>NC_083282.1:18717376-19028983 GCF_963506605.1 Zootoca vivipara
AACTGAACACTTGCCTTTCACCATTAATGCAGTTACTTATTCCATTCAATTAAAGCACATTTGCATATTACTCAAAAAGTCAACACAGGTGATGAATTTTTGAGTGAGACGATTTGCAATTTAATAAACAGAGCCTTTAATATTTCCCCTCTTAATTCCCTATTTGCAGCAACACATCAAAACCAAAACAGTGTGGGAGATAAAAACAAACAAGCACCCTTTTAACTTTTATACCAACTGATTATAATATGACTTCACTTTTTCATACTGACCATATCCTCATTAAACCACATAAAATCAATTAAAGGAGGTAGCCCTGTTTGAAAACAGGAGAAGGCAAAATATACTTCTGGGGTGTGGTATTGTTTAGGGCAGGGGGTCCCCAGACTACGGCCCGGGGGGCCGGATGCGGCCCAATTGGCCTCCCAATCCAGCCCGCGACGACCCCTGCCGCCCCGCTCTTGCGGCGCGGCGGCGCTTATCCAGAACTGAAAAAAATCGCCGAAAATCGTTTCTGCACATGCGTATGGGCCTCTCCCGACCCAGAAGGGGTCATTTCCGGTGCACTTCCGGATCGGGGAGAGGTGCACTTCCGGGTCGGGGGATGCCCATACGCATGCGCACAAACAATTTTCGGCAATTTTTCCGGCCTGGAAGCGCGCCACCGCGCCAGTAAATGGGTGTGCACATGCGCACTGGCGCACACATCCCCCACCCTCCGGCCGAAGGCGTGTAAGTCTGGGGACCCTGGTTTAGGGGTTGTTGGGGTGTGTGTATGTTACTATCGTTGATATTCATGTTTTGTATCTTTATTTGAGAAGCATATTATATTTCATGTGGGGAATTGTTCAATTGGTTGTGCACTTTTTCATGTTTTATTTATTGTTCATGATTAATTTTGTTATGTTGTAATGCATTTTCCCCACATTGTAAGCTGCCTGGCGGCATGCAAATAAAATCATATACCTGTATGCAGGATGTATGTATATTAGCAGTGAGTGCCTTCAGCTACATATCGCCCTCACCATTACCAGTGGGTTGTATGCAGTATTTGTGGTACTCGGAGTAGATGAATGTATACAAGTAATGTAGGTCTCTCAATTTCAATGGGTCTACTCTGAGTAGAATTTAGCTGGTCAGTAGTGGACAATCCTGGACTAAATGGACCAGTGGTTTGACTCGTATAGCAGCTTCCTAAAGGCAGGGAGTTGTCCCCCTTCATCCTGTTAAATCGGGTCCTCCCTAACAAGAGGGGCACGTTTTGCGGTGGAACCTGGCAATCAGACCTGTGTTGTAGGTGGGAACATTGGAGCAGCCACAACATCCTGTTGGTGGTCCCTTGATCCTGGGAGCAATTGGACTAGAGGGGTGCCAATCAAAGCGATCGAGGGACCACTACTCAACCCACTGCACATGTCCCTGAGCTTCCTCTTTGGGTTCAGTGCATCAGAAGACCCACCCACTTCTCCCTATATTTAGGGCTTGCGCTTGACCTTGCTATGCCGTCATGTGTTGCTGTCGTTGGGACAGGGGCATGGCAGGAATTTTCCCCACTTGGGTTTCGCCTGCTGCGTAGCAAACCGTCACAACTTGTAAGGTTGCGGATAGGCTCTGGGTCAGGTTGATGGGGTGGCAGGATACCTAGCCAACCTATGCGTTGGATATTCCTTTAAGATGGAATCCACGGACTCATGTGTTGGTCTTGCCTATGAGGGATTGTGTCCTGAGCCTGAGTCCAGGGCTCATCTGGTGTGGAGGTCGACCAGGGCTCCTGCTTGCCACTGTCCCAGGTGTTCACCCAAGGCTGACTTATAGTGGTGCCCAGAGTCAGCGCTGCCTGCAGCGGCTCCAGGTAGCTAGTCGAACCAGAGCCTATGCAACCACTCACTTGATTGTAATCAATAAAGTTGTGGCCTAAATACTGCCAAAAAACCAAACCTAAAATTTGAGTCCGTCTGAATTTATTTCTTGGGGATGTTAAAAGGTCTCCAAACGCAATCCAAATTACCCTGGAAGGAATACAGGAGGTGAAGGGCTCTTCTCTGCACTGTACATCAAAAGATGGCACAGAAAGAGAAAGTTTGAAGGTTTCCTTACCTCTGCTGACATGATAAATGCTGAAACGGGTCTGTACAGGTAGTGCATAAGATTGTGGTGAGAAAAATGGCCTGAGGCTTCTTAGGTAAAGGAGAAACTGCAATCTGAGTAGCATGACAGCGGGAACCTGGGATGAGATTCTATTGTCTTAGATGTCATGTTACACACACACACACACACACACACACACACACACACACACACCGCCTCTAGTTTTAGATCAAAGCACGTTCTGAACCTCTACTAAAAGTGTGAAATGTAGTGGAGACTCAACATTATGCACTGTATACTTTTCTGGGGCGGAGGGGGGTAGAATCTACTGAAAACAAAAAAAACTCACAATTGGCCGCTCATGAAAAGGTCATAATACTGAGATTCCCACAACCTCCAAGCTCTTAGCTGCTTTTCCTCCTCCTTCCTCCTCACCTGGATCTGCTTTAGTTTTGTTTTTATCCCCATCTTTGAAATCGGCCGGTGAGTCACTCCGGTGGGAAACCTGACGAGTGATCAAGCTATTATTGAGATCTGCAATCTAATTACCGCGCTATTCTTTCCAAGCATTCGTGTCTTATTGAAGCTAGCAGACGGTAGCTGCAAAGTGATATGTAATAATACCATAATGAAGATGATACAATAAGAACATAAGAAGATGTCTGCTGGTTCAGACGTGTTGGACTTGGCTATGCAGCTGCAAATAGAACATTTTAAGTGTGCTTTAGGTGCATTATACAATTGTGACACTAGATGGTGATGGTGAGCTTATGCGCAAATTCATTTCCCTCCCCCCCAAAAAATGCTAGTTAAAAAAAAAATTCACAGTGTTTTTTTAAATATGTGTATAGATTCCACCTTTGTTTCCAGAAATGGCCAAGTAGGTGCCTTCTCTCAATGGCCAACTGGCATTTAGAGACATATTACTGTACCTCTGATCCTGAAGAGAGCTGATAGCTGTTAAGTCTGGTAGACACTGACAGTCTCAGATTCCATGAATCTGTCGAATGCATCTTTAAAGTCATCTAAATCCATAGCTGCCAAGTTATCCCTTTTTTAAAGGGATTTTCCCTTATGCTGAATAGGCTTCCTCGCGAGAAAGGGAAAACTTGGCAGCTATGTCTAAATCTGTGCCTGCCACCCTATCTTGCAGGAGCGAATGTCATTGTTCAACTTCATGCACTACTTCCTCATGAAGCATGTATGAAAAGCTTAGCACCATTCATTTCCAATTGGCTTGAGGGGAATCTGGAACTCAATAGCATTAATTAAACTTGCAAATTATATGCAAATTATATCAGAGAGAGACAGGGGGGAAATGAACAGATTTATAGAACATCTATAAAACATTTCTGGAAACTGCTGGAAACTTTGAGTGATTTCTCAGAAAGTATGGCTGGATCTAAACACATTAAAAAATGTTTCAGGAAAACGCATTGTAAACCTCAGAACGGGAAAGATGGAACTCCACAGCGCCATCTGGTGTCACAGTGTTTATAACGCATTTAAAATGTTTTTTCTTTACTAATGTAGCTGAGTCTATGTCTCACCACAGCACAAGGCTGCCAACAGCACCTCATGTGGGTGATGCAAAGGTTCACGAACAAATAAAACTGCAGTTAAGCAAGCAAGAAAAAAAAGCAACCATTAAGCAGAGGAAGAAGGCTTCACATCCATACAATGGTTTGTTGGGGAAATGAGATTATTTTGATTCATCTCAGCATATCAGCATTCCGAATAGTTTGTTTAGTCTATAGGTCATCTTTGGGGCAGTCCAGACAGGAACATATGTCAATCATTAGCAGAGCAGCTACTGTATTCCAGGACCTCTAGGGCAAGATAAATCCCCTCACTGACTGTGACTAACAGAATAATAATAGAAAAGAAAGAGAAAAATGTACAGTAATATTCTTGAATATAGCTCCTGTGGTTTACAGATCAAATACTTTCAGCAGTCCTACTTTCTCATAATCTCTTGCAATACTTTCCAAATGGTGATTCATATATATCCTATCCTTCCTTCCCCCCCCCCCCATATATGCATGGCGGGAAGGACAGAGCTATTCCCACTATAGAGACAAGACCAAATGCAGCTTAGAGTAGAGGCACATCCCAGAATACATGGAGTCTGCTTTTTCTTCTTCTTTCAGTCCCCCAAGAGGATCATAAGGCAGGTATCAGCACAGCAGGTGACATTGTTACCCTGATTTGTTTTCATTTTTTTCAAGCTTTCTAGCAATCAGTGCACAGGGCAATGTACAAAATGGGGTTTCCGCTCCCCTTTATGGACCAACCTTTGCTCTTTGTCTGCCTTGAAGAACACCACATCTAGCCATTCAGTGTCGGATCTATAACCAGAGGAGAACAATAGTCAACCACCTGAATACAGCCCTTGCATTTCGAAAGTTACATCCCCTCAAAGCACTAGGTAATCAGAGAAAAGTCATTGTTAACATTTGCAGATTGGAAACCTCTCATAGACTTTTGGTGTGAAAAAGAAAAATAATAATGACATTTGGATTTGAGGACTGAATATACTGTTTGTTTATAGAAAGTGACATCGTTGGGTGTTATATTGGAGTGGATGAAGTGAATATTGTTTATAGAGAGAGGACAGATGAAGAATTGGAAGTCCCTTACCTTCTGAACTTCATTTCTCTCTCTCTCTCTCTCTCTCTCTCTCTCTCTCTCTCTCTCTCTCTCTCTAATTCTTTTCTATTTCTTTTTCTTTATTTCTCTCTTTTTCTTTATTCCTTTCTTTCCCTCCTTCTCTTTACAGTTTTTTTTTGTATTTAAATCAGAGTCTTAGTTTAAACAAAAATAGGGAAAATATATTTGGTGTTGAGTTTTGTTTTTCTCTATAAACCTTAATTACATTTATTCCAAAAATAAATATTAAAAAAAGACCAGGTGATATTCAAAAATGTGAATATAAGAACCTAAGACGAGACTGCTGGATCAGGCCAATGGCCCATCTAATCCAGCATCCTAGTCACACAGTGGCCAAGCAGATGTCTATGGGAAGTTTGCAAGCTAGGCAGGAGTGTCACAACACTCTGCCCACTTGTGATTCCTAGCAACTGGTATTCAGAAACATACTACCTCTGACAGTGGAGGCAGAATATAATAATCATGGCTAGTTGCCACTGGTAGAATTTGTCTTTTAAAGCCTTCTGACTTGGTGGCCCCCTCTGCCCCCTGTGGGAGTGAGAGTGTGCTTTGATCCAAATCTTCCAACATTCAGCTTCATGAGATGACCATCAGATAATAATAATAATAATAATAATAATAATAATAATAATAATAATAATAAATTTTTATTTATACCCCGACCTCCCCAGGGAAAGCCAGGCTCAGGGCGGCTGACATCAATAAAATTACAATAAAACATAAAAGAAAGAAAAACAGTTGATTAAAATGCAGATTAAAATACAACTTAGAAATAAAAATTGTTTTAAAATGCAGCCTCATTTTAAAAATGGCGCAAATCAAAACCCAAACGCCAGGCGGAACAGCTCTCTTTTGCAGGCCCTGCGGAAAGATGTCAAATCCTGCAGGGCCCTGGTCTCCTGCGAGAGAGTGTTCCACCAAGTTGGGGCCAATACTGAAAAGGCCCTGGCCCTAGTTGAGGCCAATCTAGCCACCTTATGGCTCGGGATCTCAAAAATATTGTTATTTGTGGACCTTATGATCCTCTGCGGGGCATACCAGGAGAGGCGGTCCCGTAGGTATGAATGAGAAGGGTTATGAAGAAGGAGGAAAATCTTTCTCAATCCACTTTCTCTATGCTATGCACCATTTCGTGGGACGCAGGTGGCACTGTGGTCTAAACCACTGAGCCTCTTGGGCTTACCGATCAGAAGGTCAGCAGTTTGAATCCCCGTGACGGGGTGAGCTCCTGTTGCTCTGTCCCAGCTCCTGCCAACCTAGCAGTTCGAAAGCACATCAAAGTGCAAGTAGATAAATAGGTACTGCTGCAGTGCTAAGGTAAATGGCCTTTCTGTGCAATCTGGTTTCTATCACAGTGTCCCACTGTGCCAGAAGTGGTTTAGTCATGCTGGCCACATGACCCGGAAAGCTGTCTGTGGACAAACGCCAGCTCCCTCAGCCTGAAAGTGAGATGAGCGCCGCAACCCCATAGTCGTCTTTGACTGGACTTAAGCATCCAGGGGTCCATTACCTTTTAAAAAAAATTGCATCATTTGGTAGATTTCAGTTGATTCTTTGATAACCTTGTACATCAAATTAATTTATGGCTTTGCCAATATAGAGTCTGTCATGTTTCTCTTTTGTTCTGTTCTCTGCCTAACCAGGAACCTGAGTGTTTTGCTTAAGGCACAAGACAGATCTGGGCTGCAGCCAGGCTTAATTTTCTCAAAAGTAGGGAGTTGAATTTTCTTCTTCTTCTTCCCAGAATCCTGGGTGTGCAACCTGATATCTGTATCACCTAGCAGAGACGATACAGATTGGTTAATATATTACCAATATATGTTACCTCCCACTTCTCAGGTATGGAGGCTATCATTAAAATTCCTCACAATGTCCTGGAGCAACATTATGTAGAGCGCATTGTGAGGAATTAAAAAGGGAGCTGCAAGCCATCTAGTGCCTGTTGCGGTGCTGCAGTTGTTTGTTGCTGCTGCCACACCACTGAAATTTCCTGGAGCCGACCGAAAGCACTTTCCTGAGGATGTCGACTATGGAGCCGGCCCTGCCCAAATGCATTTCAAGAATGTACTTATTTATGAACTGCTTTAATGTGTAAAAAGTGTAAGACTGCATACAAAAGCAGGAAAGGCATATGGTACATAATAAAACATTGTTAAAACAGCATTAAATATAATTCACAGATCCACAGAGGGTGTTCACATGTTACAGTCATTGTGTCCCCTTTGCACACAAATAGCTGATCACGATACTCGTATGGTTATTTGCATGTAACAGCCAACAAGTGTACAGATAACAATGGCAACAGGTGTTAAACAGGGTTGTGTTAATTGCCCCAACTCTATTCATTATTTTCATTGCCATGATTCTACACTTTGTTGAAGGGAAACTCCCCACTGGAGTAGAAATCATATATCGAACAGATGGAAAGCTCTTCAATCTGAGCAGGCTGAAAGCAAAGAGGAAGGTTACCGTAACTTCCATCATAGAGCTTCAGTATGCTGATGACAATGTAGTGTGTGCACGCTCAGAGGATGACCTCCAAACCTTCCTAAATATCTTTGCAGAAGCTTACGAAAAGCTTGGCCTATCACTCAACATCCCCCAAACCAAAATGCTGCACCAACAAGTGCAAAATAACCCCTCTGCAGCACCACAAATCCAACTCAATGGTGTAACGTTGGAAAACATTGATCACTTCTCCTACCTAGGCAGTTATCTTTCGATAAGGGCCAACACTGATGCCGAAATCCAGCATCGCCTGAGCTCTGTGAGTGCGGCTTTCTCTCAATTGAAGTGCAGAGTGTTTGAGGACTGGGACATTCGCAGGGAAACCAAAATGCTTGTTTATAAAGCTATTGTACTACCAACCTTACTATATGCTTGTGAAACATGGACTACTTATAAACATCATCTCCAACTCCTCGAAAGATTCCATCAACAGTGTCTCCGAAAATTTTTACACATCATTTGGGAAGACAGGCGAACTAATATCAGTGTGCTGGAAAAAGCAAAGATCACCAGTGTTGAAGCAATTATTCTTCAACATCAACTTCGTTGGTCTGGTCATGTTGTGCGGATGTCTGATGATTGTCTTCCAAAGCAACTACTCTATTCCAAACTTAAAAATGGAAAGTGTAATGTTGGTGGTCAACAAAAGAGGTTTAAAGACTGTCTCAAGGCAAATCTTTAAAAAATGTAGTATAAACACTGACAACTGGGAAACACTGGCCTGCGAGCGCTCCAGTTGGAGAACAGCCTTTACCAAAGGCTTTAAAGACACTCGAACTCAGGACACAAGGGAGAAACGTGCTAAGAGGAAGGCACACTTGGCAAATCCACACCATGATCAACTCCCACCCAGAAACCAATGTACCCACTGTGGAAGGACGTGTGGATCCAGAATTGGCCTTCACGGTCACTTACAGACTCATTGTTAAAACCATGTTTATGGAAGACAATCTTACTCAGCTACGAATGATCGCAGAAGGAGAAGCAGAAGGAGGAAAAGGAGAAGGAGAAGGAGAAGCTGCATGCCATCAGCCAAAAGCATACATGACCAGCAGTTGGGGATAATGGAGATTGTAGTCCAGTAACACCTGATGAACCATCAGAATAAGCACATTCCAATACTGATGGACAGACACCGAGAACACCCCTCTACATACCCTTATGGGCCTGACTTTTGGTCACCAGACAAATATTTATGCAAAACTTCTCCAGGACATTTTTCCTCATGAATTATTTTTCAAACTACCGTACCTGATATTTCTGTGTTTTTGTTTTTGTTTCTTTTTTTACTTTTGGTTACTTCTGTATTTTTTTTTGTATTTTTTGGTTTTTGGAAAATAAATAAAAAGAATTTATTTATTTATTTTAAAAAGAATTATTTTTCAAATCGCTTTATAAAACTTTCTTTTTTAAAAAAAAAGAAAAGAAAGACAAGATCAAGTACTTTTCCTTTTTGTTTTTTTACTAGAAGTAGAGAGAAAACTCCCATGCTGTTCTGTGTAATGACCATGGAATGATAGGAAGTGTATTAATGGAGGGGCAATCATGTGGCAATAAATATATTACTTTTGTATCTTTTAAGATACAAGTAATATAGTAACATTTTTTTTCTTACCCCCCATGGAACTTAGCACAGTGGGAAATGATGTGGGTCAGAAAATAACACTGCCTTTTGGGTTTGAATAAAGTGAGTGTTTCTATAAAGCATATAATTTCGATATTTGATGTTTGACCATAACATAGATTAATATGCTGGGCAATTGCTTTGAAGGATTTAGCTTGCTGCTTATTCCAGCGGCAATTGGTATGTCTGTCACTTTAGCTTGACTACATTCATTGCCATCAGTTTGGGCTGCCAGATTCGTGGGGTGTAGTCCAACCCCCTACAATGCAGGAACCTCAGTTAAAGCATCCATGGCCAGTGGCGTGGTAATGGGGGGAGCGGGGGGCGCGCCGCCCCAGGTGGCAGGCTGGGCGGGGGTCAGCAGGCTGGACAGGGCTGACCACCTCTGATGGCCGCTGCCGTGCGGCGCGACCTGGCCGCTGCCATCGAGGGGAAGCCCCGATGCAAGTGAGACTGCCTCACTCCGCGGCTTGCTCGCGGGGTGTGCCGCGTCACATGCCTCCTGTGCGCACATGCGTCGTGCGTCGCAACGCGTGCATCGTGACACATGCGTCGTGGCGCGCAACACATGCGTGCGACAGACACCCCGCCCCCCTGGCGGGGTGCCTTCGGGTTTGCCGCCCCGGGCAGCCAGGCGGCTAGCTACGCCGCTGTCCATGGCAGATGGCCATCCAACCTCTGCTTAAAAACCTGCAAGGAAGAACAGTCCACAACCTCCTGCTGTTCACATTGCAGAAGAGGGAAAGAAAGAACTATTTGTTTCTCACCTTGGCAGACAACGGCTGTGTTGCATGGTAATTTGGGGCCAAGAGCTCTACTTGGCGTATTTTTAAAAACAACGACAATCAAGCGGCGTATAAATTTCATGAAATAAATAATAATAAATAAATACTAGGGGCCAGATGGGAAGATTTGGGGGTAGATCTGGCCTTCAGGCCTCCGTGTTACCAATCCTTATTGAATAACTTGAACACCCCTAGCTCTCTCAGGCTTGCCCAGACAAAGCCACATTCCTGTCTGCAAAGGGTTAGCTGGAATGTCTAGCATCAGAATTTCACATTTTGTACAGTCTTTTCTCACTCGTATTCATAGCTCACATCCCCATTATAGTTGAAAGTAGTGGCAAATCTGTTTTAAATTAGGATAACGTACATACAGTAGTTGCAAAAACCACAGGCACACTAAATATACGGTGTCCTTACCGAACAGTGGGTGATGTATTTTATTTTTTAATCCCCTCCCTCTACAAAGTGTACTCTCAGCTCTTTTTAAAAAATAAAATATTGAGATAATAATCCTTTAAAATGCTTATGCAAATCTATACTTAGAGGATATGAACAGCATTTGCTCCTTAGTTGAGCCATTGCGGTATCATAATTAAGGCACTGGGCTAAGAGTAGGGAAATCTCAGTTCATTTTCCCACTGAGCCATGAAGTTCCCTGGGCTCTCAGCCCAGTCTACCTCACAGAGTTGTTGTATGGACAAAATTAGAGTGGAAAATGGATCGTGCTGACTGCCCTGAGCTCCTTTAGAGGAAGATAATATAAGAATGTAACAACTTTGCATTTGGAAAGAAAAAGTCAATATAAGTGGACTTTGGTTTGTACACTGGTTCCATTTCAGACCTTGATCCTTATTCCTTATTCATCCCCATGGAACTTTGACCAACACAATGTCTCAATTTATTCAGATTCTCCTCCTCAGATGCAGAACATGTAGTCAGTGAAGTTAACTCTTGCCCCTATGGAGCAGTTGCCAGGACTCAAGGCCCTGCTTTCCACACATCTCCAAGGCTCCTCTTCTACACCCCCCTTGCTATGCCCCTGGTCTGGGGCCGCAACATGTTGGTGCAGTATGCAATGGGGAGTCTGAGGGCAAGTCTTGAGTTCATCACATGTAGGAAATGTACTGTGAAGCTAAGCCTTTATATGCACACAAGCCACGGCCTCAACCGTGTGATCCAGTGGTGGGAGACTTCAGAGATGAAAGTGGGCAGAGCAATTCCTATCAGTGTTGCCTTTGTACAAGGCCATTCATTCCTGTAGGTGCAGAGGCAATGTGGGGTAGCGAAGGCTTCTGTGGACCCGATGAGAAAGATCCAGTGGTTGGAGCCCTACCTGGGCAGATGGAGGGGGCATAATGCCCCTTCCACCTATTAGGCGCTGGATCACAGCCTGCCTGCCTGATTGGCCAATGGCAGGCAGGTTTGGATGCAAGCCTGACCTAGGGAGCAGGACTGAAAGAGAAGGTAGACATCCCTCAATAGGCTCAGGTCTGCACACACATTCACACACACCCCTCTCTCCTCTGCTCAGGCATTCAAGGGCACATTCAAGGGCACATTCCAGCCAGGGAGAAACCATCAAAGAGCAGGGCTTTAAAAGAGAGTGTGGTTAGGGAGGGGGTGTGGCTTGGGGAGAGCTCATAGGGTCAGAGAGATTACTTCATTGAACGTTCACATTCAATGTTCAACTGTGGCGCATGTGTTAGTGTGGGCAAAGGCTCAGCCCAGTCCAAAGGCTCAGTCACCATGCCTAGATTGTATACTCAAGGGCCTGGTGTGAACAAGCCTGTGGACTTTGTCCATGGCTATATGTGAGGGCTATTCTTTTTTTTCCCCACAGAAAGGAATACAGTATAATGCCAACACACTCCACCCCTCTGGCCTATCAACTTGCTTCTTTTAGAAGGGTTAATCCGAAGGAATGGGATATCTTGCTTGTGTGTAAGACCTTTCTGCTTCCTGCCAAGATTTTCAAGACAAACAGAACTACTGCTGTTTTGGACCACGAGGGGCTCTGAACTACCTCTGCTGGGAATGTCTGTTCTGTTCACAGCAGCCTCAGCAGAGGAGAAAACCTTGCCAGAGGGCCTGAGGAAGGGTCATAATTTAACAGCACTATTGGTTCAAATGACTAGAGCTTGGCTGCTGCATACCTAAAAATAAACCAAAGTTTCCTCAGGAAGGTTCTCCAGATCTTTCTCCTTTGACCTCTATTTATCACCCTTCCATAAATGCTAGCTAGAATCCACTGATGTGTTTGGAATGGATCCATGTTATTGCATACTCACTATTTCTAAAACGTCTTAATCCCTTTCGGTTGACTGGGTTTTTTACACTCTGCTGTAATTAGTTTTGCCATTTGGCTTCAGCCGTGGTGCTGCAGACATTACAATGTCTGTGAGATCAGTTACTAAGGGATTCTATCCTGCATGCTATTACTTGTATAAGTAGCCTCATTGCCTCCAGAGAGGTTATGCATGGTTCCATATCCACCACAAGGAAGCAGATTTATCAATCACCTTGATACAGAGCAATGGATTTCAGATTTCCTATCTTCAGATAGTGCTTTCTACGTGGACCAGATTAGAAGTGGGGAACCTGAGTTCTGGCGGTCATATGAGTTGGCCCTCGACGCTTCTCTGCTTGTCCCTCAGATGTCTCTACAGGCCACAGGCCCTACCCAGCCATACCTTCCTTGAGCATTTTTGCCTGGCTGGAATGGGTGCTTGGAACTCTGACTATATGCCTTTTGCTTGCCTGGTTTGAAGAGAGAGAGGGGTATGTATCTGGAACCAATGCTGTTTTTTCTAGAAAAAGAAGTGCTGGAACTCACCATGAACAGCTTCCCCATTCTCTCAGAATGGCAATGGCGCACATCTGAGAGGTGCTGGAACTGAGTTCCGACTGGAAAAAAAAAGCCTTGGTCTTTAATAGCAGGTGGGGCAACAGTGCCAGGGAGAAGAGGGCAACAGAAGGCATGGTTTCATTGTCTCCTGGTAGATTGGGAGGTGTAGATGTTCCCTTACTAGGAACAGCCCTGCACGGATACACACTGCTTATATGTTGCCTTGAGCATCTGACTGTGGGGGTGCAATCTCGACCTCTTTCTACATATGTCATGTTATGTGCACTATCATCTGAAAAGGACTTCATTCATTGGTGCTTTCTCAGCAGTCAGGGAGGCAGCAGTAGGAGGTGGCTGGAGGATCTGCAGCCCGCTCAGGATCCCCATTGCTTGTGAAGTTTCACATGCATCAAAAGTCAAGCCAAGCAACTTTCAGTGTGGTTCTCTCGGCGCAGAAGACACCCCCAAACACTGATCCAGTTGGCTTCATTGCCTCCTGGGCTTGGCTGCCACTTTTGGATTTAAAAGTGCACGAACAAGAAGCAGGAGAAATGTCTATAACTTCTTGGTTCTTCTGTAGTTTGGGTGGCTGACAGACTCAAAAGCAACGATACTGTAAATCCAAGGCAGATCTGAACTTCGTGTTGGGGCAGACGCTGACATTTTTACACACACCTTCCAAATGTTTATTTAAAATAAGTAGGAAATATATTAAGAAATTAAAAGGATGCAGGGGTTCTAAGCAATAATGGATGCTACCTAAGTGGTAATTTACTAGGACATGTATATAACTAACTGGTATGCTATAACAACAACAACAACAACAACAACAACAACAACAACAACAACAACAACAACAACAACAACAGTGTTATGCAACCTAATGATGTTTCGGTTGTCTATATCCATCCATGATGTGAAAGCCGCTGCAAAAGCAGAAGGAAGGAGCTGAATAGTAAATCCTACAGCACTGTTTTGGTCTTGCTATACAATCAAGAATGCCAAACATTTCCTTTTCAAATATCACAGGGTGCTACTGTATTCCATTCTATTCGTAGCTCGACCATTCCTAGTACCAAAACAAATGTAATATAATACTTGAGTGGGAAGCAATGACGAGGCTTTAGTAGCAAGAAGTATGCTTAGCCGTAAATATTCCATAGCTATCTTCTCTCTCTCTCTCCCCCTTCTCTCTCTCTCTCTCTCTCTCTCTCTCTCTCTCTCTCTCTCTCTCTCTCTCTCTCTCTCTCTCTCTTCCAACAAGTTTTGATAACATTTTTACATTCCATTGTTCACCAAATTCATCTTGTTTGACTCCCCCCCCCGCCCCCTGGCTTCTAAATTCAATCAATCATCATCTTGCATGTCATTGCTTTTCCTCTATAAATTTCAAATCTTGTTAATAAATAAATTGTCTAAATTTAACCCATCATAAATGTTACAACAATCCTGCTGATTACAGTGTTCTTTAACATATTCTATAAATTTTATCCGATCTTGTGAAAATTTCTTCTCGTCTTCTTGCCTGATCCTCACGGAAAATTTTGCCATTTCAGCATAGCCTATCATCTTCGTTATCCATTTTTGCCTCGTCGGTGTCCCTTCTTCTTTCCATTTTTGGGCAAACAACATTCTAGCGGCCGTGGTAGCATACATAAACATTCTCTTTAGGTTCTTTGGTATCTCTTCCCTCACTATTCTGAGCAGAAAGGCTTCTGGTTTTTTATGGAAGGTTATCTTAAACATTTTAAAAACTCATTATAAATCATTTTCCAGAAGTCTTTTGCCCTTCTACAAGTCCACCACATACGGTACGCAAAAAAGTACCACCATTGTCTTTACATTTCCAACATGTTTTGGTGGAGTTTTTATACATCTTTGCAATCTTAACTAGGGTTATGTACCAACGATACATCATTTTCATGTAGTTTTCTTTTAACAAGCTACATGCAGTAAATTTTAAATGTTCCTTCCACAGCCTTTCCCATGACTCGAGTGGGATATCGTGTCCCAAATCTTTTGCCCATTTTATCATAACATCTTTAACCTGTTCGTCTTTTGTTTCCCATTCCAACAGTAGCTTATACATTTTTGTTAATAATTTTTCATTATTTTCCAACAAATCTTTTTCAAACCTTGAGAATTCCTTCCCAAAGCCTCTCTCCTTGTCACTTCTGAATATGTCATTTAGTTGGTGGTATTGTAACTAATCTGTTAATGGAAACTTTATTTCTTCAAAATCTTTTATCTTCAATTTATTTTCTGTTTCTGTCTGTTTCCATAGCTGTCTTCTCATTCAGTCATCCCACACGCCAAGGATAAAAGGTGACTACAAAAATTATTTAATGCACAGTCCAAGAAACTAATTAAATTGTAATGTGCCATCTTAATCTGCCCCTAGGCAAGATTTATGAGTGTCCACCTTAGAATGTGTTTTTAAAATAGCTGACATGTAATGCTTACTGTTTTTCAGTCAACATAATTTCATAACACCTCTGTGTTTATTCTTCTAATATTTTATAAGTTATTTAACATATGGTACTACTACATTGTATGCTTTCCCCCTTTTTGAATTGCTTTCCCCCTTTTTGAAGTAACCCCTTCCAAAAAAATTTGAAAAATCCTTCCCTGTTCACTTGCACAAAAACCACAACTATGCTTCTGAATTTTTTCAAGTTGCTTACCTAGGGACACCTTTATGATGAGTGTCATTTCAATATAATTTGCCTCCAAAATCATGGTGGGAGGGTGAGCAAATCCCTTTTTACCCACAGACGTTAAAGACCCACCTCCCACGAGAACCCTTGCTCCCAACTGTCTGAAATTTAGTAAGGTTCATCCCCTGAGAAAGCCAGCCTGCAAATTTCATAAAGTTCTGCACAGAAACAAAGAGGGTACCGTTTTTAAAAAATCCAAAGGCACCTACCAGAAAGATATCCACACCTCTTTGTCTGATATCTGACAGGCTTTTACTTCTCAGAAAGAGCTGCTATACCTGGAAATTTCATCTATTTATGTGAACAAGTATAAAAAGTTATGGCCATTGATAACCCATTATAACCAAAATAAAAAAATTCCTTCAGTAGCACCTTAAAGACCAACTAAGTTTATATTTTGGTATGAGCTTTCGTGTGCATGCACACTTCTTCAGATACACCAGTGTGCATGCACACGAAAGCTCATACCAAAATATAAACTTAGTTGGTCTTTAAGGTGCTACTGAAGGAATTTTTTTATTTTGCTTCGACTCAGACCAACACGGCTACCTACCTGTAACTAGAGCCATTATAACCAATGGGACTATACCGAACCCCACATTGTCCGAGGCAATTCTTATCCAAGCTGAAGTAGGTTGTGCCCAGGGTGGTCTGAGCAAATGTTTCTGCTCTCTGAGATGTTGAAGTAAGATCTGAACTGAATCTTGTTCACTTTTGCAAGGGCTGGAGCTCAGTTTGTCAATGGCAAGAACATCCTAGGCTCAGTCTCTAGGCAGGGATGCCTGAAACCCTGAAGGGCCATTTTCAGGGAGTATAGCTAATACTAGACTAGATAGGCCAATGATCTGATACAGCTTACAGGGGTTTCCTATGCACGTATGAGATAGCATACCAGATACTGTAATGAATAATGCAAACTGAATACTGCTCATTGTCCTGCTTTGGCAATGTGAAGCATTCGCAATGTATTTTTCCATTATGTTCTCTTCATTTATGAAGTGCAAGTGGAAATAGACCCGAGACAGAACCGCTGGCTGATATGGAGCCAAGAACATTGTAGCAGATCATCTCTATTCCCCTCTCCCTGTTTGCTATGGAAGCAATTGTTCCAAACACTGTGTTCTCATCAGCCCTACTGTTGCTCGGTGAGCTATCACTCTGCCAGCATTTGCCAGTGTTGATCTGGAAAATTCCTGGAAATATTCTCAGTGGCCGAAGAATACTGATGGATGAATCAGCAAGGTGGGACCCAGAGTTACTGGTTGTTTCATTGCATCACACAGTTGCAGGCACCAAAAAAGACCTCAAGTCCACCTGTCATCTACACAGCGGAATCAGCCATCTCTCCCAACTGAATTCCTTAGTGGGAGCGTGCTATGTCTTTTGGTATCCTCCTAAGGAAATGAGCCAAAATAAGGAAACTTTTTTTTTAAAAAAAAGTAGTAGCAAAAACACCCCATATACAGAACCATTCATTCCCTGGTCCTCCCTGTTGTGTGCTCAGCTCCAAGGGCTGGCAAGTGCCTGAACTGAACAGGCATGGGAAAGTGCATCCACGTGTCAGCCAGCCAACAAGCCAGCTGTCTGACTCAGTAATTGACACAAAGGGCCAGATAAAGCCCCAGGTTCCTTTCACAATGTGTCCAGAACTAAAAGGAGGGGAGAGTAACAGATCTTGGAGTGTTATGGAAGGTGTTGACTTGGGATTGGTTGTCACATGATTTCTAAGAGGAGGAAGGTTCAGAGGCGTGGTGATTGTGCCCTAGTTTGAGCCATAGATGTCAACCCTCCCTTTTTTTGTGGGAAACTCGCTTATTCTAAGCCACAGCTGTCAACTTTCCCTTTTTTTTTTGCTGGAAATTCCCTTATTCCAGCGCCGGTTCCCGCTGCTATCCTGGATTGTTAGATATACCGTAGACCAGGCATCCCCAAACTGCGGCCCTCCAGATGTTTTGGCCTACAACTCCCATGATCCCTAGCTAAGAGGACCAGTGGTCGAAGAAGATGGGAATTGTAGTCCAAAACATCTGGAGGGTCGAAGTTTGGGGATGCCTGCCATAGACTGTCCCCGGGACAGGTGAGGCTGCTGATCCCTTATTTTCAAATCCAAAAGTTGACAGCTATGGTTTGAGCTGGCTGAAGTCCCTGTTCTGGCCAGCAAACCTACTGCCGCAGGGAATAGGGAATTTGTGCCTTATAAGGTTAAGGGGTGATATGATAGCCATGTTCAAATATATAAAAGGATGTCATATAGAGGAGGGAGAAAGGTTGTTTTCTGCTGCTCCAGAGAAGCGGACACGGAGCAATGGATTCAAACTACAAGAAAGAAGATTCCACCGAAACATTAGAAAGAACTTCCTGACAGTAAGAGCTGTTCGGCAGTGGAATTTGCTACCAAGGAGGGTGGTGGAGTCTCCTTCTTTGGAGGTCTTTAAGCAGAGGCTTGACAGGCATATGTCAAGAATGCTTTGATGGTGTTTCCTGCTTGCAGGGGGTTGGACTGGCTGGCCCTTGTGGTCTCTTCCAACTCTACGATTCTATGATTCTATGATTCTATAACCCACATGGCTCCCTGTCGACACTTTGCAACAGCTCAAACCTGGTTTCCTATAGGTCCTTTGCAAGCATTAGTGTGCTAAATACAATTGAAGACACATATGCTTTCCCGTTGTTGTTCATGGAAAAGTCCTCATGTGCTTTGGTAGCGTTGAACATCAGAAGCAGATTAGGAGGGCAGTCTTCCAGAAAGGAAAATAAGGTATATCATGTCATTTCGATCCATGGGAACTCTTTCCTGTTTAATGAGACCCAGAGCTTGCAAACTCAGAGGAACGTGTATGAAGGAAAGTGATTAATGATTAAATAAAAATGACACACTTTTTTATTAAGAAGTAATCCTCCAGCTTAATTCAACTTGGGAAGACATTCTACCTTATTTGTTTTGCTATCCTGCGGCCTAATGAGATATGGCTCAGAAGTTTTGAGATTTTCTATATTTGCCCTCCCAGTCTGTTTTTCTCAGATGCTATTAAAAGGAAGATTGAGCAGCACATCATAAAATTTACTCAGATCCTTGTGTCTTGTCTAGAACAGGGAGTGGGCTTGTTGGACTTCAACTTACATCCACCGCAGCCAGTGTGGGCGATGGCCAAAGGATGATGGGAGTTGGAGTCAACAGATTCCCCAACCCAGTCTATAAAGAATGGACAGAAAAGCCAGTCAAAACTGAATGCACTAATAGATTATTTTATTTCCCCCTTTCTCTTGTACACAGGGCATTTGTGCAGCAGAGGCTGCCTGAGAAGATTTTTGGTCCTACATTCCTGGTGGAAGTAGATTAAAGGGGTTAATAACACTACTAATTTTTATATGTGGTTATTTATTAGACTTCTTAGTTGCTGGTAACCCAAATGTCTCCCAGAGACCGACAGCAGATTAAGAAACATAAACTTAAATATATTATACCATTAAACCATTAAAATAATTCATAGAACATCCCTACTACTACCACTACTATAACACACACACACACACAATAGCTTCGCATAACAGTCATGGGACACCTGTCAGCATAATAATAAGAAAACATGATAATTTAAGTCTATTAAAAGCCTGTGGGGGAAAGGTATTTCTTTACCAAGCATCGAAAAGATGTCAACAAAGGCACCAGACAGTCTGTGCTGAAGAAAGTATTCCACAGATAGGGAGCCACAACTGAAAAGGCCCTCTCCCTTATCTCCACTCCCTGAGCCTCCCACAGAGCAGGAACCTGGAGAAGGGCCTCAGAAGAAGATCTAAGGGTCTGGGTAGACTGAGAGAGGAGTTCCTGAAGCTATTGGAGTCCTGAGCCGTAAAGAGCCCTAAAGGATTGCCCTTGCATTTACCAGCCCTGTCTGAGGTTGCCAGGAAGTTCCTCTGGAGGAGATCTATTTAACTAGATCCTGTTCCTTGCCCAGAAGGAGGAGCTCTCCCAAAGCCTCTCTCATGTCCTCTGGAAGACACAAAGAACTGCAACCCATGGCAAGAAACTTCACTTTCTGGAACCCTGCCTGATGAGATCCAAATATTGGGAAGGCAGAGCTGAAATCTACAGAAAAGGCTTTGTATCTGGAAGGGCAAATTCCTGTCTTAGAAGAAAAAAATAACTGATTGTTCCAGCAGGGGGTGCTGCTCTTCTCTGTCTTAAAGGACTTTTCATGGTTTTGATGATGCAACAAAAGGGTCAAGGAAATCCTTTTCTGTCTTTGAGTCATACGTCTTGCTTTCTTGTCTGAAGTTGTCTATGGCAGTTATGCAGTAGTAAGCCTTCAATATGCCCAACCCCTTAGTTGCTGCAACCTCTAGGCAAATGTTCCCCCCCTAAAAAAACAACAACCCACAACAACTGATGAGTCCAATTGGATCCCAAGGCTCTCTTGGGAATCTACATGGAACTGCTAGTATTCTGAACCACTTTCCTCAATCAGTTGCCAATTACCCCCACCGCACCCCAAAGAACAACATGGTAGCAACAAGAGACATAAGGGCAATAAATGGTTAGGGAAATAATTGTAGTCACGGAGACACATCCAGAAGAGAATCCTTTAAAAACCTGGGCATTTCAATATAGACAGTATATTTCAAATGAAAAGGCTTCTAAAGCGGCTTTCACCAACCTGGTGCCTTGTAGATGTTTTGGAGTCAACTCCCATCAGTTCAGTCAGCATGGGGGGGATGACAGTTGTAGTTCAATACATCTGGAGAGACTACTGTAGGTTGATGAAGGCTGTTTGAGGGAGTCTGTATGAAAACCATGGTCTGTATGGAACTATTCCCACTGACCTTGGCAACTGTTCCATGGATGGTTTGGTTGCACAGTTGAACAACAGGTTGACTTTAACCATTGACAGAGTAGCAAAGTGTAGCTTGGCAATTGTTGACACAGAGCACACACACACACACACACACACACACACACACACACACACAGAGTTTACAAAGGACCCAAGGCAGGTGATGCCAGAGAGTAAGCAGTCACTTTTGTTCCAAATACCATTGGATGACACTCAACTCAGGCTGAAGCTAATGGATTGCGTAAGTCATGGGCAGGCTGTTGGTTGTATATTGCCACCATTATTTATTGAATCAGTTGCATTTATGAATTGCTCTTCTTCCAGAGGGAGTCCAGCATGGTGTACAATAACAGGTAAAGCAACACCCATCCACAAATCAAAAACATTTTATAAATATCTATAAAATAAGGAAACCATTAAAACACAGAGATTAAAGAAAACAAACTACAGTACTAATCTTCAAAGAGCTTTCTCGACAGAAGTCTGAATATAAAAACAAAAGAGGATATGTGTAGCTTCTGCAGGGTGTTCCAAAGTTGGGATCCCACCAACTTTTGCTCCTAAGCATAACTCCTACTAGGGACCTTCCTCAGTATTAGGGATGAAGTCAGCTCGTATTTCAAAAGGTCCTCCTGCAGATACTTGGCTGACTCCCATAGCCAAGCAGTCTTAAGTGTATCGTTGTGGTTCTCACTACCACCAAAAGTTACTTAGTATTTAGTTGTGTCCAGATTACAGGGATAGTGCTGGGGTCATGCCAGTTTCAAAACGATTGTGAAAAATATTCAGCAGCACTATCCAGAAACAAAATTCTTCAAAGTTGTCCTTTCAAGCTGTTCATAATCTGATGCTAAGGATATACTGTCTCATCAGCTTTGTTTATGATGGATTTCACCTCCTACTCCCACCCCACCACAAAATCCTGGGAAATATAGTGTGATTGGGGTGAAGAACATTATTTCTTAGTGATCCCTAATCATCCCCTCACAGAACTGAGGTTCCTAGAGGAGAGAGAATAAATGTCAAATCTGTAGAGTACAGCTATAAACAGCTGTAAACTATGTTTAATTGCTACAGCAATTACCATATTTTTCTGTGTATAAGGTGCCCCCATGTGTAAGACGCCCCCCCATAAGAAAACACCCCTCAGCACTACCCGTGTATAAGATGAGCCCCAGTTTTAAACCTAACTTTTTGGTAAAACAAAACAAAACCCTAGTCTTATACATGGAAAGATATGGTATATTGCTTTTTGCAAATTTGTTCTTAATTCAGAAGTGGATATTTTTCAGAAGCATCATCAGAACTGGTTCTGCTATAATTTTTAAAATATCATTTGGAGGTCTTTAAGCAGAGGCTTGACAACCATATGTCAAGAATGCTTTGATGGTGTTTCCTGCTTGGCAGGGGGTTGGACTGAATGGCCCTTGTGGTCTCTTCCAACTCTATGATTCTATGATTTTGTATTCTAATTTATACCTTTCCTGATGCTTCCAAGACGTTTCCTAGGATATTTTGCTGATATAGGTGCAAAAAGAAGCACAAAAGTTACACACCTCTCTGTTGCTATGCACGCATTGCACATTGCAATAATCATGTACATGAATGGTGACACTTTTCCTTTGACCCAAAGAGAACAAGGATAATAAACAGAAGGATTAAGCCATTCCAAACCATAACCCAGGGATTATTTTTCTTTCCCATTATAAGCCTCTCTGCATCCTGTATAAGAGAAGCATGCTATAGCTTAGAAATCTAGCATCCTGGTCCTATAGAGCAGTGCAGGCTGCTTGCTGGTGTGATGTCATTGCACTGCTGATAATACAGCACAGGTAGAGGAACTTGCTGAACACCTTTCAAGGCATCTCTGTCCCAGTATCTGCAAGCATTAGGACCATTGTCAGTAGATAAAAAACAAAGCAAGTCTTCTTCAGACACTTTAGTGGTTTCTTTCCTCTGATTTTTCCTTTTCATTTCAATGATCTCATTCTCTTGCCTTGATCCGTCAGAATTTACTGCTGCCCACAGCAATTCCTCTTTCTCACTTGCCCGGTTATCTGACGACGGCGAGTCTCCCATGATTCCCTGGTTCGGCTTCTTGCCTGAGGTGTCTAGCTCTGTTCTTGGTGATAAATGGCTATTTTTGTTTTGCGACTCTTACAGAAGTCCAGGTGGGATGGAAACTTTCCCTGCTTTTTATGCTCAGGACTCTCAGGGCTAGCTACCGCCAAAGAATGCAAGGAGGAATCTTTTCGTGGACTTTTATAGGATTTTGATGAGGTCTTCTGACTCTCAGGCACATGTTCTCAACTCTGTGTGGGTTCCCCTCCCCCCCAAACCGCAGGGATGTTGGCCATATGTCTCATCTCCATCCAGCTGAAATCATACCCCATTGAAATGGATGAGTGTTTTGTGGGTGGGAGAAAACAGATTTTGGAAGCTGGGGCACCCTCCAATCCTAAAGGGCAGTATGACCTTTTGGCCTTTGGTCGCTGGCTATTTGGATGCAACGTTAAGTAAACCGGCAAAGAGTTTAAAGAACCAGCTGTCTCCCATTCTTTCTCTCCCTCTGCTAAACAAGTCGTCTAAAACGCCAAGCTCTCATTGAGAATAGCCAAAACAATGACACTTCTAACAGGTGCTGTGTGTGGCAGCTTGGGACATACAGAGCAAATGCTGCTTCAATGGGGCTTGAAAATAGGAAATACATTGTGAGCAAAGCCAATGGGGCTTTATGGCCAGGGTGGAAGGGGTGAGGTGAAGACATTGCAAAGTTGATACTGTAGAGGGAATCATGTTGGGTTTCTCTTGTGGTTTCCAAGAAACCATTTAGTGCAGTTGCAACTTTCTTTTACCAAGCTACCCCTCGAAATATATGAAGATGTCCTGCAATAGTGAAGCCATCCTTCCTGTTTAGTCTAGCCACCAAAACTTCACCCAATGTACTATTTTCAGCCAAATTTACAAGTTCCTGCTTGGATAGAACATCAAAAGAATTTCGAGAGAGTTTTTAATAAAACTGTCTAAATTCTCCAGGGAGGAAGAATTATCCTTGTCTCCACCTAGCTTCCACAGAAAGTATCAATGCATTTTTTAAAATTATTATTATTTTGGTCAAGCTGTGTTGTGACTCTCATCAATACTAGACACTCTGTTCGGACTCCAGGGCTTGAGAAGTACCAGGGGGAAGTTTGTAGAAAATGGGAGTATGATTTTTTAATATATATATTTTTTTGTAAAACATGATGTTTCCTTTTAATCTGTCTATTGTGTGGCAATACACGAGGCCTCCCCGGAAGGAATAAAGACACAGGACACATAGCTTAAGGTTAATGGGTCGAATAGGCCACAACTTTATTGATTACGGAAGAAGAGAGGTATTGGCATAGGCATTGGATTCTAACCGACTATATCTGACTCCAGCCCGCTCTGCTGGCAGTCTGTGAAGGGTTAACCACCGTTGGATGGGTCCTGCGATGCACATCAACTAGGTACCCATCCTGGGGCCACCAATAGGGGTCGTGCCCTCCGGCCCTCACCTTCCACGGTTTCGGACTTGGCAACGCACCTTGGACTCCTTAATGGAGTACCCCTCCGCATTTGGGGGAGGTGATGGCAGCAACCTCCCCCACACACACCTGGACCTTCAAGGGACAATCCAATGCCTACCGCCAAAACCCAAGTTGTGACGATTACCACGAGGTAGGCGAAAACCACCTGGCCAGAGCCAATTTGCCAGGTGGGAAAATTCCTACCCGGCCCCTAAAACGGCGACCGACCGGAGTCCGTAGGCAACGTCAAAGAAATAACCCTGCCTGAATGGGGGGAGGTGGGTGGGAGAAAAAAGGTGAGTTGAATCCAGAGAGAAAGAGGGCGAGCTCCTGCCGCGGACTTACCTATATTGGTAAGCCACACCCTCCCGGCGCGCCCCGATTGGTTGCGCCGCAGGCGTGCCGTGGCAGGAGAACATCCAATGGGCTGGGGGAAATGCTAACCATTCCCCCCCCCACGTGAAGGCCACGTGAGCCCACAACATCTCCTCCCCGTGAGCCGGGAAGAGATTATGTGGAAGTACATTCCTGTCAGTGAATGAATTGGTGAAGCTTCAAGTACCTTCACACAGATTGCCTAGTCCTATTATAAGGAAAAGTTCCTTAAGTCATGAAAGGATGTCCCCTCGTTTCCCAAAATCCCCCTGCAATTTGCCAATATCCTCCTCCTTTCTTTACAAAAGTAGCTGCCAGGAGTGCTCATAATGATATGATTGTGATATGCTAAATCCATGCCTTTGTGCATAGAAATGACTACGTTACGCTGTAGGATGTGGGGTTTGAATGGCGAGGCTGGTAATCCATAATTGTGGAGTTTGATAATGTTTGCTTTGGCTGCCTGAAAAGAGCACTATCAAAGTGCTGTAATGATCAACTTGCCATACTTGGCACCACCAGCTCCCCTTAAACATGAAGCATAAGTTGAATGGATGGTCAAATACAATCAGCCTCCTGGAAGAAGAAAAAAGTGGGGGAGCCACTGTATACAGCCTGAGAGAATTATTGGTTGTAAAGCAGTCTGGGCTGACGATAATATAAACTCAGCCAGCCTGAGTTAAGAGAGCTGTTTCTTTGGCTCCATAACGGAACTCTTGTTTCTGAAGTGAGAGAGACACAGTGGCAAAATGTTGTAAATGAATTAATTCTGTGTCAGGCTTTTCGCATACTCCGCATTTGAGGTGGCTGGTGGAGCCTGCCGATATATATTGCTGTTGCTCACTTAAATTGGAGAAAGTCAAGTTTATTGGCAGCATTAGAAGCTAAAGGGGGCTTGTCTTTTCTTAGAAGAATACTGTGTAAACAGCAGCATTTCCTCAGAGCCAATTGCAGAGCCAAAATGCTGTCAGCGTATTTCACAGTAAATTGGTGGAGCTGACACAAAATTGGTGGAGCTGAGTATTATTAAAATAGTACTCAACTGCCCCTCATCAGAAGATTCCAGGGCGATGTGCAAAAGCTATTAGCGTAATGTATGAATACAATATGGTAAAATACCAACACTTAAGCCTGTATGAAGGCAACACTTCCACCCTGTAGTTGTTACATGAGGCACTGTTTCCATCTCAGTGCAGTTCATATTCTGCCAAAACCTACGTCATTTGTTTCACTGTCTGCTTTGGTGAAATTATGTGACTTATGTCATAATTAAATAAATTGTGTAAGTTAGTCCACCCCATTCATTTCAGTGCAAAGGAAACACAATACAATTGGGGGCAGTGTGTAATCTGTTACGTATCTTTTTCAGACAGAAAGAAGCAATAACAGCAACTGTGAATACCGATTGTATCCTCTGAATTGAGTTCTGTTCCAGACATGGGACGACTAAGCAAACAACGTCAGTTTCTGCTCCTGTTTGTTTTTGTTGGAATTCACTGACATCTCCACCAACAACAAACAACAAGATCAAAGTCAGGCACAAAACATTAAGGAGAAGAAAGTGTGATTCCCTCTAAAATACCATGCCTGGGTAAAAATGCTCCTTGCATTTAATTTATCTACTGGAAATGCTAGTCAAAGGTGAGCAGAAGGTGGATTGGGAATCTACTGGTAGGTCTCTGGGTTATTCACAGTAGAATAGCAAGTGTTTCCGATTCCCATTTGCCTGCTATACAAAGTAGCCGGCTGCTTTAGATGCAGTGGAAGACACAGTCCTGTCACCAGTGTGGAAGTAAGAGTCATCTGCCAATTTTTGTCAGAATCTGCATGCATGCACGAATCTTTATTTGCGTCAGCCACCGGTCATATCAATAAACAACAATAGGATATATAAAGAACAGGGGGGGGAGTGAATTATATAAAATACATTTTGGGGTTTTGAATCAATAGTCAAATGGTGGATCTTATTCTGATTGCCCCAGCTAAAAACCTCGCGACCTTTGCTGTCACCTGCTCATCTTGATATGCCAAGATAAAGGACACTGCATCAGTGGTTGGGCGACCCAGAATGGACAATAAAAGAGGGGTGATAATCTCATTCCTGAAGTCTTTATAAAGAGTGCAAGCCAGAAGGGCATGCGCCACCAATTCGGTACATTTCAGATTGTGCATGTGAAATGAGGAGGAGGAACTTCCAAATGACCTTGCCATTTGAGCATGCTTCTGCAAGGGGGTGGGGTGGGGTGGGGGGTCTCATCATGCAGAAGCTGCCCTTCCATGGGCTTGGCTGCAGTGGAGATGCATCTTCATATGAACCTCATGCAGGGCTCCACAGCCCTTGCTGAATGCATCTTTTGATACCAGTCCACATCCAAAGCTGTTGTTGCTGGCATCCATCTTTATCGGGATTTGTGATTGGCACCCATTGCCAGTCAGTGAAAACCAGGAAGCATAGGGCAAAGTATCTACAGGCAGTTGCTCCCCCCCCCGGGCAATTCTTGGTTTATTGGTGAGTCCCTCGCATATCAGATGATCAGGGGTGGAGTTTTCAGCAACACTGAAAGCTGCACAGGATTTCCTGGTAGCAGAAGCAAGATCCTCAGAGGTGACTCCAAGCCCATAATAATCTAGGATACAGGTTGGGGGGGGGGGTTTGGAATATTATCCAGTTTGCATTTGAAGGTGAACTTATCTAATTAATACTTTCTGTAACAACGTGCAAACTGAAACACAGCACAAACTGAAACCGAAAAAATAAATAAATCCCCACGTCTCTGAATTTTCCCATGCAGTTCTCCAGCAAAGAAACATGTACAACAATGCATATAACTAGGGTAAATTGTGGCAAAAATGCATAATTCCTGAAAACAGTATACAAAAATGCATTGTATTAGGGAAATGTACAAACAAAAATATGAATATTAGAATAAATTTGCTCTAAAATGCTGATATAGTTTCATGCGGACTTTAAAAACACAATTCACAAGCTGGTGTGGAAATGTGGGGAACTATGGGGAAATGAGAAATTGACAGGCTTATCCATCTCTTCCCTAGGACCAGCTACCACTTCGTTTCCTCATTTTCAATTAGTCATCAAAATCATGAAGTCCCTGCATGCTAAATATCCGTGAATGCTGGAGTGAATTCCCGGTGGTAGCTGTCATAATAAACTGACTTGGCTTGAGCATAAGACTTTGGTCAATGAACAGTAGCCCTCTTCAAGTCCTCGAGCGAAAAAGTACTCTGACTGTATGCAATGAACCATCAGACACATTGCAACCAGGAACAGACCGAGCAGTGTACGGCTTTCTGTCTTAAACTGTCTGTGTGATTGCCTGCCAGTCCTTACAATAACACCAGGAAGAAAGAAGCAATTACTAATCAAAATCAAAAGAACCATCTATTGGATTCTTGACTTCTAAATCAATAAAGAGAGATTGAGAACAAAATGCTCTCCGTTTTGAAACTAACCAGATGTAGCTGCAGCATACCAAGCAATTTATTCCAACAAATTCAGTGATATTAAGCAGGATGCTTGTCAATCTGGGGTGGAACTGGGATCCTGGGGTACTGGATTCAGGAGAGGAATTGGATGACAGCTGCATGTCTCTCTCCAAAAAAACTGAGAGCTCCTCAGAACTAGAAAGCTTTTATTCTAAATGGCAATGACGGTGGCTACCATCTTGGTCAGCACCTAATTTTCAAGCAAAGTCAGATTTGAACAAGGCTTGTGGGATCTGTATTGATACGGTCCTCTACCCATCAAGAGGAGACTAGGCTAAGAATTTACACCTTGACAACTTGAAGATTAACAATTCCAGCCCTCCTCTCTTAGCCTACTCCTTCCGCCATCTAACAATATGAAGAAAGAATAGTAAGCAGGAATTTTTCAGGAAGAGTTTTTTTTTAATAATTTATTTTATTAGACTTCCAGAAATTCCACATGCAGTGCATTAATTTTTTTAAATATTATTGACTTCCCACCCCATTTTCCATGATGTTTTTCTTACCTCTTTTTACATCATAATCATAACACAATGGCCTCTAATTGCTCATAATTCAAATCCTGATCATGGATTCTTCAAATTATAATATTTTTTTCAAATAATCTGAAAAGGCTTCCATTCTTCAATTATTATTATTATTATTTTAAAAAATCATCATTTGATTCCCTTATTTTAGCTGTTAGCTTTGTTGATTCAATATGGTCCATATCTCTGCTTATCCTTTCTCCTTTAGTAGGAACTTCTTCGTTTTCCCATTTCTGAAATCAGGAAGAGAATTTTATTTTAAAAAACACAAAACTATGGGAGAATTTCACCTCCCTCGAGAACAGTGGGCAACTTCCTCGCCCTCCCCCCCGGCAAGTTTCGCCACTTACAAATTTCATGGCAATTTTTTGGGAGGCCACTTTTGCTCAGTCATATACAGGCCAACTGCTTTTGCTTGGGGCTGTGACATGCTTATGGGGTCTGCAGTGACCACAAGATTCTGCTTGGACCCTGATCCCACACTTTGCAAAGCAGGCTGATTCAGCTTGGACCAGCCTAATTCAGCTCAGGGAGTCTAAGTCAGATCTATCAGATGTGTGTGGGAGGGGGGGAGGGACATACACTGCCATCACAATCTAATTTGTGCCTGATCACCGTGGCAGCTCTAATTTGGTGTACCAGAGCAGTGATTTGTCTGCCCCCTGTCATTCATGCAAGGAGGAAATTGCTGAAGACAATCTCCAAGAGGCTCCTGTGCCCTTTGCACTTGCGAAGCTGAGTAAAGTTTGGCAGGCTTGACTTCTCACACCCGACACTACATCTTGCCTCATACTTTGCAACAGATCTCTCCATGCATTGCAGCCACCTGAAGGAGTGTCTCCATCCCCATCGCTTAGCCCGGACACTGAGGTCCTCCTCCAAGGGTCTTCTGCTGGTTCTCTCACTGCGAGAAGCGACGTTACAGGGAACCTGGCAGAGGTCCTTCTTGGTAGTGGTGCCCTCCCTTCAGATGTCAAGGAGAAAAAGAATGACACAACTTTTTGAAGACACCTGAAGGCAGCCCTGTATTGGGAGGTTTTTAATGCTTGCTGTTTTTATTATGTTTTTAGGTATGCTGTAAGCCACCAAGAGTGACTGGAGAGATCCAGCCAGATTGGCAGGGAAGAAGAAGAAGAAGAAGAAGAAGAAGAAGAAGAAGAAGAAGAAGAAGAAGAAGAAGAAGAAGAAGAAGGACACATTCTCCTTTCAAAGCAGTAATTCACAACCCTGTTAACTTTCTTGCCAAGGTGCTATTCATGGCTGTGATCAATTTTCACATTTCTTCCACTTGCCCTACAGCGTAATCACTGTGATCATCAGTAATTAATTGTAAAGTTTCTATACTCCTCCCATCTCTGCTTCTTTGTGGATGCTGATAGTTGAACACTTCTTGGCTACAAAATGGACAAGCAAGTGAGCAAACAACTACGGTATATGACAGTTTCTTTGGAAAGCATCTCTTTCAAAGGAAATCTGCAGGCACAAAATAAACCACCAGTTGCTTCCTGCTGTCTTCTCTAGAGCAGAAAGCAACCTCTGTGTTTTTCAAGGGTGGACCATTCTGAGGGAGGGAGGGAGGGAGGGAAGGGCAGGATTCAACCCTGCTGCAGGGCTCAGTTCTCTGCCTGCTTCCCATTCCTGTGGTTCCAGCAGCTGGAAGCTAAACAGAAAAAAAGGATAATGTAGTCTTGTGGTCAGTACTGAAGAATCAGTAGACTTTACTGTTTTGCTTTGTTTCAAATGGCTTTTTGCGTTCTTTCTGTTTTTCGTACCTTGCCAGCTCAGTAGACCCAGTCCATTAAAATTCATGAGTAACTAATGTGGCTTGGGAAGCAAAGTGTGTCCAGGGAGACCCAAGTCTTCTTAAGATTTAAATCTATTAAGGTCACTCCACCAAAGCAGCTGGAGCACAATAAGTAAATAAACTATCATTTAAAAATAAGCAGTTTTTACTTTTATGGATGAAGCAATAATGAGAAACAGGACTGGGAAATTGTGTACCAATTTGACTTAGAATTACAAACATACGACCGGGTAGAGTACTCAAAATACTCAAGTTCGTAAAATCAATGTGTAATGAAATACTACAGGCAGTAATCCATCTAAACTCACGAGCAGATCCACTGGAATCAATGGGCTTAAGTGGTTGACTTCAATGGTTGTAACTCTTTGAGTATGACTAAGGGCTTAGCCACACTTCCCTTTTGTCCAACTCATTCCAGGAAGAGGCTGTGATTTAACACTCTGTGTGTAATTGTGGGGTTTGGGGGTTTCTTTTGCACTGAGCTGAATCAGAGCAAACATCAGTTTAGGTATTCCAAGGATATTTGCTCCATCTGAACTATACAGAATGGGTTTTCATGGGGAAGGCTCTGGAGCAAGAAAAAGGATGTTCAGACACAGAGCTTTAACTCATAGACCATGCCTGGAAAAAGTAGAGGGCAGGTAAGTGTGGATAAGTTGCATGGTTCCAATCCCACTGTGGTGGTGGTTATGATAAGCTTCTGGCAGTTGGTTGAGTTGCCATGATGTCACAGAAGGAGGTGGAAGTGCCTCTGGCTGTCACTGACTGACCTGCTTTCACCTGCAGTAGGGGTAGACAAAGCCAAGTCAAAATCTCCCAGAACACTTTTTTTCTGAGAAAATTTCTGAGATTTCCCAGAGTGGTTGAACAGTGAGTTCTTCTTCCCTGGGAACTCTGGGAATTATAGCTCTGTGAGGTGAAGTGGGCTCTCCTAATAATTCTGAGCACTCTTAACCACAGTTCCCAGGATTCTTGGGGGGGAAGCCATGAGTGCGTAAAGCGACACAATACTACTTTAAATGTATAGTGCAGATGAGACCTTTGTCTATTTCAGTATTGTCTCCTCTGATAAGCATCCGCTTCCCCACCCCTGCTACCTGAAATCCTTTTAACTGGACATACTGGGAAGATCGCAATACCCAGTTATGGTGAAGACGTAAGTTAACGCTGCCTTTCCCCATGACAAATAAGGCTAAAACAATAATCAAAGGTAGTTCCTTTAGGAATGTGAAGACATTATATTCAGAGCTGCAAAAGCAGGCATATTCTTCACAGGCTATGGAAAGTCATGAGGAGAAACATTGGTCTGAAAGTCAAAGAGGTTCAAATGTGGCCAACCAAAGGAGGAGGGGAAACAGCTCTGATGAAGGCACGGAAAATGACAGCCGGAGGCACCTCACATGTCAGCGGCTCCAAAACCTGTGAAGCCTGCCATGAAGCATAACATGCCCAGGTATTTAACATCTGCCTCACAGGTATTTCATTTCTCACATTCCAGCGGAGAGAAAAAAGAAAAGAGAAGAAAGAAAGACTTCGCTCCTGTAAGAGCCCCATTTCTAGAACGTGCCATTCTGCATTTTGAAGCCTGGAGTTCACAGAACCAGTTTTCTGGCACCTGTCCCTGATAATTCGCTATCCTTAATTTGTCCCTGTTCTGCCTTCTGGGGGAGAATGAACTGTCTTACCATTAGGGAGAGTGAGGAGACTGCCTCAGATGGCTAAGCTTGGCTGTCATGAAAGGTCAGCAAATAGTTTTTTCAGCTTATTGTTGTTGCATTCTTGCTGCTAGGGAAAGAGAGAAGTTCCTTTGGGATCTTCAGTCTCAGTTGCAAAGATGACTTGGCCTGCCTTGGATATTATCCGTAATGGATGGTGGGTTGGGGAGGCTGGTACATTTGTGTAGCATCAACCTCCACTATTGCATATAATGCAGTTTGAGGGAGCGGGGAGCAGTTGCTTCACCCCAGGCAACAAATGTTGAACTTTTAAGGAAGACCTGTCAACTGCCTTTTACAGAGAGAATGAATACAATGTATAGCAAACAGACACAAGATCCTTCAATGATGTTTCACAGCAAGTGTGGGAAGGAACAATGTCCATAGCTGCCAAGTTATCCCTTTTTTAAAGGGATTTTCCCTTATGCTGAATAGGCTTCCTCGCGATAAAAGGGAAAACTTGGCAGCTATGACAATGTCTGGTGTGGGAGCATAGGGTGTGTTTTAAGTACTTGGAGCATGTGTCCCTGTTTGTTCTGAGAAATATTGGAGAATATCCCCCCCCCCTGAAGAAACCAGCAAAAGTGTTTCCACATGGAGTTATCCAGCTCAAGTTCAGATTGCTATTATGGTGGAGTTTTGGGGGTGGAAGGAGTGATACTTGCAAGGGCAATGAAATAAATCACCATCAGAGTTCATGTGGGGAACTTACAAGCACAATTTTACCCCACCCCATTGCTCTGGCATGATGCTGAGCCACAAGGGGAGCACTTCTACTGCTGGAAAGGTGACCCCAAATATGCCAGCAGCAAACAGGTACAATTGTAAATGGGGTGTGGGGGGGGGAGAGTTCTGGTCTTGTGTAGTGCTTGAATGGTACAAGCTAGCCCATCTGTGTGGAAAACATCCACAGTCCCTGGCAGTGGCTGTGCCAGTGTGAAGACGTCCCGCCCCATTGCAGTGGGGCAATGTCAAGGCAAACATCGCATCTCACTGTGCAGAGTGCGGTCATGTGGAAGCACTTTTTGCCAAGTTCTGTGTAAAGGAAAGAAAAAAGAATCTGACTTGAGTCAAGGAAAAAGACTGAAGCTCCCCAAGATTAAGAGGCCTCAGCTGGTGATGCTCACTTTCTTTCCTGGGTTGATGACTAGAAGACAAAAAGGGAAGGGGAGAAAGAAGAACCACATGGGAAGGCCAATAGCCCAGGATAAATACACACTGCCTGGAATAACCACGCAAATGGGCCTGTGCAAAATGTCAATCTCTCTCTCTCTCTCTCTCTCTCTCTCTCTCTCTCTCTCTCTCTCTCTCTCTCTCTCTCTCTCTCTCTCTCTCTCTCTCTCTCTCTCTCTCTCTCTCCTAATCCAATAATCACACTAAACAGGACAATACACACCATGAGGTTGTCCCCCCCCCATGTGCATTTAACTGAGATGTTTGAAGCGTACACATAAAAAATATAAGTGGTGAATATGGAAAACAGATGTTTATATCATTAGCATGCAGGTACATTCAGCAGGGAGCTATAATTGGCCACAGTTTCTCAGTTAAAGCACATTTGGTAGCAAACCTAGATTTGCCTGTATGAAAAAGCAGAGATAGCCAGGAGAAGCCTCTTTTCTAGCAGATGTGTGTGCCTCCTTAGGGAGCCATTCTTCGTTCTGCCTTGTGCTTTGAGGAACTTGGGTGTTGTGGCGCTCATCTCGCTATATAGGCCGAGAGAGCTGGCATTTGTCCGCAGACAGCTTCCAGGTCATGTGGCCAGCATGACTCTGGCGAACCAGAGCAGAGCACGGAAACGCCGTTTACCTTCCCGCCGGAGCGGTACCTATTTATCTACTTGCACTGTCTTTGACGTGCTTTCGAACTGCTAGGTTGGCAGAAGCAGGGACTGAACAACAGGAGCTCACCCCGTCGCAGGGATTCAAACCGCCGACCTTCTGATCAGCAAGCCCTAGACCAGGGGCCCCCAGACTTACCGTGCGGCGGGCCGGTGCCTGCCGCGCCGACCGCGCGGCGGGCCGGAGGGCAGGGGAGTGCGCGCGCAGTGGGCCGGAGGGCGGGGGAGTGCGCGCCCGTGCGCATGCGCACACGCACACGGGCGGGAAAAAAATTGCCGAAAATCGCTTGTGCGCATGCGTATGGGCCTCCCCCGACCCGGAAGTGCACCAGAAATGACCTCTTCCGGGTCGGGAGAGGCCCATACGCATGCGCACAAAGGATTTTCGGCGATTTTTTGCCGATTTTTTAGATCGTCGCTGCGCCGCGTGCTGTGAGAGCGGGCGGCGGCAGCGGGCGGCGGGGGTCGCCGCGGGCCGGATTGGAAGGCCGATTGGGCCGCATCCGGCCCGGGGGCCGTAGTTTGGGGACCCCTGCCCTAGACTCTGTGGTTTAGACCACAGCGCTCAGGGATCCTTTTACCTTTACCTTTTAACTGAAACTATCAACAGAACTGTACGGAACAACCTTACATCTACAGAGAAAAATATCCTCTTGAATTATACACCCAGCACACGGAACCTTACAAAAGGACAGCAAAAAGACTGATGAACTGGGAAAAAATAAAAATGCAGCTCCCTTCTATTATTGTATTGAAGACCAAAACTTGCAACATATGAACAACTTGCATATAAACGCAGACTTGCCATGGACAAATTCAACAATATTTGGAATCCAGTCTTACAAATACTGTAATAGGTTAAGATCTGGTGAAGTACAATAACAACTTTGTATAATATACAGTCTCTCCCGCTCCACCCTTTATTTGCCCTTCTACATGGGTTCTATTTCTCTCTTTTATTTACATCTCACCATGTTTAGTGCACATATAATTTTCAATAAAGGTGTTTTTTAAAAGGGTGCTGGGAATTGTAGCTCTGTGAGGCGTAGACCACAGTTCCCAGAGGAAGCAATGTGCTTTACATGTATGGTGTGAATCAAACCAGGGAGACATGACTAAATTGGCCTCTCATACAAGACAGGGATGAGCCGAGGCCCGAGCCAAATCGAGCGTATTTGGACAGCATCCTATTGAACAATGTTTGAGTGGGGGATCTTTGGCTCTTCCAGATATTGCTGAACTACAGCCCCAGCAAGTGTGGCCAGTGGCCAAGGATAATGGGATAACTTCTGGAGAGGCAAAGTTTCCCCACACCTGGTTTGGTACATGGAGCAAATGGAATCAAGCCGTTCTGGCCTGCTGGCCTGCAAACTAAACTCGTGTCAAAGTGGTTTTAATTGGCGATCCATATGGATTTCATGCTTATAGGAAGCTTTCCTTTCTGAGGCAGTCTCTGCTCTCTTTTTCAGTGAGGGGGGAAAATGGAACTGGCAAAATGCCCCTTGTTTTATGTGTGAGGTGAGAGCCAAACAGAGGCCCCATACATTGCAGTGTCCCTTGGCACAGAATGAGGTATACTGAACATGTGCAAAATTAACCGCAAGTGATTCCTGTTGTTTCAACTTTATTATTTGATTTCATTTAAATTTAAAAAAGTTGAGATCGATATTGCTTTGCAAACAGATAGGACAGAAGGTGTGGGGGAATCGGCAAAGGGGTGAACTGAAAGACTCAAATCTGTGCTAGATTTGTGATTTTAGCTTATTTTTGTGATTAAAAATAAACTAAATGGCTTCTCCCACACCATATTTTATTGTTAGCTGCCATGATAACTTGATTCAGGAGTAGAGGGCAAATCTTAGTAATAAATAAATCTGCACAACTCAGAGAAGGTCAAGGCTGGAGAAGCAAGTGACCGAGGTTCGAGGAGGCCACACCACATAATGGCAATTTGCCAGAGGATGCCCAGGAAGAATGAGCACACTGATTCTTAGTTTGAGATCCTTATTGCAAGTTTCAGATTTTATTTGAATATGGCCACTCAGCTAATTCTTGCAGTATAGGTAGACCTCCTCAGTAACTGCCAGGCACAGTATAATTCAAATCTGCCAGTATAGAAAAGGATATAGAGAACAGCTGGAGAAAGCTGGATGAAGTATATTCGGGGGCGGGGGAGCAGCTCTGAATTTAAATATGGCTAGGGGATTGGACAAAGTGGGTATATACAATGCGTTTTCTGTATATATCATCTGGAAAAATAGCTTGAAGAAACAATTCAGGACTATTTTAACATACAGGAAAATGGAAGCAGATGTACAGCCTACTTTTTCAGAGCACATTTCTGGATCTTTCTTTGTTTATGTCTTTAATTTTTTTAAGTGGCATTTTTAGGGCACCTCTAGACTGTCACTGTTTTGCAGGAGAGATTCTAGAACAGACTGGGTTTGTGCATTTAAAGGGAATTAAAGGGCTGTGTCTCCCTAGGGCAACAAATCCTCTCTCTCTCTCTCTCTCTCTCTCTTTTTTTTTTAAGACTAATGGGAAGACATCTAGACAGCCCGCCAGTAAACCAAAATAAATGCAGGATAAATGGTCATTGCCCAGATAACAAAGCTAAATTAATGATCAATGAAAATAAGATATATAGTCATACTTTGGTTTAAGTATGCCTCGGTTTGAGTATTTTCAGTTTAAGTACTCCGCGGACTTGTCTGGAATGAATTAATCCACTTTCCATTACTTTCAATGGGAAAGTTCGCTTCAGGTTAAGTACGCTTCAGGTTAAGTACGGACTTAAAGAACCAATTACACTCATACTTCGGGTTAAGTACGCTTCAGGTTGAGTACTCCGCGGACCCGTCTGGAACAGATTAATCCACTTTCCATTACTTTCAATGGGAAAGTTCACTTCAGGTTAAGTATGCTTCAGTTTAAGTACTCCATGGACCGTCTGGAATGGATTAATCCACTTTCCATTACTTTCAATGGGAAAGTTCGCTTCAGGTTAAGTACCCTTCAGGTTAAGTACAGACTTCCGGAACCAATTGTGTTTGTAAACAGAGGTACCACTGTAATCAGTAGCAGATGGGGGTAGGGTTGATGCTGACCTGATCTCCTGAAAGCCGAGTGGCTGCTTCTTACTGGGAAGGAAATGGAGAGGGGAAGGCAGCAGGGAGGTCAGCAGGGTGTGAATGCACCAGCAGCGCCAATCTGGTGTGTTTGCACCACACCAACCTCCCTATTGCCTAGTCCTCTCTTTCCCAGTAAGCAGATAAAGGGAGGTCGGGTGAGTGCTGCCATCCCACTGCACTGTCCACTGCCAGATACAGCCCAACCTCTATGTAAGTTTTATGCGAGAAAATCTGGATGACTACTTAAAAATAAGTGGTCTGGAAGGCCCTCAAGCCTGCCAGTTCCTCAGGGTTCCCAGTTGTATACAGTTCATAATAACAAGTGGGTAGAGCAAGCCTAAGTCAGGTGTGTTTGGAGGGTGGGGTTGAAGTGGCAGATGAGCCACCACTTCCAGCGCCAGCATGGGAGGCAAGGGAGTGGCTTTCTTTTTCTTTGCTCTCACAATTCTTGTTTCTTTTTAATTGATTACTTAATTTCTATACTGCTTAATATATCAAAAGGTATCTCTAGGCAGGGTACAAAAAACTGAACAACGGACAACTCAAACAAAATATTACAAAAAAATGCACAGTTACAGAGAAACATGTTACATTAATAAAAAAAACTTACTAATATCTATAAATCAATATCCATCCATTTCCCTCCAGACACACCCTCCCTCTCAGCCTCCAGGTTCTCATTCAGCCTCCAACAAACTCTCAGCTCCCCCACAAAAGTCTCACAACGAGAAGAGTTTCTGGAAACCCTGGTTTCTCATTCTAAACTTGCTTTTTATGGGCAGGTTCAGGGTGGATAGTAAGCTACTCACAGCTGTGTCCCATTCAGCAGCACGCTCCACACCCACTTCCAGGTGCAGCAGGTTTGTTGAGTTTCCCAGGCAGTCCAAAGGATGGGAAAAGGACCTCCCTCTCCACTCACAGCTCTTTCTTCACCCTTTGTCCTCTCCTTCTTCCCTAGCTGCTTTCCAGAGCAGGCTTCTTCAAACTCCAGATGTTTTGGCCTACAACTCCCATGATCCCTAGCTAGCAGGACCAGTGGTCAGGGATGATGGGAATTGTAGTCTGGAGGGCCGAGTTTGAGGAAGCCTGTTCTAGAGGAAATCTGTTTCAAGAGCCATAAGAACAAGCACTAAGCCTGCCAGATCAGGCAAAGGGCTCATCTAATCTAGCATCCTGCTCTCACAGTGACCAACCAGATCATGCAAGCAAGAGTCAAGCACAAGAAGACTCTCACTTCTTGTGGTTTCCATCAGCTGGTATTCAGAAGCATTGCTGCTTCCAGCTGTGGAGGCAAAGCATAGCCTTCATGGCTAGTAGTCACAACATGGGTAACTCCAGGCCCCGCTCTAGGTATAGTCCTGGTGGCGTGGGGCGCTAGGGCGCTGGGCCGGCAGGGGGGGCGCTTGCTCACTGCGAGGACAGGAGCGCCGGAGCGATCTCAGTGCCTCAGCGCAAGGGCGCCTGACCTTCTTGAGACAGCCCTGGGTAACTCTGCCAGCTCCAGCCTGTTCCTGGAGTCTCTGGTGGGAATAGAGGGACTTTGGATCCCACAGATTCTAGCCCATCTCTTGCCTGTCCATGGTTCACACCCATTCTGCATCCTACCACTGGTAGAAACATCACCAGTGCTAGATTTACATCTAGTAATTTTTCTTTGGACATACCAAGCCTTCTGGGCTGGAGATACCACTTGGTGGTGTAGCTCCTTTCCACCAGGAGAAAACCACTTCTGTCCATTTTGAACTCTTTCCTGCCAGCATATCTTCTTCTTCTTCTTCTTCTTCTTCTTCTTCTTCTTCTTCTTCTTCTTCTTCTTCTTCTTCTTCTTCTTCTTCTTCTTCTTCATATACCACCCTATAACCAGAGGCCTTGGGGCGGTTCTTGCTCTGTGAGGACAGTAAACAAAGATCCAGATAAAACAAAACGTGTATCACCATTAGCTCTGCATTCTAAAGAGCAAACACACACCAAACACAACTCTTCCAAAAGATGAGCAGGGTTTGAACTTCAGAGAGCCTCTGGGTGATGGAAATGCCACAGTTACTGGGAAGTCACTGAGAATGCCCATTTTCCTGTATCTCACATGAAACCTGCAATACGAAGTCTACTACTAATATCCGGTTGAATCAGCAGGCAGCAAACCAGGTCACACCCTCAATAGAATGGGTTCTGGTGCTGTTCTTTTCACAAACTTAAAGAATCAAAAATTGGGAGAGGAGCAGAGCCTTACGGTGCCCACCAGGAACGTTATGTCTGAGAAAAACCAGCAAGCAACAAATGCCCTGGGATGTGAGGGTGTGGAAATGCCCCTCTTATTAGCAATCTTCATCTCATTGAAGGTAGATTTCCGGGGTGGTTTGGAATAGAGCGATGCTTGCAGAATGCAAACTGTAGCTGGCTGTGTCCGTGCACACATTAACTCCCTCACACGTTACTGTGTTGATTTGAGCGGGGTCTAGACACTTTTAAAAAAACAAAAACGTGTTCAGGAAAACATGTTGTAACCTTCATAGTGGGAAAACATGTTGGTGAAAGGCAGGACTCCACAGTGCCATCTGGTGTCTTAGTGTTATGATGCATGTAAAATGCTTTTTCTTTACTAATGTAGCCGAGTCCTTAGCTCTGTTATTATTATTACTATTATGAGCATAAGAAGGCCTTGCTGGATCAGGCCAAAAGCCCATTATAGTTCAGCATCCTCACAGTGGCAAGCCGGGTGCCTTTGGGAATCCATTGCTTGCAATTTGCAGGAACTGGTATACTGCCTCTACAGTGGAAACAGAACATATCCATTGCCTGGATGGAGCTGATCATGAAAGACATTCCAGATGTGGGCACACACACACACACACACACACACACACCACTGTCTTTTCTTATGCAGATTAGTTCTCAAAATTCATTTGTATGTTTTTGCACTTCCTGCACTGCCATAAGTCATGTAGACCTTATTATTCTTTGCTTCAGTACAAACTGCTACAAATGAAACTAATTATTTTATAGCCTGGGCAGCCTGCCTGCTAGACTGCAGGACTTGGACAGCTGCCGCTGCCTTGCAGACATGTGTTGATTTCAGATTTTTTTTTCCCCAGCAAAGATGAGTGTTTTGGGGGTACTGCTGGCGCTGTGTGTGTGTGTGTGTGTGTGTGTGTGTATTCCTTCCACTTTGGGGAGGAAAAGAGGTTAACTAGGAAAGAAGAATATCCAGAAGACTTGTGTCATATACATATATAAGCATTCATTATTTGATTTCAGCTGTGGCTAAAGCAGCATCTCTTAAAACCATATTTTGATGGCATTTGACACCTCTTACATTATCGCGGTGCTACATGGGCCACATAGAAAAAAAAGGTTTGTTTGTAAAGAGGCTTGTTAGAGGAAGACATGTCTTATTCAACACATTTTGGTTTTATTAAATGTAATAATGAAGAATTAGAAGCTCCAGTAACCCTGGTGAGATACGTAAGCATATGCATAACTGTCAAGTTCTCCCTTTTTAAAGGGAAATTCCCTTATGCTGAATAGGCTTCCTCGTGAGGAAAGGGAAAACTTGACAGCTATGAGCATATGGAAAAATGCATAGTTGACCCGGGTCTCCAGTATTCCTAGAATTACCACACCACCCATAAATTTAAAGCACATGACGTTCTCCAAAGAATAATGGAAACTGCCTTTCCCCCTAAAAAAACCTATAATTCCCAGTACCCTTTACAAACTACAGTTCCCAGGATTCTTTAGGAGGCATAATTTGCTTTAAATGTTGGTTGTGCTTTAAAAGTATGAGGTGGATTTGCCCAAACGCTGCAAATAACAACAACAGAACAATCAGAATGGACTCTGAAATCAGAGCATGTTTATTTTGGGGTTTTTTTGTTTCCCCTTCTTTCTTTGTTCTCCTTTGCTAGATGATTATCGATGCCTCGAGGGTTTGGGTGCCTTTGTTCCTTTGTGATTTCAATAATGATTTCTTCCATATTTTGTAAAATCAATTAAAATGTTTTTTATATAAAAAAATAGAACAGAAGCATTCATCATAAGCATTATTCTGATGAGATTAAGAGTGGGCATTGTGACAGATGACTAATGTTTAACATTTCAGTGTGCTTACTTGAGTGGCTCTTAAATCACACACAGCTATTATCAAAGATCTTGTTTTATTGCCAAAGCATAGAAAGAGATGAGCAAGTGGTTGAAAATATACCCACACCTTACATCCACACACATTGCAATTAATTTGTTCATGGTTTTTGTGCCTTTTTGAAGATGGATTTTATGGACAAACCTCAGTGTCTGTGAAAACTGGGTGCAAATTAACCACAGAAGTAATACAGCTGTTTGGAAAAAAATCAAAGGGAAGTTTGCTACTGACACAGGTGGGATGCAGATTGTGGCCATCGGTTTATAGAGCACAAAGCATTTTCATGGAGAAGCAAAGAGCCGGTGAAATCCTCTTCTTGAAGCAAGAGGACCTGCCAAAATTGTGCATATTAGCCAAAACTGCATATGTATATTAGAAGAAATGTGCACTAAAATGTCGATGAGGATTTTTCTCTTTTTTAAAATTACAAATTCCTGCAGAAACGTGAAGAACTGACTTCAAGATTGGAGAAATAAGAAACCGAAGTAGGTAGATTCCTCCATCCCTAACTTCAGGTAGGTGATATCTTTCTGATTGTCCTCAGTGTACCAAGCTTACAGGTTGCTTGGTTTAAAAAATGTAGCACACTAGAGACGTTGGTCCTAATCAAAGTCTCAAACCTTTGGCTCGTGTTTTTGAGGACTGCTGAAACTGAAGGCGAGGGAGAGTTTGTGGTGAGGTACACTGTAACAGGGCGGTCCTTTGCAGGTTGCCGTATTAAATGCTGTAGAGATGGGGCTGGTTCAGTCCTCTCTACTGCCATCCTGATTGGCCTATTTTGGCACAGGCCACACCAGATCAGTCGGAAGGGGAGGCATTGGGCGTCCCCTGAAGCCATGCCAGAAGAAGACCCCCCCCCCCCCGAGACTTGGCCACAGCCATGCCAGGCACCAAACACTGCCCACCTAGAGACCCAAGTGAATGGGGATTGTTACAGTATCTAGAGGCATGCTTACTATTGACCGAAAACTTGCCAATAGTTTTTCCTGCTTATTTTCTCCTCTTTTTTTGAACTTGAGAAAGGGGCACCAAAAACTTCTCTCAGAATGATGTGGTCTTTGTGTAGGATTGTTCTCGGAGCATTCTGGGGGAGAATGGCTTCCATAAGGAGTTTGGCCACCACAGATGTCAAAAGGTTCAAGGGAGGGAAAATGAAAAGCACTGCCCTGTCACCCACCAATGGCAAACCCATCTATCTATCTATCTATCTATCTATCTATCTATCTATCTATCTATCTATCTGTCATCTATCTATTTTTACCTCAGATGGCAAAAAGTCTTGGGCTGGCCCCTAATATGGCTCCCATGCAGACTTGGAACACTCACTATTTGCCCTATAATGCAATGTTTCCCAAACTTGGGCCTCAAGCTGTTTTTAGACTATAACTCCGATCATCCCTAGCTAGAAGGAACAGTGGTCAGGGATGATGGGAATTGTAGTCCAAAAACAGCTGGAGACCCACATTTGGGAAACCCTGAAGATAATCAAGTATTTTGTGCTGACCAATGTCTGCCGTTCATTTTTTGGTAAGCTGATCCTAGTAGTCAAGGGACTACCGTACGTGCGACTCGTATTAAGCACATGGACAGATGGTTGAAAAAAATATTTTGAGTGTTGCTTGCTGCTCCTCTTGTATTCCATGCCAGTAGTGGATCTGACAAGGCTACTGGAGCCTTTCACAGGAAGCTAAGCCATGTTGTTGTAGGAAATCTGAGCAGCACAGCGGGATAGCTGAAGCGTGTCAGCGAAACATCCAAGTGTACTTTGTTATGTATCAAGTACTGCCTTTGATACTGTGCTCCAAGAAACCAAAGCTGTCACAAAGACGAGCAAAGAACTCACCTGAGCTAGCCAGAGTAACTGCAGTGACCACCTTTGTGCAGCAATGTAACGTTTTCTTTCCCATAGTTCTCGAATGGACCTGTCAGGGTGAAGGGCCAAGAACAGTCATACTCAAGCCTGCTTTCATGCCCCTGCCCTGATTAGTGGTAGAGGGTCTGCTTTGAATGCAGGGAGCCCCAGGATCAGTCCCTGGAATCTATAGGTAGGACTGAGGATGCCCTCCGCTTGAAATCCTGAAAACCGGCTGACAGTCAGTGTAAACAATGCTAAACTTGATCATCCAATGGCCTGACTCCGTATAAGGTGGCTTGCTACATCCCTATGTTCCTACTCCCTCCTCCGAAGGAAGAACTGGGGCTTCCATGGGTAGTAAAGGGGTAATTAACTTATGGAATTTACTACCTCAGGATGTGGAGATGGCTCTTAGCCAGATGAAATTCCTAGAAAATCCATAGGTATGTTAATAGCTATCCACCTAGATGGTTAAATGGAAAATCCATATGCAGGGACAGTGTATCTATGAAGAGCAGTGTTCAGCGATGACTGCTGAGAAGTATGAATGTCAACACAAATGCTAGAAGGTCATCTTTATGTGGTGCTTGTTATTTTCCTGCCTAGGCACTGTCAGCAAAGGAACAATGAACTAGATGGAGATGATGATGATGGTGATATTTCTATGCCACTCATCTGACTGGGTTGCCCCAGCCACTCTGGGTGGCTTCCATTAAAACATTGAACACAGTAAAACATTTGTTGTTGTTGTTGTTTAGTCGTTTAGTCGTGTCCGACTCTTCGTGACCCCATGGACCATAGCACGCCAGGCACTCCTGTCTTCCACTGCCTCCCGTAGTTTGGTCAAACTCATGTTCGTAGCTTCGAGAACACTGTCCAACCATCTTGTCCTCTGTCGTCCCCTTCTCCTAGTGCCCTCAATCTTTCCCAACATCAGGGTCTTTTCCAAGGATTCTTCTCTTCTCATGAGGTGGCCAAAGTATTGGAGCCTCAGCTTCACGATCTGTCCTTCCAGGGAGCACTCAGGGCTGATTTCCTTAAGAATGGATAGGTTTGATCTTCTAGCAGTCCATGGGACTCTCAAGAGTCTCCTCCAGCACCATAATTCAAAAGCATCAATTCTTCGGCGATCAGCCTTCTTTATGGTCCAGCTCTCACTTCCATACATCACTACTGGGAAAACCATAGCTTTAACTATACGGACCTTTGTCGGCAAGGTGATGTCTCTGCTTTTTAAGATGCTGTCTAGGTTTGTCATTGCTTTTCTCCCAAGAAGCAGGCGTCTTTTAATTTCGTGACTGCTGTCACCATCTGCAGTGATCAAGGAGCCCAAGAAACTAAAATCTCTCACTGCCTCCATTTCTTCCCCTTCTATTTGCCAGGAGGTGATGGGACCAGTGGCCATGATCTTGGTTTTTTTGATGTTGAGCTTCAGACCATATTTTGCGCTCTCCTCTTTCACCCTCATTAAAAGGTTCTTTAATTCCTCCTCACTTTCTGCCATCAAGGTTGTGTCATCTGCATATCTGAGGTTGTTGATATTTCTTCCGGCAATCTTAATTCCTGCTTGGGATTCATCTAGTCCAGCCTTTCGCATGATGAATTCTGCATATAAGTTAAATAAGCAGGGAGACAATATACAACCTTGTCGTACTCCTTTCCCAATTTTGAACCAATCAGTTGTTCCATATCCAGTTCTAACTGTAGCTTCTTGTCCCACGTAGAGATTTCTAAGGAGACAGATGAGGTGATCAGGCACTCCCATTTCTTTAAGAACTTGCCATAGTTTGCTGTGGTCGACACAGTCAAAGGCTTTTGCATAGTCAATGAAGCAGAAGTAGACGGTTTTCTGGAACTCTCTAGCTTTCTCCATAGCATCATCGAATTGTAGAGGTTGGAAGGGACCCTGAGGATCAAGCATTAAAAACTTCCCCATACAGGGTTGCCTTCAGATGTCCTCTAAAAGTCAGATAGTTGTTTATTTCTGACGGGAAGTCCGCAGGGTGGACGCCACTACTGAGAAGGTCCTCTGTCTGGTCCTCTGTAACCTTGCAATGAGGTAACAGCCATAAGGCCCCCAGAGCTGGACCTCAGTGTCCAGGCTGGATGGTGGTGATGGAGACGCTCCTTCAGGTATACAGGGGGGTGAAGTACAAAGTATTTCAGCATTCAGTTATATTGTCCAGTTGTAGTCTGCTGATATGAATCCACACCTGCACAGTTTAGCATACCATGAAATCAGTGGGACCTATCTCACTAATCCACATGGAAGATATCAGTGAGGCTTAAGCACACCCGACTTTAGTACCCAGTGGCAAGCAGAGATGATGATGATTTTAATTTGTTACCTGCTCTTCACCTTAAGATCCCTGATCTCCAAAGTGTGGCAACACAGTAATGACATTTATCTGTGGTAGGGTTAATCAATTCAGAAAAGCTGTGAAATCACAGCAATATCTTGAATATAAACATAGAATCAAAGAATTGTAGAGTTGGAAGGAACCATGAGGGTCATCTGGTTCAACCCCCTGCAATGGATGTTACAATTCAATGTGGAGCTTGAACCCACAACTCTGAGATTAAGATTCTCATGCTCTACTGACTGAGCTATCTTTTATTTAAATAGCTACAATAAACATCATTTTTAAAACTCCGTAGTTTATTATCACCACTTGCTACCTTTATCATGTGGAATAAGTAAAAAAAAAGTCCTCTTTGTGATGCAGACCATGGCATGTATAGCTCTGGTCATTATGTAATTCTTCCAGTGGGCATGGGATGTTTCCGTCACCCAAACAGGTTGAATTGGGCTCCACCAACACAGACATTCTCCAGGCCAGGTGAAATAACAGCAAGATTTGTAACTGGCTGCAAACTGGTTCCCATCTTCAAAAGTTTGTTTTAGATGAATAAAAAAGATACTGTTGCACATGTATGTGCAACTCAATGTTGTTAAGAACTTCTGTTAATTAGTTGTTTCTAGTTGGATATCAGAATGGTATTTGGTGAAGCATTTAGTGGGCTTGAAAACTGTAAGTGTTCTACTTAAGTAGCCAAAATGTGCATTTTTTGAAAAAAAGTTTGAATACTGTGCAATTCAAATTTTCACAATTTAGGGTGATGGGCATTGTAATTTTTTCAATTTGCTTTGCCGGGGGGGGGGGGGGGAGAATCTGATGTACTAGGGAGTGATCTAATTTAGTACATTCATTTCTGTTTAATGAATGAAACTAAAAACCTTGAAATTGCCAAGCTGGTCTAATATTTCATTTGCAACTGACAGCCATCCATTGTTACTAATGAAGTTATGGAATGGAAAATTGTCTGCAAAAAATATTAATAATGAAGCACTGGAGAGAGAAAAAATCCCACCCCACATTGCTGCTTACTTGGAAACCTTGTAACTATAATTGGAGTGGCTCAAAAACCTGCTCTTCATAATGCCCGAGTGACCACTGAAGAAGTGTGTCTTCCCTTTTTGCATGCCACACCAGACATTGAAAAAAGCAGAGGCAGAGGCAGCCAATTCCATGCCACCACTTGGTTGTCATGTTTGAAGCCACCCAGTAGGTGGCCTTTGGCAGGACATCATCTCACAGATCTGGAGGGTGTTCCTCTCTCTGCACATACACAAGATCTTCAGTATGGAGACTGACCTAAATGTATAAGAATGTGGAAGAGCACTGCTAGATCGCACCAAAGGTCCCTCTCGTTCCTAGGGAGTCAGTGTTTTTCTTAAGCAGGGGTGGGTGGTTCTTTGAATTTAAGTTTCTCGTTTTCCCAGTCATTAGTTCAGTTTTCTACATTTCCGCATCAGTTTGCTTTAAAAAATAAAAAGTTCTCATGAAAATTCACCAACGCTTCAGTACAAATTTCTCCTATTATACACAATTTTACAAAGCAGTTTTCTCTAATATAATGTATTCTTGTATGTTCATCTTGGTAATACACACTTTTTTGTACACATTACTTGACCGGATAGTAGCATTGCAAAATTCAGAGAAGTGTGAATTTTAAAGGATGGTTGTGTTTTGGTTCATGTATTTTTCCTCCCAGAAATGGAGGATTAGGTAGGCTCACTTTTAACCGTGAATGAAATCAAATTTCTCCCGTGTCCCTGTTATGAAAATGAGATTATTTGTCCTGTGTGAATCCCTTGATATTTATATTCAAGATCACTTGCTGTTTTCTTGCCCATTTACCAATTTTGGAGAGATCCTTTTGGAACCCTTCACCCTCCGCTTAGGTTTTCACTATTCTGGATAATTTAGTGTCATCCACTGCATTCACTGTTCCCCACTAACTCTTGATCGTTCATGAACAAGTTAAATAGCAATATAGTTCCTCATGAAAGTTCTCGTTCATGAGAACTTCCCATTTCCACATATTCCCTCCCTGACCCATGTAGAGTTGCAACTTCATTGCTTTCAGTTCCCTCAAAGAAGTCTAATTCTGTTTAGGATTAGGCTTTAATTCCATTTCCAGAGGAATTGTAGAAATATGATCCTCTTTCTAGAGGCCAGTCAGTCTCTAATGAATGCTGGGATATTTTGGAGAGTCGAGGGGCTTCTGCTTTCATTAGATCTGTGTTCTTTTTAAATGAGTGATTCTTTGCATTTGAAAGAGGGTGGGATTTGTCCGTAGGTAACCGTGATCATTCAAACAAATTCACCAATGGTTGCAATCCTATGCCCCCTGACATGACATGAGACTAAGTCTTACGGAGTTCAGTGGGACATGTTTCTTAATAAGTAGGCATAGGATTGATCTTACCAACAGTAAAGCTGTATCCTCTTGTCAGAGTCTACAAACAAAAGAATGTAGAAGAGCTACAACGAGCTTCTTCGGCTAAGGGGTGGGGTGGGGGTGGGATGACTGCATTCTCTGCTCACTTCTCCTTAACCCTTCCCCCACTGCCTGAAAATACAACAATGACCCATCTGTGTAGACAGGCGAAAGCAACTAACATTTAGGCAGGGGCTTCTCTGCTTATGCCGCAGAGATGGTAATGACGATCACACAATGTTTAGTGAGGACCTCAAGCTGAAATGAAGATCTGACATCTAATGAGGTCAAGAACGCCGGCAGAAACCTTCCCAAACAAAACACAAACAAGAAGCTGGTCGATATGAAGATGAATTTATTGTAAATGATACCGACAATATAAAAAACAAGGCAAATTTCTTAGTCCCCACCCTAGGCTTCATGAGCATTTTATTTTACATTCTGTTGCAGGAATAATATCAAGCCATTGCATTAGCTGGTAAGAGTTCAGTAATTGTACGACCCACATGCACCCATCTCAAGAAACCAACACAGGAGGTGTAAGTATCAGAAAAAGTCCCACCCCAAAAATAACAAATTAGGGCTAAACTGCATTCTTAAGCCTTGGTCCTTAGAAATCAGTGCTTAGGTAAAATACCTAAAGCCTAATTCTACTGAGATATATTCTTCAATTTTCTCCCTGAACTTGAAACACAACGGGCCACGTAGGCTTGCAGATATAATTACATTTTTTGCTAGTCCATGAAAAAAATCTAGTCTGTGTCATAAAATGGTCCATCTTATATTGGTGGCAGCCTTGAACTAGTAAGAGTCAGCATGCATGTTGTTGAAGAAGAAGAAGAAGAAGAAGAAGAGTTTGGATTTGATGTCCCGCTTTATCCCTACCCTAAGGAGTCTCAAAGCGGCTAACATTCTCCTTTCCCTTCCTCCCCCACAACAAACACTCTGTGAGGTGAGTGGGGCTGAGAGACTTCAGAGAAGTGTGACCAGCCCAAGGTCACCCGGCAGCTGCATGTGCATGTGAACCCGGTTCATCAGATTATGAGTTTACCGCTCTTAACCACTACACCACACTGGCTGTTGATACTGCTGTGGATTCTCCATCCCTGACCATAAAATTTAGTAGGTCCCTGAATATTCAGTTACAACTCATCATGCCCAACAATAGTTTCTCAATATCCCAATGTTCCGCTGACAGTACGAAGAGCAGCATACGGTGCAATAACAAAATAATGCACTATAACAACAACAACAACAACAACAACAACAACAACAATGAATAAAGCAACTGATTAATTTCCAAAGCTCTGAACTATTTCAGTCCAAGGAACCTGGGAGATTGCCTTACTGAGATCATCTGTAGGAACATTGTTGGTTGATCCCCATGTCAGTGAGGCTTTTAGTGTCATCAGCCCCGCCTTCTGGATTACTCTGCATATGGAGATTCAACAGGTGTCTTTTGTGGCAACATTTAAAAGGTTAATTGATGCCTTTAAAAAAACCCACTGTTTTTATTGTATAGTTTTATTGAAGTGAACTGCTTTAATATTTTTATTGTTTAATGTTTATTAAATTTATATACCACCATTCATCTGAAAATCTCAGGATGAAAATACAGGATGAAAGCACAAAAACTTATGGAAATGGCAAAACTTATCGGAAGAATAAGAAATCAAGATAACAAACCTTTTATAAAAGAATGAAAATGGTTTATTGAATATTTACAGATAAATTGCAAACAGATAAAAACATTTGCAGGGGTATTGTAATAACCTTCAGTTTCATGAGAGTATATATTTAAAGTAGATAATGAGGAAATTAAATTAATTTGGACATGCAGAAGATATATTTTAAAAAAAAAAAAATCAAGGAACCGCAGAAAGAGGGGGAAGGAAGTCAAACTTTGAAATGTTAAATGGTTGTACAATTAATGAAATGTATACATTTGAAAAGTATAAATAAAAACTTTTAAAAAATTAAAAGCACAAAATGACATGGTAGTATATAAATATTTTTTATAAATAATAAATAAAATCGGGGGCCAAACTATATTTTTTGGGGGGGGGATGAATGAATTCCTATGCCCCACAAATAACCCAGAAATGCATTTTAAATAAAAGGACACATTCTACTCATGTAAAAACACGTTGATTCCCGAACCGTCCGTGGGCCGGATTTAGAAGGCGATTAGGCTGGCTCCAGCCCTTGGGCCTTAGTTTGCCAATGCACGGCCTACACGGCAGGATCCACAGGGGCAGAAGAACCAGCCTTCAGGGAGTGTGTCACCCACTGCTGCCACTCAGTGGCATAGTAATAGGGGAGCAGGGGGCGCGCCACCCCGGGCAGCAGGCTGGACAGGGGGCAGCAGGCTGGACGGGGCTGACCACCTCCAACGGCTGCCGCTGCTGCCGCTGCTGCCGCTGCCATGGAGGAGAAGCCCTGACTGCCTCACTCCACGGCTTGCTCAGGGGGGTTGCCGTGGCGCATGCCTCCTGTGAGTGCATGCGCCGTGTGCGCCGTGCGCCATGGCACATGCCTCCTGTGCGCACATGCGCCATGCATGCCGTGCGTCATGACGCATGCGTCGTGTGTTGCGACACATGCATGCAACGGACACCCCGTCCCCCAGCGGAGTGCCTTCGGATTTGCCACCCCGGGCAGCCAGGCGGCTAGCTACGCCGCTGCTGCCACTGCCATAATGGCAGCAACAACTGCAATGTGTTTCCTGGAGAATGAACCTGTCTCCTCTTCAGTCACCCTTTACTCTCGAGGAATAGGAGGCACTGCTGGTCTCCTTGAACCCTTGTTCTTGATACAGATCTTCATTTATGTTCAGACATAAATCTTCAGTCACCCCTTCTTGTCTGGAGGGGAGAGTGTCTTTTTGCGGTTCTCCACAGGTGCCACAATATCTCGGACAGACCCTGCATTTCTATTAGCGCTCAAAACAAAAGCTGGGGTTTTTTTTGCAGCCCAATCCTTTAAGCAAGTTCATTCAGAAGGAAATCTGGAATTTAGTGGGACTTACTTTCTAGTGAACGTGCCTGGATTTCCAGCCTTAACATTTCTATGAAATGCCTCAGCTTCATGGATCAAATGTTCAAATAAAACTGGAGAATGGGATTTGCATGACTGGCTTAGCAAATAGCTTACATTTCCTTTATCTGAATATCATTGTAGGGTGCTTGAAATGTGGCAATGAGTGTTACTCACAGTGAAATATGGAAAAGTCATACATGGTGGATGAGTTCCTGACGGTTGTTATGCGTGCTAAGTCACTCCGATCCCAGGCAGCAACCGCAGAGGGTTTTCAATTCTGAGTGACTTCAGCTTGTCTAGTGCCAATTCCTTGTATGGTATTTTGCCAGGTGATTATTCCTTGCTGAATGCTTTTGCCTCCTGTTGGATAATATGGATTGCAAACACATACCTTGCGCACTAGATGAAGGCAGGTCACAGAGGGACTTCTAGCTAGCAGACAGCTCTCCCCCTACTCTGTATTAGGCTGCTGAAGCAATTATGTTTTGTAGCCTTTTTCCTGCTTCCTTGAAACATACAACAGTCAGGGAATTCTTTAAAATACCTTATGCCTGTCTGAAAGCTTTTAACCCTCTGTGGTTGAGGGTTTAAAGGAAGTCGGGCTCTGAATTGATATTTTTGGCTTTTTTAATGGAGATTTTCTAACCCACTACTTGCCTGGCAATAGTATTGTTCAAGATGATATAAAACTGGTAATAAATGTGAAGGGAAAAAAATAAAGGAGAAATTTAAGAATGAATGGGGGGAAAAGACTAGTAAATATCTAGGGATTAGACTATGATGTAATATGAAGGGACTGTGTGAAAACTATAAGAGGCTGTATTAAGAAAGTGTTTAACTCATATTTCAACGAGGGGGGGAAACCACATTTATCCTTTTTTGCAGGGGTGTCCACCATTAAAATGACATTATTGCTTAACCAATATTTCCTGTTTCAGTTATTACCAGGGCAACAAGGAAATAAATGGCAACAGTTGGTATTAAATTTCTTTTGGAAAAATAATAAGTGAGAATGAAGATGAGAATATTATACAGTGGTACCTTGGTTGTCAAACTTAATCCATTCTGGGAGTCCGTTTGGCTCCCAGAACTGTTCAAAAATGAAGGTGCGACTTCCAAGTGGCTGCAGGAGCTTCCTGCACTCAATCGAAAGCCATGGAAGTCACATTCGGCTTCCAAAAAACGTTCACAAACCGGAACACCTACTTCCAGGTTTGCGGAGTCTGGGAGCCAATTTGTTTAGCTACTAAGCCATTCAAGATCCAAGGTATGACTGTACACAGAAAAAGATGGGAGGGGAGGGTTCTGTTGGTTCCAAACATGGAGTTATATAGCAAACTGTGTAATCCAGGAATAGGAAACCACTGACCATGCCTCCCCATTTGGCACACGAGGCTGTTTTGGGGAAGCCACACTCACTACACATGGTGGGAGATAGGAATGAACTTAGCTCAAGAAGGAGAAATCTCCAACATATGGGGTGCAAACTCCAGAGGACCCCACTCAGCAGTTCCATTTAGATGTTTAACAACGTGGTGGATGAACTAAAACCCTGTGGAACCCCACAATGATGGTTCCATGGGGCCGAACGATGCTCTCCAAGCATCACCCTCTGAAAACAACCATCCAGGTAGGACTGGAACCAGAGCAAAGTGACGTTGCCTATCCCAAGAGAGCTACTGCAGAAGGATACCATGGTCAATGATACCAAAAGCTGCTGCAAGACCAAGGGGAATCAACCGGGACACATTTCCATCTCTCTCCCAACAGAGGTCATCATACACCAAAGCAGTTTCCATGCCCAAACTGGGCCTAAACCCTGATTGAAATGGATCTAGAACATTGGTTTCATCCAAAAGAGTCTGGATCTGGTGTGCAAGTGCAACCCCTCACTCAAGAACCTGGCCCAAGAAGGGGAGAGTAGAGACTGGCCAGTAATAACTTAGATTTTCCGAATCCAGGGAAATGTTTGAGTGCTCTTATCACTGCCTCCTTTAAGCAGGCAGGGAGCACCCCCTCTTGCAAGGAGACATCAGTCACCTCTATGGACCATCCTACTGTCTGCTCCCTGCTAGTTTTTATCAGCCATGAGGGGCAAGGGGCGAGGTTTTCAGTTCCAGATTGGCACAAGTCGCTACAAATCAACTTGGGTCAACCCCCACCTGCACTGTGCCTAATTCGTCAGCATGTGATAGTAGCCACACCCCAGGAATGCTGGCTAAACCAGGTGAGGCTAGCCAATAGGTGTCAGACCCTCGGTGAGGTAGGGACTTCCCCTGCATGTGAAGACAGGCTCTGGTGGAGTGAACAGATGAGGCCAATTGTCAAGAAGGTGGCTACTGCATGTACTGCAGTGGGAAGTGAGGGGCAGATGGGCCTCATCAACCTGGGAATGCAGCCCACCAAAGAGAAGAAAAACTCTGATCCTAAACCTCCATTGCCCTGTGAGATATCTCCGGGAGAAGAAAGGGCTAAGGAGTAAACCAGGCATCCCCAAACTGCGGCCCTCCAGATGTTTTGGCCTACAACTCCCATGATCCCTAGCTAACAGGACCAGTGGTCAGGGATGATGGGAATTGTAGTCCAAAACATCTGGAGGGCCGAAGTTTGGGGATGCCTGGAGTAAACCCTACACAAATCCAGAGTGGAGTCCTTAAGGCAGTTGGATGGCACCTTGTATGCCTCCTTCTTGTAACTCCTGCTCTGCTTTCCTTTTCATATCAGCAAGGCCAAATTTTGAAGGCAGCCCAGGACCTCCATACAGGACCTCCCTTGTGCCCCAGGGAGATAATTTCAGTGCTGCTAATGCAATGATTTGATGTCACCCTTGGAGGCACACTCCATTGTCTGTCAGGACAGACAGATGCCAACAATATTTTACAAAGGACTAGAATGGTATAAGATAGATGACAAAAACCACAGCGGGGTTGGGATCTTGTGGCTCTCTAGATTTTGCAGAACTACAGACTCCATCATCCCTGATCACTGGTCATGCTGGATGGCACTGGTGGGTGTTTGCGTCCAACAAAATCTGAAAAGCCTCAGATTCCCCACCTTTGAAGAAAAAAGTAGCAAAATTCCTTACCGCCTTAGTTCTAAGGTTCTCGGCAGTTTAGCAAACAGAGCTGTCTATGTGTTACAATGCTCTAGCTGTGTGCAAAGATGAGAAATTTTTGGGGCACTATCTTGAGTCCAATTGCTTAGTAACTTTAGTTGGAAGGTCATAAATAAATCCTGCTTTAGACATTTTATATATAGTGGCCGGGGAGATAGATAATGCACCTGGTCATCTGCTGCACAGAATGTTTTCAGAGCGTATCATTTATATTATTTCGGTAATCCTTGCATGACAGTATTATTATTCCCACATAGGACTCTTGTGGGGGGAGTGGAGATTTGTCAAAAACAAGTTGGAGCATGTGGTTAATTCACCTGCTGACCATGAACTTTCTGGCTCACTACTGATAGTTCAGACTCTGAGTCACATGACACTGCATCAGAGGACAGATAGGGATGGGGAATTTTTTTTATTTAGTTCGCATTTAAAGGCAAACCCACCAAATTTGCAGTTTCCAAAACAATATTTGAACTGAAATCCAGCCATCCCTTGAAATTCACACTTTTCTGAATTTTGCAATGCATTTCTCCAGCCAAATAATGTATATAAAAATGCATATGTACGAGGGTAAAATGCATATGTCAGTGAAAATAGCATACAAAAATACATTATTTTAGGTAAAATTGCTTTGCATGATGTATTTTGAGGCAAGCAAGCATAGAGTTGTGTCAGTTAGGAGAAATTCACACAAAAATATGGCTATGTTTTCCCCAAGGCTTTTTTAATCGCAAACTGACATGGAAATGTGGAGAACTGAACATGAGACATGAGAAATGAGAAACTATGAGAAATCAAAATTGTCAGATTTGCCCATATCTGCCATCTCAACTAATTCTGAGTATGCATGTATGGGACTGTACTGTAAGGCAGCAATCCTAGATTGTAAAGAGGCAGCAATCCTAGATTGTAAAGAGTAAATCACATTAAGCTCAGTAGAATTTACTTCTGAGTAGATGGCTTAGGATTGCACCAAAAAGGTAGTTTCTATGTGCATTTTCCCTTGAACCAAGTCCCACTGAACATAGCAGGGCTTATTTCAGAAAAAGTGTGCTTAAAATTGCACTGTAAGTCTTTTAAAATCGACATTCACCTAGTCACCTGTGGCAAGACTTGCTGCCCGTTAAGCAGACAGCCACTGTTTGTGTGTTTTCTTTCGGGCCAAGAATGATTAACACAGGAATGTGTGGGTAGCAGTTAAAACGTTTTTGTGGGCTAGTAAGTTTCGAGAACTTATTTGCAGAGGCGGCTTATTAATTCTAGCCTCCAAATTTAACTTTGGCGAAATACAAATCTGATCCTAACTGGTGCTCTTTGAACTGCCACAGCAGCATTAAAAAAAACAACCCTGTAATGTGTAAGTATGGTGGTACATTCTAAGAAATGTGCTCTTTGAAGCTTCTCCCCAGCATCCAGGAACACATCCAATTCTATATGTGCTTGTCTCTTTGCTTCATTCAGAAGCAAGGGTGTGATCATCTGTTGCTTAGGGTGGAGCCAGACAGGCTTATTTTTTCCTGACTATGCAAGCAATGTCTTTTTCCATCCAGGATCAGATCACAGACCAAACACTGTTTGGATGTCTTTTTTTAAGTAATGAAATATCCCTTTCATTATTTTCAGCATGAGCTGGTCATATAAAGTTGTCTCCCCTCTCATTCAGCATAGCAAATATGAAATATCTGTTGGCTGCCTTGATGAAGTTCTTAATATATAGGGACGTAGAGGCCACAGAACAATTATTAAAACAATCGCTACCAAGTGGGGAAAATCACGTCGGCTATGTGATTGCACGTTGGAGATTAATCTTTTCCGAGTATTGTGGTTCTAGAAGGTGTGTTTTTGTTTCTCCAGAGGAAGGACAGGGCCTGCAGCCAAACAACAACAAAAAGCCTTAAAAGGTAAAGGTAAAGGGACCCCTGACCATTAGGTCCAGTCGTGACCGACTCTGGGGTTGCAGCACTCACCTAGTTTTATTGGCCGAGGGAGCGCCCGGAGTACAGCTTCCAGGTCATGTGGCCAGCATGACTAAGCCGCTTCTGGCGAACCAGAGCAGCGCACGGAAATGCCGTTTACCTTCCCTTCAGAGCAGTACCTATTTATCTACTTGCACTTTGATGTGCTTTTGAACTGCAGGAGCTGGGACCAAGCAACAGGAGCTCACCCCATTGCGGGGATTCGAACCGCCAACCTTCTGATTGGCAAGCCCTAGGCTATGTGGTTTAACCCACAGCACCACCCACGTCCCTTATGGCAAAAAAGCCTTATGGCACCCTAAAACAGGCAGTTTTATTAGGACACACATCAGCTATTGTGGATTGAAATCCACATGGACATCAAATGGACATGGCGCAGCAGGGCACCCTTTTTAAACTCAGATCTCTATTACATGGCAGGGGAAAGGTTGTAGCTCAATAGTACATCACTTGTCTTGCATGCAGCAGTTCACAGGTTCAATCCCTGCCATCTCCAAGTAGGACCAAGAGAGACTAGTCTGAAAGCCCAGGGATCCACTGCCATATTGAGCTAGATTGATCAATGGGACTGACTCGATTTAAATCAACTTCCTATGCTTCCACCTCGAAAGCGAAGGTTGGGGGTCCAATTTCCAGAGTAGAAAGGATGGAACTTTCTCCATTTGGTGCTTAAACCCCTCTAATTAATCCCAATTGCATGTAAACCAGGCATGGGGGGGGGGAGAGAGAATTTGCCGCTCTTCACATCTGCTCCCCTTTTGTTGGTAAATTGGATTCCTTGGACTACCTTGACTAGTGTTGCCACATTTAAAGAAATGGTGCTGCTCCTCTATGTCTAGTGGTGGTCCTCCATGTGAGTTGCACCAGGCAGTGTCCTTGTGGAGTATGTCCATGGGACAGATCGATGAATCTCCCACTTACCTGCAATGGCCAAAATCTGCCACCTGAAGTAGCCACTTCACCTTACCACCACTGGTCAGGAGAGCTGGGTGGACACAATCCATTCCATAGTTAGGCATGCTAAAGAAGCCATGTGTGATTTCTGTTGGCTTTTTGCAAAAGTTGACTTGGGTATTTATGGGGAAAATGGATGAAAAATCAACTAGAAATTTGGTTTGGAGATAAGCACTTTCCTCAGAAGTGGCAGGGATGCAAACTGATGTGTTTCTTGAGTAGGTTTATTTTAGCTGGGAGAGGAGAGGTGGTGGTCATGTATACAGTTTGAGAAGAAGAGCTTCACTTGGAATGGCAATTGATCAGTCACATGCAGCTCCATCTTGTGCTCAGAACAATTTTTTTTTTGGAAAATTGTAGGTGTGCACAGGGATGAATTATTATTATTTTTTTGCCATTTCTACTTGGTTTACCATTTGATCTCATCCTACTCTTCCACTTCACAAAGACCTTATGCAATAGCAGCAAGAGCCTAGTCTCAAAGAGGCTGACTTTATTAGACTGCCTTTTCCATGGAGGAAGGGAAAGGAGAATGTTAGCTGCTTTGAGACTCCTTCGGGTAGTGATAAAGCGGGATATCAAATCCAAACTCTTCTAGTTGAGATTCAAGCAGGCTCTCTATTAGCCACCTGCTTGGTCGCCTGTGGTGAGCCAGAGCCATCTCCCGGTGACTAAGCACAGATACTTTATAATACTGGTCCTTTCCTTCTTTGAGGTCAATATTCATACAAAGAGCTGTTGCACATTCAGACAGACTAACCCCCCCACCCACCCACCCCGCTCTAGTAACTTTTGTGCAACTATTTCCAAAAGCCAGGCTCAACTTTGGAGAGCACTGTGTGAATCAGTGGCTCCCAAAGGGGCCATACCACTGCTGGGAAATGGCGGCACCTAAGAGACACGGGGCAGGGACGGCAGGGTGTGTGTGCTGAAGGTGTAATTGACCAGCAGACTTTGAAAAGCTGATATCACTGGATCAAGTTCATACATTTTGCTGAATTAATTAAACTAAATAGTTTTAAATGGATTTTGAATAAAAGTGCCATGAATTTACTGCTTGAATTTCAGTGTGCTGTTATCTTCCTTAGTGAGTGGGACAAACCGCTATTCTGAACAATGCCTTTCATTGGGGGCCCTGTGGATGCCTTTATGGACCACCCCAAAAGGTTGGGAGGTGTAAGTGAAGCCCTCGAATCAATTCTTTTTTTTGGGGGGGGGAGTATCACTCTTCCGCTACTTCTTTTAATTCCCCCTATGTGTTGGAAACGCTGCTATCCATGGTCTCCCCCTTTCACTTTTCCGGCTCACCTTAAACTTAGCGCTTTTTGGCACGCATTCTACTCCGGGTCTCCTTGGGCCAGGGGGAGGGGAGGGAGTGGGCGAGGCTTCGGGTGCGGAAGGAGTCGAGCTATTGGCTTCTGGCCGGCAGCCTCCTTGTCAGTTTGGGTGGGTGGGTGGGAGCAGGAGGGGGTGGGAGAAAAGGAGGGCGGGAGGAGGCGGAGGAGGGAGGCTGTCCGCTCGCTCGCTCTTTGGCTGCTGTTCTCCCCGTGCGCTTCTGGGCCAGCCCTCTTTGCAGGATGCAGCCTTGAGGGGGGATGCTGCGCTCTCTGCCTTTGGACTGAAGCCCCTCATTGCCCTGCAGTTGGGAAAGCAGGGCGCATCGGAAGGGCCTGGAGCCGGGTTGTCGAGACCCAGCCGGCAGCGAGGGACCATCCCCTTTCTCTCTCTCTCACTCGCTCGGACCCTCTCCAGGCACCTTTCTTTTCATTTTCCCCACTCCCCGCTTTGGCACACCGGATCGGATGGATCTCTAGAGAAGACGGCGCGGCGCCTTTGGGAATATAAGTGGCGCGGAGGAGGCGACGGCGGGCCAGGAGAGCGAGCGAGCAGCGCGCAGGGGGCCAAGGCGCCCCGGAGGTTGGGCAGGGGGGCGCGCGCGTCGAGGTTTTTTTTTGGCACGCTCGGCGGTAGAGGCACCCCTCTCCATGGAGACGAGGCGGACATGGTCCACAAGGTGGAAAACGAAACGGTGGTTCTGGGACTCCGCTTGGCCCGCGCTACTTGTCGCTTGGATGCTCCTGCTGGAGGCGGCGGAGGTCAGGGGAGGTAAGGAAGGAGGCCAGCCGGGCTGCCATCGCCGCTTTCTCCTGTGCCCCATCTGGGAACGGGGTGGTGGTGAGGGGGCGGGAGGAGAAGATAGCAAGCAGGGAAGCCCCTGACTTGTCTAGCCAAAGGTACCCGGGCTCACAAGTCTGAGCACATCTCTGGAGTGGTGGAAGGCACTCTGTGCGCGCTCAGAGGATTCCTTGCCTCTTCTGATTGTTGCGTAGAAGCCAGGCGCTTGAGCTAATCCCTGACCCCAATTTAGAGCTCCCTCGGACTTTAGGGCGGGGAGAGGCATGACATTTCCATGAATCCCCCCGGGGGAAAGTTTTCCTCCCCACCCCCTGTGACCAGTGGTGGGTTTGGTGATGCTTCTGCTCAGATTCTCTTAGTCTCAGACCTCTACCTCGCTACTTGCTTGGGAGTACTAAATTTACACTTAACTCATGTCAGTTTCTGCGTAATATCCGTAGGATCAGGCTGCGAGTCTCCTCCGCTCCAGCTTTTTGAGGCTTTCAGGGAGTCGTGGAGCAGCGGCGGCGGGAAGGTGCTAAAACTGGGAAGGAATGCGGGACACTTTCGGAACAAAGCTTATTTTTCTTTGTGCGCCCGGCCAATTTTTTGAAAACGATTCGGGGAAATGGTTTCTGCAAACTCTCGCCACCAGCGCAGCGCCTCTTGAACTTGCCGAAGTCATTAAGCCGATCAAGTTCACAAAATCTTGGCCAAAGAGAGAGAGGCTGGAAGGAAAGGGAGAGGGGACTTTGTGAATGCTTGAAATAAGAGGTGGGAGACACTGCCTGTAGTCTTCAAAGGCATGTCACTTTCTTAAGGGGGGGGGAGGAGAAATAAATAAATAAATGTTAAAATAAAAAATAGATCAGCAGCAAACTCCCTTCGATCCTAAATGTCTCTCTCAGGTATCAGGAACTGACTAGCGCCCTCTGAATGCGGCTCTCTTTTTGGCTGGCGAGAAATAAGCAGTACAGTAAAGGGACTGACATTTTTGAGCTGCTGTAGCGTGGGACTTTTTGGCACAGAGGTCTTCAGCCACTGTTTATGAGGAAAGAGAGAGGAGCACGTAGGAAGTCTTCTGTGGAGCCCTCAGGCTTGCGCGTTCGGAGAGCAGCAGCAGATAGACAGCCCAAGATATTGCCTTACTTACCTGTTTTGCATCTCCGACCTGTGACCACACACACACACACACACACACACACACACGCCAGAGCCCCAACGGGCTCTTTCCAGCTTACGTGGCAAGCCTCTGAGAGGAGCTCAATGCATAGCGGAGAAGGAATCTCCTCCCTTTCTCCTCCCCTCCCCTTAGGTGCATCCCTGGGCAGAAAAGAGTGGGGCTGAGTGAGTGGTCCGTTAGGTGTCTGTGGCCACTTGTGAACAGGGTGCTATTCCTGGGCGTTTGCAGAGTCTAGAAGGAAGTTTGAAACTCCAAGGAGTTCCCGCGGGAGGAGGAGGAGGAGGAGGCGGGGGAGTCAAAGAGGGCCATGACAGGGAAGGTGTCTCCCTTTCTCCTCATCTGGTGTGTGTGTGTGTGTGTGTGTGTGACCCCAAGGGGATAATTGCTCAGGAGGGCGCAACCCCGCTGCTTCATCAGAAGAGCAGCGGAGCCATCCCACAGCTGGAAATTCTGAAAGAAGCAGCAGCAGCTAAGATACCAGCAAGAAGGGAAATGAGCCTTGGAAATAAATCTGCATCTCTGCACAGGACAGAGATCTGCTTGTATCACTGCTGCCTGGCAGTGCGCTGAGTTTCCCTTCTCCAGCGTCAGCAGGTCTTTGTCACTTTCTCCCATCCTGTGGAATCCCTTGAAGTGATTGGGTCGTTTTGTTGTGGTGGTTCTTTTTGGTCCATCTCCTGCAGCTTCCCAAGCACGGAAATCTTGAGTTGTTTTTCAAGGAAATCCCAAGGATGGCTGCTGCTTTCCTCCTCCTCCTCCTCCTCCTCCTCCTCCTCCTCCTCCTCCTCCTCCTCCTCCTCCTCCTCCTCCTCGTCCTCCTCCTCCTCCTCCTCCTCCTCTTTTCTCTCGTGGTTCTCGGTTTTGTAGATCTGTTGGTCTGGCTCACGATCCAAATCGACTGTGGAACAGAGAAAGGTGCTTTCAGAGAGCTCCCTCTCAGCCTCTGGGTGCCTGATCACCTCTTGGACTTGTCAGTCACATCCCTCAGTCTTTCTGCCCCCTGCTGGTTTAATTTGGGTCTTCGAAGTGGGGAGGACCAGTCGATCCATACTCACCTCTTACCTTGAGCCATGAATTACTCCCACCCTGGTCTCCCCATTCCTTGGGGGCCATGAAATATATACATCTTATTCCAAGCAAAGCAAAGCGATTTAAGGAATTGCAAAGATGAAAGCACAGTTATTGACTTCTTAACTTTCTTTTTTTTCCCTTCCACACCCCCTGGCTATCTGCTTTGTTCCCCAGATCTCCTTAGGAAATGAGAACGCTGAAAAGCAGAGGGTTGTAGGTTGCTTCAGATGGGATCAAGCTCACTTTCTCCAAATTAAGCTCAGATGACTGGAAAAAAAATATGTTGGCAAGGGTTTTGCTGCATGGTGCCGATCTCTCTGGGGCTGTGATCCTCTTAAGCGCACTTAGCTGGGAGAAAGCTCTTTCGAAACTGGAAGGGCTTCCTTCCAAGTGCATGTGCTTAAATCTCAGATCACACGGTAAACTGACAAGATCATTTTTTTAAAAAAAAATCCAGCTTTTGTCAAATCCCTGCAAACACCTTATGGGAGCCCATGCAGACCCTAGATATTCTGTCCTTTGTTTCTTTGCCTAGAGAGAAATCATGAAGCAGCTTTCTGTACTGTTGTAAAAGTTTGGAGCACATTGCTTGGTCATTTCAGTGGGAATTAAATCCCAGTGAGAGTTGGATCTCACCTTGCATTTCCACAAAATCATTGATAAGCAGTTGCCTCCTTTTATCTGCTCATTTCTTTCAGCTAACAAGTCCTCAACGATAGGTATCTCCACTGCCAAGCAAGATAATACAGAAGGGCGGAGGGGGGAAATCCAAAGTATGCCATGTGTGGTAAAATGCAATTATTAACATTAGAATTTCTGCCTCTGCTGTGAAATGTCTTTTTTTTACTTGAAAATGAATAAAATGGTTTAATATTGGACAAATCTTGTAACATTTTATATCGAGCAAGTCTTCATGCCATCTTAAACAGGTTTCCTTAGAACTTAGTAATTAACTTCCAATAATTTTGCAACCCTCTGCAGAATTTTTGGGTGGGGGAATCAGGAAGGACAAGATAGGAATTAAATAAATCTGTCAAAAGTTTTGAAAGCAACTTCTTAGTTAAATGCACATGGGTTCGCTTGCATTCCCAGAGCCTCAACCCAATATTATGTAGGCTTACATGAAAGTAAGTTCCACTGAGTTCAGTGGGGTTACTTCCAAGTAGGCATGCATAGAACTGCAATTGCAAAATAACTTCTGCATAATTCTAATTCCCACTTCAATATTTTATAATATGATAATTCCCACAAAGGGACTATCAGTGGAGAATTCCCATTCATTCTCTTAGGGTTCTCGTTTCTTACGACAGAGAATCTGTCCCTCTCCGATTTATGCAACCTTTGGCAGAAAATACTTCCTTTCATTGCAAGTCTACTTAGATATCTAAGATTTTATTTGATTCGCCATCTCTGCCAAGCATCTGTTGGCAGGGATGCTTGGGAAGAATGGGCACCTTTTTTTTCAAAGTAGCTATAGAAGACGAGTAATTTACAATCCAGTTTTGTGAGGGTCCCTTGTATTAATGCCCCACCATGATAGTGAATGGGAAATGAAATGAAATATTGCAACCTCATAGCACCCAAGTTTTGCGTGTCAAGACCCTGAAGCCACCCCCAGTTGATGAATAAGACACAGGGACACAGATATTAGGTTAATGGCTATTGGGCAAATTTGGGCCACAACTTTATTGGTTAAGAGAATGTGAGAGGAATTGGCTTAAGCATTGGAATTGAACCAACTATGTCTGACTCCTACCCGTCATGCAGGGATCCTGTAAGGGTCAACCACCAGTAGGGGGAGCACTGTCAATGTGAATCAAGTCACGCTCACCCCTGGGTTCCCGATGGGGTCGTGGCATGGCCCTAGCCCCTCCACGGGCTCTGGACAAGATCCACACCACCTATCCATTATCTCAGAATTGTGGGTTCGAGCTCAATGTTGGGCAAGAGATTCCTGCCTTGCAGGGGGTTGGACTAGATGACCCTTGTGGTCTCTTCCGACTCTGAAATCCAATGATTCTATTCATTCTGACATGACTATATAAAAATTAGCAATTTGCTGCATTGATGTCCTGCCTTTTCCCCATGATGGAATCAAAGTTTGTATGCATAGGGTTCCCAGATGGCTAGATTTGCTCAACTTTACCTGAGTGCTTACAAGAATAAGCACTAAACATACTGAGAAGGCATTTAGAGGAAGGTTATAAATAGCCAGTCGCCTGATCACCTAGTGTGAGAAACAGTCTCCTCCAGGCGACCAATCAGGGAAGTGTTTGCAAATGAAAAGAGAGTTGATTCTTCCTCCTCCCCTTTTGGGCTACAGACATGGCACACCAGTGGCTATCCATAGGGGAGTGTGGCAAAGCAGACTAGGGAAAAAATATGGTTTAGCGACTTCTGCGGATATATTTGCAAGTCTAATGAAATGAAAACACCTTCAAGGGGATTTGTTGTGTGTGTGTGTGTGTGTGTGTGTGTGTGTGTGTGTGTGTGTGTTTTAAGCTAGTGCAACTCCTGAATGGGTGGGAGGGGAAAGAAGGAAAAAATGGGCCTACTTTTCTTGGCTGGATATGTCTAAATGCACTTTTTAAAAAAATAAATAAATAAATCCCGTTTTTTAAAATAAAAAATAGGAAGCTCTTCACAGAAACCACAAAATGGAAACACAACCCCGATTGTATGAAAATAGGGACAGAATGGGAATAGAATTTCTATCCGAGAGAGGAATTTGAATGGTTTCTTATTTCATTGCAAGTACCATGCTAGTCTATGCATCATGAAATAAGAAACAGTTTCAGTTCCCCTCTGGAGCTACATGCTGTTAGCAGAAAACCACTTGTGTGTTGAAGGGGAAGGGCCTTAGCTAGTGGTAGAAGATTGCAGAAAAGGTTCTGGGTTCAGTTCCTTGGCATCTCTGGGTGCAGATGAGAGAGAATGCTGCCCTGAAAACCAGGAAAGTGATGCCTGGCTCAATAATGAGCTAGATCAGGGTTTCCCAAACTTGGCCTCCAGGTGGTTTTGGACTACAATTCCCATCATCCCTGACCACTTGTCCTGCTAGCTAGGGATGATGGGAGCTGTAGTCCAAAAACAGCTGGAGACCCAAGTTTGGGAAAACCTGAGTGGACCAACGGTGTAGGATGACTTCTTATATTTCTTTCCAACTTGCTGATTTCAGAACTGGAATGTGCATATCCTTCAGCTAAACAGACACACTACTCGTTTGTTCCCCTATGTGTAAATGTCATTGGTTGCAGAGTGCAAGAGTTCTTCGTATTTCCGTGTGGCTTGTATTTGGCTTTGTGCCCTTTCACTCTAGCATTGGCCAATATGCCAGTGTATTAAATGTCACTGCCAACTTTAAAACAAAAAAACTAAAAAACAACAACTGGCTGGGTCCCTGTGAAACCCAGGAATTAAAACAGGTGGAACTTTCCTCCACAGGCAGAAGAGTGTTGGGAAAAGTCAGGCTATGTTACATTTTTTGTGGTGTAAGCTGCTTTCAAAAGAAGGGCAGCGTTGGGTTGGGCTCACACCCAGTTAGGCTGCGATCCTCGCCACCTCCACTCAAATGTAAGGCTCACTGAATTCTGTGGCCCTGACTCCCAGGTAAGCGGGGCTAGGATTGCTTCCAATGTTCTCGCTTGTCCTGAACCACAGGGTAGCCGGCGGAAAGTCCTGCAGGAGTGCACGGTCTCACAGCAGACGCTAGTGTACAGTCTGGCTGGCCAACAGGACCAAAGCCCTGCAGGCCCAGTTCCTGCAGCCAGTCAAGGGGTCAGGGCACCTGAGGGTCAGTGCCACACAAGCCCAGTTGCAAAGGCCTCCCTGGAACACCCTAGCCATGGTCCAACCAACGTGACAAGTTGAGCAGCCACAGCACTTCAGCTCTGCTTCCCTTTTAATACTTCGCATGCCGATTGCAGCATCTGGGCTTGATGAGGCAGGTGACCCTCACCTGTCCTGAGCTTACCTCCTCCCAGAGCTAACACACCTCACCTGGGCTGTGGGCCCTTGCCTGCCTCAACTTCCCAGTGCTGCTTTCCTGCTGCTCCCTATACCTCAGAGCCCACCGTGTTTGTGGAGACGGGGGTTCCTCTGGCTCCGGTGACGGGTCCTGCTGTTCTGGTTCCTCTGCACTGACTTCCACCCCCCTTGCCATCTTCCGTTGACTCGTGAGTACTTTCTACAGCAGCCTCTCCTTCTCCATCCCCAGCCTGCCCTGCTGTGCCCCAGTCATGGCTACACCCCTCGCTGGGATCCTCTTCCTCCTCTCTGTTGCCCTGCCAGTGACGTCATTGACATCGCTGGGAAGCCTTGACAACTTTCTGCATTGATTTCAATGGGGCCTGAGGTTGACTAGGTTTGTAGGAAGGTCTCTTGGACAGAATTGGACCATGGGGTCACCTAGCTCAGCAGTGTCTATGTAGGGTAGCAGGAGCTCGCCAGGGTTTCCGACAGGGGTCTCTCACAGTCCTACCTGGCATAGGTGCCAGCTCCCTGGGGCCCTTGGTGCCAGAGAACCCACAAAACCCCCCATGAAGGGGCAGGACACCCACAAATTTCAGTGCCATGGCCATGCATGCAGCATGGCACCCGTGGCCCCGGGCACCCACGGTTGCGGGGCCAAGTTGGCACTCTTGCTCCTGGAGATGCCAGGGTTCAAACATGAGCCCTTCTACATGCCAGGCAAGTGTTATAGCACTGACCTGCAATCCTTCCCTTCCGCTGGATCCAACCCATTGCGTGTTTAGGTGTTTGCAATCCTTCGGGCATGCTTTGGCACTACAACTCCCTTCATCCCTAGTTAACAGGACCAGTGGTCCGTGGGGATACTGTGAAACTGTTATTGTCAATATGCAGTATCTTCCAAGAGTTCCCCGTGTTTCAAATAAATTAGAACAAACGGTCAAATCAGAGAAACAAGGGAGGTGATTTGGAATGAGTCTAAATGGTCTCAATTTACAATAAATGGCTTTGTGTCCCAAGGATCGCCAGGCAAAATGGCCATGTCTTCCTCAGTACATATCCCAGCCCTGGCGGTAGAAAGAATCTGGGGCCTGTCAAACAATTGGCTGTTAAAATTAAGCATTTCTATGACAGACCTGTGGCCGAGTGCTGATTCCTCTCCCTCCCACCCCCTGCTTTGGCAGCTGAGACAGAAATATGCCTGGTATGTTGTGTAGGTTGCGCAGTCCTTTCCTTGTCCTTCGGCAGAAAGCTTGAGAAAGACCCCTGAATGAAAAGGAAGGTGGATTCCCCTCACCCGAAAGCCAGGCCTTCTGTGTGTTTGTGGGGAAAGGTTTTTATACTTCTGGTCTTGATCTTTATATTTTAAAATACTTTGTGGGGAAGGGAAATCTCTCTCTTCTGTTACATATAAACAACACACATTGTTTTTTAAGCCACTATTAATAGTGTTGTTGTTGTTGTTTGTTGTTGAAGTGTGTATTGAGGAGTGACTTCTTCTCTAAACCATATCTCCCCCTTATATATTTTCTCTTGGGCCCCATCAGCACAATCCATCATGCCTCTTTAAACAGTCAATGGTTCCCCCCCCCAAGGAATCCTGGGAACTGTAGTTTAAGGATGCTGATAATTGTTAGGAGAGTTAACTCACTGTTAAAAATTCCCAGAGTGGTTCCAATTCCTCATCCTCTCCTGCCACACCCTTTGAAAACCACTGCAGTATGCAATGCAACAATAACATTCCTGTAGTTATGGATAAATAGATATTTGCACAATAGATGTTAATAAAATACACTGCTTTTAGGAGGGTGTCAGAGTTCAGTGGTAGAATATGTGTTTTGCATGCAGTGGATCTCAGATCCAGACCATGATATTAGCATCTAAGGACCAGGTAGCCAGTGGAAGGCATATTTCTGCCAGAGACTCCAAGGATTTGCAGGTGAGCAAATTAAACCAGCATTCTTCAATCCTGGGTCCTCAGTCATTGGGTTACAGCTCCCATCTTCCCCAACCAGCTTAGCCAATGGTCAGGGGTGATGGGAATTGCAGTACTTGCAACACCTGTGGACCCAAAGGCTGAGGAACATGGAAAAGTCTGACATGATACAGGGCAACTTTCTTTGTTCCCCACAGTTTAATTGCATTGCAGGGGGTTGGACTAGATGGCCCTTGGGTCCTTTCCAACTCTGAGATTCTAGGATTAATTCTGAATATCTTCTGGAGAAGACTTCCCTCGTTCTTCTCTTCCCTGGTTCCAAGATCTCTTCCTCCCTGCAATTAAATCTGAAATGCCTTGCCTATTTCAAATATTCTGCATCAATAATTATAAACCCCTAATTGGCAACTAATTGCAAAGCTATGAAGAGATGGTGGAGCTGTACTTCAACTCCCAGGCCCTGCAAGTGTATATCTGGCTAGTTCTGATGTCCTGGAGGGCACTTCCGGCAGGGAAAGCAGTCTGCAAAGCCGAGGAGGCTGGATTTTGACCTGGCACCTCCAGTTTTTTTCTGACCCCTATTAGGAACTACAGGAAAGGAAACCACAAATTTGACACAGCAGTTTTCCTGCCCTGTGGCTGTCTGCTCTTATTCAGGCACTACCCTATCTGCCAGGAGGGCCGGGGGTGGTGGTGGTGAAATTGCAACATGTAACAAAAAATAATTTTTTTAAAAAAAATGCTAAAAGTGAAACGATACCTAAGTCACTGGAGCAATTATATGCCCCTCACATATTATCATTATTTCCCCCCCAGTGTGTTTTGTTTTGAGCAGTCCAGAACAGTAGGGTTTCTACCTGCCAGCCTGATTAAAATGTTTCTTTCTCTCCCCCCCCCCTTCAGCTTCCTTTCATAAGAAATCCTCATACCGTTTGCTAATTTACTGTTCGGCTGGCTGTTTGAGGATAACAGGGCACAAATAAAGTAAATGGAGCGCAGGAGACATCTCTTGTGCTTTTGAGAAAGAAAACAGACTCTTGCAAAGCTATCAAGGTTTAGGGTTTTTTGGGGGGAATGAACACAGCCAGCCCCAAAGGCAGGCGGGGGTGGGGTGGGGGTGGAATGAGAAGAGAAAAGAAAAACCTCATCTATTTACAGATTCTAGACAAGCAGAGAAAGGCACATTACCCGTGATCATAATTACAGTATCGAGTTTTTCAATCTAACGTTTGCAAACTGCACATGTTAATAGAGGAATTGTTGACCTTCTTATTCACATCTGAGCAGGAGCCGGCAATTGTGGAATTCTTTCAGCACATAATCACCCCTAAGAGGTGGCTTGAAAAGAAACCCTCTTGGGAACACAAGGCTGGGGTACCCAATGTATGCCGATCGACAGCGCATTCAGCATGAGAAATGGAAGTGAGATTTTTCAGTGCTAGTGGCTAAGATCTGAAATGTAGAATACACAGGGCTCCTTGGAGTAAGCCCGCAAACCACTCCCAGCTTCATCTTGTTTTCAGGTGCAGTGAATTAACTGCACATTGCACTCCTAAAAGCAACCCAAACTGCCTTTGCATGGCAGTTTGTTATGTTTTCACAACTTCCCCCTAACTGTTAATTTCTGCATTATGTTTGAGCTTTCAAACAATGGAAATGCGACTTCCAGAACTATAGGGAAATACAGGGGAACTATCAGGGAATACCATGCAAGTTTGTTTAGGGCTGTAGTTTGCTAACGGTGCAGAGAGTTGTTAGGAGACCTCTATTCCCTTTGCAGATCTACGGTTTCCAGAGTGGCTTAATGATCACTCCCTCTTCCCTCTGAACTCTGGAAATTATAGCTCTGTGAGGGGAACAGGGGGTCTGCTAACAACCTTCAGAACCCTTAACAAACTACTTTTCCCAGGGCTTTAAGGGAGAAGCAGTGGTGTTGCGTCCTTTGCTAGCACCCGGTGCGCCCATGCTTATGCCACACACACCAGGTGGGGCTGGGTGCAGAGGGTAAACAAAACCCACTGTGCCAGCCCAACCCTCGCCACAGCCATTGGGCAGGCATAGGGTACAGAGGGTTCACTGGGCCTCGCTGTCCTGTGCCGCCTGCCTGCCTGCCCACGCAGGGGGGATCCTAGTGGCCAATGCGGTTCTTGATGGGTGCATCTCCCCAACGCTGGCTGGGTGGCCATTCAGAGAGAGGGCTGAAGGCATGGCAGCAAGGCCAGGCCAGACTCTGGGACCAGAGACCCCCGGTGGCAGGCAGGGCAGGGATCCCTGCATGGGGGCACCTGGCCCACACACCCCAAATCATGTGCCCAGGGCTACGGCCCCCCTGGACCTCCCCACACTCTGCCCCTGGGGGGAAGCCATGACTGTGTAGAATGCTGCTGCTGCTTTATATGTATACTAGATGGGGACCCAGAAAGAGGAAGTGTTTGTGTTTTGAAAACACATCATGCACTCCCAAATGCATGCATTAGTGTCTGTACATGAGGGATTGTACATGCCAGGGATTGAACCTAGGGCCACTGAACTTGGTCCGTGGCTTCCCAAGCAACTGTGCGTTGTCCGCATTTTGTAAGGCTTGCATTTGTATAGAAACAAAGAATAACGTGTCTGACAGCCGCGAGCCAGCAGTAAATCACACAGAGCAAGCTGGAGTTAACTCTTTATTAGCAAAACAGGATGTGCCCAGGAGGGTCAGGCCTAATGAGTACAGCAACACAGGTCTTGCCCCGATGAAGCAGTTGCCAAGACTAACCCTGCCTCTCAACAACTGGCTATGTTTCCTCTTCCACTTCATATCTATTCAAAATCCTAGAATGCAAAACTGGGAATTTGATCTGCTCGCCTGCTTTGCCAGTAGAAAATGTGTGAAAAGCTTCAAAAGAAAGTGAGATTGAGTTCTTTAGTATGGAAATTGGCGTGGCATTTTCTGCTTAGTGCAGTTGTGCTAGTTTTCTGCTGCTGAATGCCTATCCGTAGTACTTACTGTGCCCCACAAACCATTTCCTTCCACAGCAGACCCAGTAACTCTGCCGACTAGTCCAAATGAGCTGCCTTATGGGGGTCGCACTTGAAGCATCAGGTGTTTGTAACCTCGCTGAGGCTGGTGGAGTCAGGCAAGGCAATAGGATTGTCCATGAGACAGTTTGGGGTTTCAGGCAGTCCTGTGTAGTTGGTGAGACGCAACACAGCTGCCACATGTGTATGCAGTAGTTACAGATAGGTAGCCGTGTTGGTCTGACATAGTCGAAACAAAAAACAAATAAAAAACAAATAAAAAATTCCTTCCAGTAGCACCTTAGAGACCAACTAAGTTTGTCATAGGTATGAGCTTTCGTGTGCATGCACACTTCTTCAGATACACTGAAACAGAAGTCATCAGACCCTTATGTATAGTAAGAGGGTGGGGAGGGGTATTACTCAGAAGGGTGCTGGGAATGGGTGATTGGCTGATAGGAGTGGTAAACCTGCTGACGACTGTTAACGACTGCAATTGGTCTTGCAGGGAAAAGCAAGGGGTGAGATGGCTAAAGAAAGCTTTATCATGTATAATGAGATAAGAATCCAGTGTCCTTATTCAGACCAGGTCTCTCCATGGTTTTAAGCTTGGTAATGAGTTGCAATTCAGCAACTTCTCTTTCCAGTCTGTTTCTGAATTTTTTCTGTAATAACACAGCTACTTTGAGATCTTGTATAGAAAGTCCTGGGAGATTGAAGTGTTCTCCTATTGGTTTCTCTGTCTTGTGATTCCTGATGTGAGATTTATGTCCATTTATCCTTTGGCGTAGGGTTCGGCCTGTTTGTCCAATATAGAGAGCTGAAGGGCACTGTTGGCATTTGATGGCATACACAATGTTAGAAGATGAGCAATTAAATAGTCCTGAGATGGTATGTTTGATGTTGTTGGGGCCAGTAATGGTGTTGTCTGGGAGTATGTGGCAGCAAAGGTGGCATCTGGGTTTATTGCAGGCTCTGGTACCAGTGTCCATGTTAAGTCTGGTGGTTGTATTATTGTGGGTGAGGAGTTGTTTAAGATTGGGTGGCTGTCTGTAGGCAATGAAAGGTCTTCCTCCCAGAGCTTGAGCAAGAGAACTGTGTATGTATTTAATTTAGATCCCCCCTCCATTCCAAAGGCCACTTTAGTCCACATTCCTTTAAAATTTTGAGTAGACTCGAGTTGAGTTGCACGACTCAAATAGATTATGTTTTGGTTCTATATATTTCAACAATCTCAAAGTTTGAGCGCCAGTAGCACAGATGTTATAAAAGTGTGCTGATCTGTCATGGAACAACCCCATTGAAGAAGGTAACAGTGGTTACCCAAACCTTGTTGCTGGTTGTGAAGGGCCCCCATGACAATTCATGCTTCAGGGCTCCCAAAATGTAGGTCCGCCACTGGCTCAGTGCGCAAACTGCCACCCTTGGAGAAGCATTGTGTTATGGTGATGTGAAGTGTTAGGAAAACCCTTTAATTTGAGCTCCGTGATGACTTTTGGATAGACGCCACAGCCAACCATTGATAAACATGAATGCATGAACCAGCTTTGATTAGCAGCAGTAATGGTCTTTTGAGAACTACACCAGAAGGGCAGTTGTAGATGCTAAGAACGTATGTGGTTGCTTCACGATTCTTAGGATCGGGCATTGATCTAATACTCTGACCTCGATTCTATGGTCTACATAGGTCCAAAAGTCCTGCATTTCTTAACATGTATTATTTATATGAAGGAGGACCATATTCTGTATTCTCAGGAGCCATTGTACTATTCAGCCATTATTCTGGAGGCAGGAACAACCCAACATCCTCTTTTATAAAGTTAGCATCACCGAGCACTAAGTAAAGGCTTTGGAAGTATGAAGCACATAAACCCAGATGAGAGGATGTCATCAGTTGTGAGAGGCTTATGCTTTCTTCTGACAGTTTCTCTCACTTTGATAGACTGGCAGCAGTTCTGGAATGATGCAGTAAAATGAAAAAACTTACAATACAGTGGTACCTCGGTTTATGAACACAATTGGTTCCGGAAGTCTGTTCATAAACTGAAGCGTTCATAAACTGAAGCGAACTTTCCCATTGAAAGTAATGGAAAGTGGATTAACCCGTTCCAGACGGTCCGCAGAGTAACCGTTCATAAACTGAAGCGAACTTTCCCATTGAAAGTAATGGAAAGTGGATTAATCCGTTCCAGACGGGTCCGCGGAGTACTTAACTGAAGCGTTCATAAACTGAAACATGGGTGTAATTGGTTCCGGAAGTCTGTTCATAAACTGAAGCGTTCATAAACTGAAGCGAACTTTCCCATTAAAAGTAATGGAAAGTGAATTAATCCGTTCCAGATGGGTCCGCGGCGTTCATAAACCGAAAATTCATAAACCGAGGTGTTCATAAACCGAGGTTCCACTGTACCCATATCATACCTGTTTCTTTTTCTTATAAAGCAAAAGAGCGAGCAACTGTTTCATACGTTGATTAAAATTTGCTAGATCAGTTACATCATATGATCCCAGTATCTGGCCCTTGTCCTGCTAGATCTGGGGTAGCCAACGTGATCATCCTCTGATGTTGCTGAATGACAGCTCCCATCAGCCAGCCAGCATGGCCAGTGGTCAAGGTACCATCATCTAAATCAGGCATCCCCAAACTGCGGCCCTCCAGATGTTTTGGCCTACAACTCCCATGATCCCTAGCTAACAGCACCAGTGGTCAGGGATGATGGGAATTGTAGTCCAAAACATCCGGAGGGCCGAAGTTTGGGGATGCCTGATCTAAATATATCTGGAGGGCACCATAGGCGAGTTATCTTTCAGGCCTGAGGACTGAATTCTGTGGGAATGTTAGGGATGTGGATTAGGATATATTATTAGATAGATCCTATCCAAGCTTGTGTTAGCAAGCTTCCAATATCAGCAGAGTGACATTCCCCTTTTGTGCGCAGCAAAGCGTGAGCGTTAGGTTTGTTAGAACCTCTGCAACAATATTATACTTCAATATTATACTTCCTGGCAAATCCCCTTTGTCCCTCTTAAAAGAAATACACGACACAATAGTATTAAAATAAGATAGAGTTTACTTACAGGTTCATCCTGAGTTAACAGCATAATCTCAGAAAGGCAGGCTTACGTAGAAAAGTTACAATTATATACATGTGGAGACTACTTAGTAAAGTGAGGCTCCATCTGGTCTCTCTCTTGGCAGCAGGCCGAGAGGGAGAACCATCCTAACTGGAGATTCTCTGGAGATGTGTTCCCGTTGAAGGAGAAAAGGCTAAGAGAGAGAATGGCTGCTGGCTAGGGGCTTTTGTCTGCCAGCTAATCCATCTCATCTGCATATCTGGAGGAACAGGAACTAAACTTAGTCAGGTGTTCCTCCAGGTGAGTTCCTCTTAGTGGACACTCTAGGAACTGTTGTGACTTGTCTGCCCCAGTGTTCCATCCCACACATCCAACTTTGGCCAGCCCTCTGGAGGCCACATACCACCGGTGTGTGTGTGGCCAAACATGAGTGGCTGTGCAGGAAAGTTGCACCAGTATTTTCCTCCATTTGTATGCTAGTTGTAAGTGCCTGAATAACAATTCAGTATAACATTTTAGAAAGAACTTCTGCAGGGCTGGAAACTCTTTTGCCCTTTCAGGGGAAGAGATAAAAATTGCATTATATTCATAGGCTAGAAAGCTACATTGCTCTACAGCAGGCATCCCCAAACTACGGCCCTCCATATGTTTTGGCCTACAACTCCCATGATCCCTAACTAACAGGACCAGTGGTCAGGGAAGATGGGAACTGTAGTTCAAAACATCTGGAGGGCCGAAGTTTGGGGGTGCCTGCTCTACCGCTTCCAATTTCCAGTAGCCAGAAGGCCAAAGAACTTGGACAAATCTACTCACAGTTTAAAGTTCGCCTTTTGTTTTCAGAAAGGTCCAACAGGAAACCCAGTGTGAATCCTTCAGTTTACTAGCTGTGCTTGGGATTTCTGTTCATTGTGTGGCACATAGACTGTGGTTTGGAAGTTTGGAAATTCACATTTTCCCATTCTCCGTTCCTCATTTGATCGCGGTACGTGCATCCCCCGAGCAGAGAGCACATCGCGTTTCTTGCACCGCTTCAACCAATTCTTGGGTTACCATATTCTCAGATACAATCATGAAGCAAACACATTCCAGGAGTTTAACTTGGCACCAGCATTCCACCTCTGGGAGTATTGGTTACAGAAAGATTTTATTTTTATTTTTTTATTTTTTTTAAAAAAACCTTCTGTAAAAGAAACAATGCTTTTAGTCATGCAAATAAGAAGAATCATCATCGCTGAACTCAATATCTGCCCACTATCGTATTCAAATGGAGTGTGACACTATGCATGATGAGAAAACTGCCGGGAACCCCATGGTGTGCAGGCAAGGCAAATGTGGGGCCAATGGAGGAGTAGAGGGCTATTGATGACTAAATAAACTATGAGGGCTATGCCCTTTTCTGTGAAGGTTATTATTATTATTATTAAGTTTTCCGAAATTTCACACATACATTTCAGTACATAAGAACCCCCCCCAACTTCCCACCCCCTTTGCCCTGGTGTTTCTGTTTCTTTTCCTATGTCGTACCCTGCCTTCTATCTCTTAAACCTCAACAAAACTACTGTAATCTTTAATCCCTTCTGTTGCTCATAGTTCAAATCCTGCCCATGTGTTCATCATGTAATATTTCTTTAAATAATCCAGAAAGGGTTTCCATTTTTCCACAAAGCTTTTGTCTCTTATTTTAGCTGTTAACTTTGCCAGTTCCGTGTAATCCATCACCTTACTTTAGGGGCATTTCCGTTTTTTTGCACAGAGAGAGTCCTAGCTGCAGTCAGGGGCATCTTACCCATAAGGGCTAGTGGTGGAGGGCGCCAGGGCGCCAAGTTCTGGAGGGTGCCAGGGAAGAGGCGGAGGCTGGACACAGCGCCTCCCGGCATCAGCTCACAGCCCTCACCTGCCTCCGCCATGCCGCCCCGAAGCAGCGCCGTGCCCGGAGCCTCTGTCTGCTGTGGCCATCGCGGCATGAAGCGGCCAGCTGAGCTGGGAGACCCCATGTCCAGCCTCCGCCTCTTCCCCACTGGAGGAGCTGCCCCCCAGCTGCTTCCCGCCTCCTCCAGCCCTGCCGGCAGCGCCACCCTCCCTAATAAAAACTCTGGGATACGGGGGGCAGGGGCAGAGGGAGCTTTGCACCATGGTGCCAGATATGCTTAAGACAGCCCTGGCTGCAGTTGTAACATACATAAACAACAGAACCATCTTTTGGGGGCGGGACTTCTGTCCCTATAATCCCTAAAAGAAAAGCTTCAGGGTTTTTGTGTGTGTCATTTTAAACATTTGTTAAAATCTTGTTATAGTCATTTTAAACATTTTTTTTAAATCTCGTTATATATCACCACCCAAAATACCATTCCTTTCTTTTTTTAAAAAAAATATTAAAGATTTTTCAAACAACAAAAACATACGAAAATACAAAACACAAAAAAGAAATACAAAACACAAAAAGTACAAAATACAAAAAATACAAAAATGCAAAAACAAAAATTCTTGCTTATAACCCTTATTTCTAATCTATTGACTTCCTCTTCCACCTCCTACTGCGGTTCTTTACATTTCACACTTAGTAAATTCTAAATCTTATATAAGCTCTAATTATTACTTCAATATTACCTTATTACTATATCTTTTATATCTTATCCTTCTAAACTCAATCTATATCTTACTTCTTAATTAATTTATCCTTATCTTCTATCAATACTTTTTTCACACCCTTGTATTATCTACAACAGGGGTCCCCAGACTACGGCCCCCGGGCCGGATGTGGCCCAATTAGCCTCCCAATCCGGCCCGCGACGACCCCCTGCGCCCGCTGCCGCCGCCCGCTCTTACGGCGCGCGGCGGCGATCTTCACAATCGGCAAGAAATCGCCGAAAATCCTTTCTGCGCATGCGTATGGGCCTCTCCCGACCCAGAAGAGGTCATTTCCGATGCACTTCCGGGTCGGGGGAGGCCCATACGCATGCGCACAAGCGATTTTCGGCGATTTTTTCCCCAACCGTGTGCGTGTGCGCATGCGCACTGGCGCGCACTCCCCCGCCCTCCGGCCTGCTGCGCGTGCACTCCCCTGCTCTCCGGCCCGCTGCGTGGTTGGCGCGGCGGGCACCGGCCCGAAGCCCGGTAAGTCTGGGGACCCCTGATCTACAACCTCTTTGTATCTCCCTCACTTCCATTAATTCAGTCTATTATACGCTTATTTTTCAAATACATTTTGAATTTCTTCCAATCTTCTTCCGCCGCTTCTTCACTCAAAATACCATTGCTTTCTTGCATATGAAAAGGGGGTCCATCTATGTGATTACACTTCCAGCAGTTATTAGGAACCTTCTTAAACATTTTAGACCATTTATTAGATGTCAAACACCTTGATGGCTATGTTCTGCCTCCACAGTTGAAGGCAGAATTGCTTCTGAACACCAGGAGCTGGAAACCACAGGAGGGGGGGGGGAAGTGCTTGAATCCTGCATGCAGGTTTCCCACAGGCATTTGGTTGGACAGTGTGAGAACCAAATGGGCCATTGACCCGATCCAGCAGACTCTTCTCATGTTCTTATAATGTGTGTGTGGGGACAGGACTGCAGAGTGAAATCACGGGTGGAAGATATGCTCCACCATTGCCCCACCTGCTGATTCTCCTGCAAACGTTTTAATCCCTTGCCATCTTTAACACCAGATTAGGAAGAGGAAAGGTGTTGAAAGAGTCTTTGGAGAATTGATGGTCATAGGAGAGGTGAAGAACCTCCTCTTTCTACCTTCCAGTCCATCTCAGCAAGTGCACCTTGCCTCTGAATGCAGCTCCCCCCCCAATTCCATTTTCACTCCATAATTTCTATGAGCAGCGAGTTGCCCCTCCACCAATGGTTCCACCCAAAATACAACCAATGCATTATTATACAAGTTGTCGAACACATTGTAACAGTTATAATATTATATGCATGTTATATGGGTATACACTGCTCGTTTCCTAAAGTAACCAGGTACAATGCAACGCTGCCTACGGCTGTGCGTATTAATATGCTTACCTTCCCCCCCCCCACAAATGCAGTATAGCATAAGGCTCATATGTATTATGCTCATATGGTTGTCTGTAACTAAGTTTTGCTCCGAGTAGATCCTCTAAGATTAATGGCCCTAACTTCATCAGGCCCATTAATTTATTGTTGTTGTTGTTTAGTCGTCTAGTCGTGTCCGACTCTTCGTGACCCCATGGACCAGAGCACGCCAGGCACTCCTGTCTTCCACTGCCTCCCGCAGTTTGGTCAGACTCATGTTGGTAGCTTCGAGAACACTGTCCAACCATCTCGTCCTCTGTCATCCCATTCTCCTTGTGCCCCCAATCTTTCCCAGCATCAGGGTCTTTTCCAGGGAATCTTCTCTTCTCATGAGGTGGCCAAAGTATTGGAGCCTCAGCTTCAGGATCTGTCCTTCCAGTGAGCACTCAGGGCTGATTTCCTTAAGAATGGATAGGTTTGATCTTCTCGCAGTCCATGGGACTCTCAAGAGTCTCCTCCAGCACCATAATTCAAAAGCATCAATTCTTCGGCGATAAGCCTTCATTATGGTCCAGCTCTCACTTCCATATATCACTACTGGGAAAACCATAGCTTTAACTATACGGACCTTTGTTGGTAAGGTGATGTCTCTGCTTTTTAATTACATTAATTACAGTGGGTCTACTCTGAGTAAGACTAGGGTGGGGAGCCGCTGCAGAAAAGTCCCATTCTTGTGTTGTAGAAGAGGAACACGAAAAGGCAGCCCTACAGGTATTGCGGTCAAAACCACCATATAAGGAGGCACTTGATAAAAGAAGTGATCCTGTGCAAGCAAAACAAAAGTTGAATCTGCTAAATCCCATGTCTAAATCCATTTAAAACAGATTCCTCCTGTACACCTGCTCCTGAACTTCCGTTTTCTTTCCAAAGACACCCTCCTCAGCCATAATCTTCTAAGCAAACCAATGTCTTCCCTATTCCAAATATACAAAGTGTTATTTTGTCTAGCAGGAAGCACAGAGAGTGATACTTTGATTCATACCTTTTGTCTCACCTCAGTGGTTTAGTTGAGAGGGGACTAATGGCTGATTCCCTGTATAGTGATGGGCCACTGGTGTTGTCTAAGCAGGATTTATTATCCTGCTCTCCCACAAAATCTCCCAACCCCCACAACATAAAAATGCAACAATTTTGGAAATTCACTGACTCAGGAAAATTCTTCCCTTCAAGCCTTCTCTGCTATGAAACTGAAGCAACACAATGTTTGTGTTACATTTTCTTTAAAAAGCAGTATCTCTTTGCCATAACAGTAGCAACCATTAATTCAGAGATGGAGGCCTCCCAGCCAGCATTTTCCCCTAAACCATGTCCGCCTTCCCCATGCCTGATGTCCTGTGCGCCGTCATGTGTGAAGCATATAAAGATGCAGTTGCAAAGCATCAATCAGGAGCTGAAAGTGTGGATCCCAACTGCACCTGAAAAGGGACTTTAAAAGGGCTTGCTCTTGGCACCAATCAGTTGTCACTTGAGACATTGGTGATTGACAGCCTGACAGCCATGCCTACTGGTCCAAAGCTGGGGGCAGGGAAATCAGATCTGGCCTAGTGGCAGGTACACATGTGTTCTGCAGTTCTGTAGGCAGGAGGCAGGTGGGCCACACGCCTGACTCATCACAGTTGACATCACTTTCATTTCGGAAAAAAACACCACAAATTGCTCATACACTCTCCTCACAAGGAGGCTGTCTGTCCAGCAGCTGCTCCTGCTGGAAGCGAGGAGTCGAGGAACAGAAGTTTAAGCTGGCATATGGCCCAGCATATGAAGTAGTCAGAGCATTTTAAAAGAGATGGGAGCCATGCGGCATTCCCCTTGGGAAATCAGACATTTTGAGTTTGAATTTCAACGCATAAACAAGCATGGCCATGATTCTGGACCATGGTTGAAAATGATGAATTAGATGGCCCTTGGTCCTGTCCAACAAGGTGATGTTTATGTGACTATGTATCCTAGGAGCAATGCCTGAACTTTGTGTCAGGGATGTCCTACAGTGGCCCAGATCAAGCACACATGGGGTAGTTTTAGGGTATGTCATGGACAGGGAAGCTGTGGCCCTCTGCATGTTGTGGGACTCCAGCTCTCATCAACCCCAATCAGCACAGCCACTAATGGGAATTGTGGTCACACAGCACCCATCTCTATTGGGTACCATGTTAAAATTCTTTTGCTTGGCAAAGTATTTCCTCTCCTCTCTCTGGACTGGGTAGGCTAAGGCATACATGTTATGCCAGAAAGTGGAGAGGTGGAGACATCTACTGAAATAAAGGAACAAGTTTGCTGATGGCACAGGACCCATTCCCAGGATGGGTAAAGGAGCATGGATAAAAGTTACTGTAAACAGGGCAGGCATTTTTATTAAATTCTCCCAACTTTTCATTCATATCAGGGAACAACCACCCCAACCACCACAAGCTCTATAAAACATTGTCCCCCTATTTTGCCCTTTTGATGTGATTATGTGAATTCCTTTAGCCTGTGTTGTGTAGTATGCAAGTTTCCTTCTGTACAGTATTCTGTTGTGGCTGACTGTTCAACAACTAGGCATTTCTGAATGCATCTGAGATGCTTGGAGTTACGCAATAATTAAGTACAACCAGATCAATTCTGATATTAAATTCCATTTGCTGTTTTACATTTTTTTTGTTATGTTTGCTTTTCATTAGTATGTTTCATTTTATTGTATTAGGATTTACTAGGGCCGCTCTCCTTTTAAGATTGAATAATAGTTACCAATAAAACAATTCTGAGATGCCTTTTTAAAATAAAACAACAACAACAACAAGGAAATGTTTGTGGCTGGTTTACTAATACATCTGCTTCAAATGATGGGCTGTGGAAAATTAGTGCATTGGTACTGGACAAAGAAAAGGCTTAACTGGATGAGGACCTGTAATTCCGAGGTTCAGAAAATGAACGCTGGTGATTCATAACACTGAAATATAATGTGAACATCATGAACTCCCACCCTCCCCTCAGTTCTTATTTGGCTTGGATTTTAAGTCAAGCTGGGGAAGAATTCAATTCCACTCACCTGCTTGCTTCCACTCAGCTCACCACCCATAGCTCTCCAACTCATTCCCCTTACCCCTTTACCCACTTATTTGCCTGCTTTTCTTGATGATTCTCCTTCAGTGACTGAATGTATGGAGGGAGGAGGACTCTTCCCCTCTCCTCTCCCAACTCATGATTCTAGTGCTGTTCCAGCCAAGAGTACTGGGAAATACAAGATTGATTAAGATGATGTCTGAACTAGGAGCCTTGGTCACAATGCATGTGCATGGTAGCATCAAAGATCTGGACCATGGTTGAAAATGATGAATTAGATGGCCCTTGGTCCTGTCCAACAAGGTGATGTTTATGTGACTATGTATCCTAGGAGCAATGCCTGAACTTTGTGTGAATTCTCCATCACCACCCAGCCACCCCCAGTAACATATGCAAAGCAGAGGTGGTTGGCAAGCTATGGCAGAGTCAACAAACATTTGGAGAGGCATTATCCATTCCCTAAAACAATTTCTTTTTACCTGGATTGCTGAAATGGGTCTTATAATATTAGATCTCCACAACCTGAAGTCATCAACCACCACCCTGGAAAAGCTCCCTTCTCATTGCTAAGGTATTTTGCTGATAGGTCACTACAGGCCAGTGTTAGTAAGTTACAACTTGGAGCAAGGCCGAGGCTTCAGTGGCCATGCCAAGGATAAAACAGTGCCTGCTTCCCTAATGAGTATCCTCTTATTGGCTAGGACTTATTGGCTGTATCCTCTGAAATATGCTTAGGGATGTATACTGCTCTGTCCTTGAATTGTCTAGCAAAGGACTCTTCCTCCTGATAGAGATTCTCTTTTCCTAATTCTAGTCAGCCATTAATTGTGACAGAAAAATTGTGAGCAGTAAACAAAGGGAGCTTGAGCTATGAGTCAATCGTGCAGCCATTTGGAAACAGAATAATTTGGAAGGATTTAATCGGCTGTGATATTGTGCACACACTTTCAAAAACCTGCTATCATTTATTTGGAAAAAAAACCCCAATTTGGCCATTGCTTTCTCCATCTTTGGAAAGGTGTTGTGTGTCTGTGATTAAAGACTCAACAAATGCTCGTATTGATTGAAGATAATGCAGGAATGCTTTTATGAAACACAGCACCAATCCTCATTAAGGGTGAGCTTGCATATGCCTGCATTTTCTAGAAGAGCTGTTCCCCAACATGCTTTCAGTTCCAATGAGAGGTATAGAAGAATGGGGAATCTGTGGTCTTCCAGATGTTATTAAACTCCCCAGTTCAATTCAGGGACAATGGCAGTTTCTTACCATTCACATAGAGACACCAAAGAAAAACAATTGCAGTACTTGGTTGGGGTAGATGGCATAAATGATAATTGGGGATCGGCAGTAGCAAATGAATGTGGGAAGGGGCACAAACACTGCCCTGACCTCCCAACAGGTAAGTTGCTTCTGCTTTCTGGGAGGAACAAGGTGCCCCTGAGGTTGGTGCGGTGCAAACACACCGGCTGAGCCAATATGGTGCTCCAGCTGATGTGTTTGTATGACATCACCTGTCCTACTGCCTTGTACCTTCCTCTCTTGGTAAGCAGCAGTGACTTACCTGCTGGGAAGTCAGGGAAACACCATCAACCCACTATGCTGGCTGCTGCATGTTGCAATGTGGAGCATTCCCTGTTCAGGATTCCAGTTGTTCCAATTCCAGGCTCCCCTGGTTTTCCATTTCCTCCCCACAGCCTGGAAGTGTTCAGTGGCCCTTGAGCATGTTCAGACCTCATTGGACTGTTTTTGCCCCCCCCCGGGTTTGTTCTAACAACAACAGCAACAACATTTCTGCAAAGTTCAGGATCCTCCCCACATTCTTGCTGATAGCTTCCTGTTATGAGTGAGTGGTGCTGTTTTGACTACATGAACAATGCCATGCACAGCCTAAACATCAGAAGTCGAGGGAATTATACCTTCAAACCTGGATGTGTATGTATGGTGGGAATCATACAACTAACCAACCCTGTGGATCTCACTCTGATACACAACCATGCCTGTCTATTCTTGCAGCCCAATTCTGTGCAGATCTATTTTCAAGTAGTTCCCACTGTATTCATGCTTATTTTCTCCCAGTCAAGGGCTCATCCACACTTCCCTTTGTCCCATGATTACTTCAGTTTCTAGACATGGGTCCAAGAGTATTTTTTTTTGTCCAGCCACTTCCCTCAGAACAACTCACCATTTGCTGCAGAAAACCCAACTGATGTTTGTTCTAAGTAAAAAAGCATAGGGGTAATTCATTGGATTTATAAATGTTGCTCTATTGTTTGCCACATAAAGGCTTTCTCACCCATTATAATGAGCATAGGTATACCACTCTGTACACATGGCTAAGTGTGAAAGAGTGTAAGCTTGTAGATGTACAACTCAACTGTCACATGTGCAGGTGCACAGACTGTATATTGAACATTACATGTGCATAACTGTACAAATGCACAGATCCAGTATTGTGTACACAGATTGTACACTTGTTGAATGTAATGAGTGAAAGCCCTTATCAGAGGTCTGCATTCAATGATTTGATGACTGCCTTGGTGTGATTCTGATGGTTTGATGTTGATGCTCAAAATGTGTTGATCATGCATCCCCAAACTCAGCCCTCCAGATGTTTTGGGACTACAACTCCCATCATCCCTAGCTAACAGGACCAGTGGTCAGGGATGGTGGGAATTATAGTCCCAAAACATCTGGAGGGCCGAGTTTGGAGATGCCTGGTGTTGATGCTCAAAATCTTTGCAGCAGATATATATATGAGAGAGGAAGACAGTGTTGGACGTAGCTCATGATGCCTTGACTTTTGAGCACAATCAGTATTCTGTTAATTCCTAGTGGTGATGTAGTCTGGGCGTTTGAGATGTCTTGTTAAATCTTTCCTATCTCCCAACATTCCTTTGATGCATTGCCTCTTGTTTTTTTATTCATCGGTTTGATTTCTGGTGGTGCCTCATCTGTTTTTATGCCTGTGGACTCTGCTAGAAAAAAAGGAACAGATGATTAAAATAAACTAAAAGTGTGTGAGGGGGTTACATTTTCTATCTATGGGCAGCCTTTCTGCTAGAGCACATAGAATCATAACATAATGCAGACAGTTTTGAAGAATGGTTGAAATATGGCTGACCCAAAACATCCCCTCTTGCCTCCAATTTGCCACACAAATGCGACGAGGAGGGATGTTTCATCACCTTTCAAAGGCGAGGTGAGAGTTTGTGTAGATGAGTGTTGGCATGGCAGCAGACGCTCTTTTTGTTCCTTTTACACTTTCATAAAATCAAAGAATTGTAGAGTTGGAAAGGACCCTGAGGGTCATCTAGCACAGCCCCCTGCAATGCAGGAATCTCAACTAGATCATACAGGACTGATGACCATCCAACCTCTGCTTAAAAAACCTCCAGTGAAGGAGAGTCTATAACCTCCCGACGGAGTCCGTTTCACTGTCAAACAGCTCTCACTGTCAGAAAGTTCTTCTTGATGTTTAGTCAGAATCTCTTTTCTTGTATCTTGAAGCCATTGGTTTGAGTCTTACCCTCCAGAGCAGGGAAAAACAAGCTTGCTCCATCTTCCATGTGGCAGTTTTAAAGATATTTGAAGATGGCTATCACAGCGCCACTCAGTCTCCTCTTTTAGCAGTCAAGACATACCCAACTCCCTCACCTGTTCCTCAAGAGGCTTGGTTTTCAGATCCTTGATCATCTTGACCACCTTCCTCTGTACACGTTCCAGCTTGTCCAATAGCCTTCTTAAATTCATTCTGCACGCACTTTAAAAATGCTGTGGTGGCAGAGACTTCTGGTCACCGGTCTCCATCCCTCCTCAAGTGCCTGTGCTAATGGTAACGCTTACTCTGTCCTGAAATGAAGCCAACGGTTTCATCACACACCCTCCTGAAATTGCATCTCCTCTTTGGAAATGATCTCATTTGAATTAAATGAGAATTCAGGGAGAGGTCTTCCCAGCCTTAGCTTGACGGTGTGCATGGGCACATAGGGAACTGGTCAGTCTATCTCAGCACTGGTGTCCCTGACTGGCGGCAGAGTTTCAGGACGGGGGTCTTTTTTCAGCTCCAACTGGATAAGCCAGGGATTGTGCTTGGGCCTTCATGAGATGTGGATGCTCTACCACTGAACTACGACACTTCCTCTCTCTCCTTTTTGGAATTTTTTTTTTATTAATTTTACAAAATAAATTTCATATTTACCACATTTCAATTTCAAAATCAAACAAGGTTCTTCCAAATCTCAGGACTTCCCTCCTCCCCTCCATGGGTCCTTTATATATCTAAATTAACTGCACATTATTATAATTCCACATTACGGTCCTCCAAAATATCCAAAGTCTTTGTAACATTGCAAGTTACTGAAAGCCTGCCAAAGAACTCAAATGATTACGGTGTTCTTTTAAATACAGTCTATATTTGTCACATTCCCCTTTGAAGCTTTGATCCTCCCGATTTCTGATTTTCCCTGTCAATCTTGCCATCTCTACATATTTTAATAATTTCGTCTGCCAGTCCACTTCGGTCGGCATTTTCTCCTCTTTCCACTGCTGGGCAAGCAGCAGTCTTGCAGCTGTAGTTGCATGCATGAATAGTCTTCTCAAAAATTTCAGTATATCTGCACCTATAATTCCTAAGAGAAAGGCTTCTGGTCTTTTATCAAATGTTATTTTAAACATTTTTTTAAAAAAGTTCATTATCTATCATTTCCCAGAATTCTTTTATCTTTTTACAATTCCACCACATATGATGAAAGGTGCCCTCTTTTATCTTACATTTCCAATGACCCTTCTTCAATGGACCCCAGCAACTGAACTTGTGTGAACTGAGAATACACAGCATAGAGCTGCCCAAATTGTCTTTCAGGAAAACTTGCCCTCCATCACTCAACTTTTCATTGGGAATCGTGCAAAACCTTCTGAATTACTTTATGGTTTTTGTGTGTGTTTTGTTTGTTTCTGCATTTTTTCTTTCCAGATGGAAGGAACTTCATAAAAATCTATTGACAGATAGGGAAAACCTGGAACATGTGTCTTTAGAACATTCACAAGGCAATATGAGGTTTGGCCGCAATTTCAGCAGCTTTTGATATCAGCCTTCAGGCTGGCTTATACACTGCGCAGCGCTGAATAATTCAAGGTTTGCCACCATGTGTTCCTGACAGAGGACATGCAGATTTATGAAATGCTAGAATGGAAAAGGAGGGGGGGGAGAAACATTCATAGTATTTTTGATATCAGATCTAAGTTAAGAGAGAAAAGGCATTTGTACTCTTTTCAACAATTTTATGAAGTGTTGGGATTCTAAGCAGTTGTTTGCTCTGTTTTAATTCAAGTTTAAGGCAAATGATGATGTCTTTTAAAAGTGTATGAAGAAAACAACCTGTCTGAGCCCTGCTTGAAGTTTTACAACTGCATTTAGTATAGCTGGAAGGCAAAAGAGAAAAGAGATCTTTCCCCCACTTTGTTTGCTACAGTGAGCTGGTGCTCGGAAAACTGCTTGCCATTTAGTTCTGGTTGTTTTCTTTATGCCAACCTAAACTTCATTTGAGTAAATATGCCTAGGATTGTGCTATCGTAGTGGCATGAAATTACTATTATTATTATCCTCTTCTAGTGAGCTCAGATGGTGAATTTCAACACAAATGAAGTCACAAATGGGCCACTGAGAGGAGTGAGGTATGGGAATGCTATCTCATAATGAGGCTACCCCTCCTCTCAAAAAACCATGGCTTCTGGCCAGAAAAGACAACAAAAAAGTGCTGTTTTATTTATATGCTTGCACACTTAGGCTGCATCCAGACATGGAGCAGATTGCCTTAGTTATGGAACTGTGACTTTTTGGTCAATATACTGCTTTGTCAATACTAAATTTCATTTGCCACCAGTGGGTGTGGTGTGAAAGAGTTTGCCTTTGATCAAAATGTATAGAGCACATATTTAGGTACAGGTAAGCCATCAGTTTCTACGTGAATGGGATCTATGCAACATAGAACATATATTTATACTCCACAGACCTTTGTAGTTGCAAGCAAGTAGGAACACGAGTCATGATGATTCACACAACCATTACCCGTGATGAAAAATAATTCTGTATTCATTGCCATCTGAACTTGGTTGTGTGGAGTGTGCCTCTCACTTCACCGGTGCTTGACATCTTTGCAGAGGGAATAAAGCGAGTCACTAAAACTGGGATGGGGAACATGTGGTTCTCCAGCAGACCAAGATGATCAAAGATCTAGAAACCAAGCCTTATGAGGCATTTTTGAGGGAGTTGGGTATGTTTTGACTAGCAAAGGGGAGACTGAGTGGCGATGTGATATCCATCTTCAAATATCTTTAAAATTGCCACATGGAAGATGGAGCAAGCTTGATTCCCCCTGCTCTGGAGGGTAAGACTCAAACCAATGGCTTCAAGATACAAGAAAGGAGATTCTGACTAAACATCAGAAAAAAACTTTCTGACAGTGAGAGCTGTTTGATAGTGGAACGGGCTCCCTCAGGAGGTTGTAGACCAGGCTTCCTCAACCTTGGCCCTCCAGATGTTTTGAGACTACAATTATCATAATCTCTGACCACTGGTCCTGCTAGCTAGGTATCATGGGAGTTGTAGGCCAAAAACATCTGGAGGGCCGAGGTTGAGGAAACCTGTTGTAGACTCTCCTTCACTGGAGGTTTTTAAGCCGAGGTTGAATGGCCATCAGTCCTGTATGATCTAGTTGAGATTTCGGCATTGATTCTGCATTTTATGCTACCATGATTCTATTACCTGCAACTCCATCATTGGCTATGCTGACTGGGCTGATAGGAGTTGGAGTTCAACAACATCTGTAGGGCCACTGCTTCCCCATATCTGTGGCAAATGAATGTTGGTGTATAAATAATAAGGTTTTTATGTCCTGCTTAGGATAAGGCTTCACTTAATTTTATGCAACGTTATCTAGCTAGTGGTTAACTTGGTTGGATTGAATGTTGGTTAGATGCAATATGTAAAGGGATCAGAGCTACAGAGCCTGGGTTTTATAAACACAGTCATAGCATCATAAAGCTGGAATGCCTCTTGAGAATTTCCTAATCCAGTCTCCAGATTAAGAATCCATAAAAAATGTTACCTCTTGTGAATGTACATGCATATTCCTTGTAAAAATACCATAATCCCCCTAAGCCAGTATTAATTAATCAATCAATTAAATCTTCTTATGAAGGGGGAGCTGCAGTTAGCAATTGTGCTTTGGGACAATTTTCAGTACCTGTTTACAGAAATGAAAGCCAAATAACCAATGGACTGCTGGAATTTAGCTAGAAAGATTTGTCTTCAGATTCCCACTCAGCCATGAATTTCACTGGATGGCATTGGGTTTGCCGCTTTCTCTAAGCCTAGTCTACTCCACAGGGTTGCTCTGGGGATAAAATGGGTCAAACTTTTGTACTCGCTCTGAGTATCTTGGGGAGACAGCAGAATACAAATGAGATGTGTAAGTGGTCCTTTCTTTGGCCACTTTTGCATTATTTTATCCTGATACTTCAAACTCTCGAGTTTGCCATGGGACCCAAGCTGATACCTCCTTTTGTTGTGAAAGAAGCTGGTTGTGATGAGTATTGGGTACAGAAAGGACTTAAGTTTGGTTATGGGATTTACTGCCACCTCCTTTCTTCTAAGAGCTTAGAAATAACTGGTAGATGGGAGATAGGTTAGGGGTGCAGGGAATTTTCACTTCTTGAATCAATATGCTAATAGAAACACAGTTATGCTTTAAATTTTGTCCTCCTTAGAATTTTGTGGTGCAGTTCTTTGGTTTTAAAGGGGGGGGTTAAAAAATGTGTATATTTGAGAAATGTTCATGTAAAAATGTGTATATTAAGGGAAATAGCATACTGACATACAGTACATTGGAAATAAATGCTTGCAAGATGTGAACCATAGTCAAAATTGTGTAAAAGTGAATATATCATGAGAATCATAGAATTGTAGAGTTATAGGGTTCATCTTATTCAACCCTCAAGGTTCATCTTATTCAACCCTCTGCAACGTAGCAAAATCTTTGCTCAATGTAGGGCTTGAACCCATGACCCTGAGATTAAGGGGTCTCATGCTTTACCTGTTGAGCTTCCTGTATGAAATGTGTGTGGAAGTATTCTCTTTATTACCAAAATATCAAACTGACATGATAATGGGGCAAGCAGAATTAAAGATTGGAAAAATGAGAAACTGGGAGAAACCAAAATTGACAGATATATCCATCCTTAGTTAGGATACACTAACCTTGCAGATATATATATGTCTTTATTCAGAATGTGCTCTGGATTCTGATGAGGAAATACACCAATTTCTTGCCAGAAATCACCCCTTCCCTCCTGACTACATTTGGAGGGATTTTGCTCAGTGCAGCTGAGCAAATCCATGACTAGCCCTCAGTTTCCAGCTAGAGAGAAAACCACAACAAAGCATGATAAAACTATCATTTTGGTAAGGGAGGTGAGCAGAAGGGTGGACTGCTGAATTAAATCCAACTTTTTATCAAACTGATAGCATGCTACATAACTTGTTTAAAGTTTCCTCTTTTTCACTGAGTAAATCTTTTCCGTATAAACTTCTTTCTGTGGTTTACCAAAGTTGGGTTCCGGTTGTTGTAGGTCATCCTCTTCTCAGTTTGATTTCTTCTGTGCCAGGTTTAACCAATGTGGTGCCCTCTAAATGTTGGCTGGCATGGCCAATGGTCAAGGATGCTGGACTGTTAGCGATCATTAAATCTGTTCAAAGACAAATCTTATGGCTACTTGTCTTCCTCCTTGTTAATATTTTAGTGTTACTTTTCAGGTTAAGAAATCCTTATACAGTGGTACCTTGGTTCTCGAATGGCTTAGTTGTCAAACAAATCGGCTCCCGAATGCCGCAAACCCAGAAGTAAGTGTTCTGGTTTATGAACATTTTGGGGGGAACCAAATGTCCAATACGGCTTCCGCTTGAATGCAGGAAGCTCCTGCAGCCAATCGGAAGCTGTGCTTTGGTTTTGGGAGTCGAACGGACTCCCGGAATGGATTAAGTTTCAGAACCCAAGGTACCACTGTACATCTTTTCATACACCTTATATATCTCTTGATCTTTCTGCATGCTATGTGAATTTTAAGTACAGAGGGTGGAAGCATTGAATCAACAAATGCTGCTACTATATTTGGATGCTGAATTATTTAAGTAAGACTACCTTCTTATGTATTCATTTATTTTTAAAAGGGGGGGGGGTTGTATTCAATTGACTATGATTTTGCTATGAGGTATTCTCTGGACTGTGATAGGGTTAGCTTTTACAGCAATAACTTCAGTGAAATTGGTGGACAGGATTCATAGAATCATAGAGTTGGAAGAGACCACAAGGGCCATCCAGTCCAACCCCCTGCCAAGCAGGAAACACCATCGAAGCATTCTTGACATATCCCTGTCAAGCCTCTGCTTAAAGACCTCAAAAAAAGGAGACTCCACCACACTCCTTGGTAGCAAATGCCACTGCCGAACAGCTCTTACTGTCAGGAAGTTCTTCCTAATGTTTAGGTGGAATCTTCTTTCTTGTAGTTTTCAGTGACCACCTGGTTGCTTCCTCTTGTAGACCACAATACCTCAAGGATTGAATCTCCTCATATGAACCATCTTGGATCCTGCAATCATCATCTGAGACCCTTTTTCGTGTGCCTCCTCGAGAGTTCTGGAGGTTGGCAACATGAGAATGGACCCTTTATGCAGTGGCTTCTCACTCGTAGAATGTGATGTTCTGATGAAGGATGGTGTGCAAATTTAATATAAATAATAAATAAATTGTCGTTGTCGTACAAAAGATGGTGCTAGTCATGCATGCTCCTTGCCCAACAATTTGTAAGAGTTGACTGCCTTGTGGTGGCGGTACAACCTGTGTTGTTGCCCAGGGCCAGGAGTACAGCTTCCAAATCTGAGCAGTTCTGCAGTGTTGTACCCATATGGCAATTAGCTCCTCCTTGAAGCATTCTGCCATGGAATGCTTCTGGTCTAAAATCTGCTAAAGTTTGTGGTAGATGTAAATTTGTCTCTTTGACTTCACCTCTTTGAGGCACAGATTCCACACAACTCCTGCTTCGTGGCACCCTGACAAATGGAACGTTTGTGGTACATCATAAGACACCTAAGCAGAAATGTTTTAAAAGTGGTGTATGATAGTTTGGATTAAATACCTCCCCCTTTAAGAGAGATTTCTTAAATCCAGGGGACCTTTGTCACCCTTTGATTACTCTTTCCTTCCTTCTTTCCATTGCTCTTGCGTTAGACTTCCTCCCTCTTCCAGCCAACTCTGCCATATTTTTTTGGAGTATGCACAGTCATATCTTCCTAACTCCACATCTGGTTTCCTTATAACCTTCATTCCTGTTTCTGGAGAAAAAGACAGAGGGGTTGGAGATTAGTGGATTGGAGGGATACTGGCCTCCTGCATTTGTCGTGACTCGGACTAGTCTTATTTCATGAGATCCTAACTTCTGATAGCACAAGCAAGGGAGTTCAGCGGCTGTTGAACCTATTGGACATTTGCTAATAGGCTTTGTACCACCAGAGCTTTTTTTTGGGGGGGGGGTGACCCAAAATGATGTTTAATCCCTGAACATGCTCCTGAATATGTACATCAGTTCAGTTTCTAAGAAGTGAGCAAATGCAATATTTTAGAAGGCGTGTGAATAATAATTATTTTTCTCTTTGTTTTTCAGCTGAACCAGTTGACGTGCTCAAAGCATTAGAGTTTCACAATTCACCAGAAGGAATATCAAAAACAGCAGGAATTTGCATAAACAGAAGGAATTCCAAAGGATCAGATGTTGCCTACAGAGTTTCAAAAAATGCACAACTCAGTGCTCCAACCAAACAATTATACCCAGGTGAGGGAAGCTGTTTGTGAGCTGTAATATTTATTTTTGGGCGAGGTTAATCTTTTATGTTTTTACAGGCTCTTGGCTTTGTCTTTAAGTTTATGACTTCCCAAAACTATGGTTATAATTTCATTTGTTTAATCAACATTTTAGAATGTTGAAAAGAAACTTCTTTTCAAGCTGAGGGCCATATTCCCTTCTGGACAGCTTTTCAGGGGCCACATATGAGTGGTGGATGGGGCCAAAGGCCAAAGTGAGCAGAGCGCCAAATGTGAATTTGACTTTCGTACAGTAGACTAATTCATCCTCTGTCCAGTCTCAATTCAGGAAAACAAGAAGCAGCTTCCTGACAAATGAAAATACTCAAGAAGTATGCAGGTCTGATGTGTAGCCTGGGGAGAGTCCCAAAGGCCAGATAAAGGGGCTTGTGTAGCTACATTTTACCATGGAACAGTTCCCAACCCCTCCTTAGGAAGTACATCAAAGCATCACAGGAAGTGATGATATAGAAAGTTCATTTTCTTTCTGGTAAAGTTATCCATGCACCATGACAAATTGCATTGTAGATTGCAGACAATTTGGAAACAAATAGTGTATATTAGAACCACCACCCCTTCCCTTTGCAACAGAAGGTTTCTGGATTTTTTAAATTGAATCATAGTTTCCCATTGTAACAGAACTGGAAAACCGGTTTAGCCTCTATTCTTAAGCACCAGTGATTTCATTGTGGTTTCCTCTGGGGTAGAGATCTATAGGATTGTGCTGTTTTCAGATTATAGACTAAGATATGATGTCAGGAGTGAGGAACACCTAGTTTCCCAAATGTTGTTGAGCTTCAAGACCCATCTGCACCAGCCAGCATGGCCAGTGATCAGGGATGGTGACAGCTGTAGTCCAGTAGTATATGGAGGGCCACAAAGGGCGCCATTGCCATTCTAAGAGAACAAGTGTGGTGTGCATGGTAAGTTCTGCCACCTCCTTTTCTAGAAAAATAGAACTGGACATCCAAATTTTCATCGGAGAAATGTTGGAGGGTATGGATAGGATGTCCCTATTTTCATCAGATGCAGGTGGCGCTGTGGTCTAAATACTGAGCCTTTGGGGCTTTGCCAATCAGAAGGTCAGTGGTTCAAATCCCTGGAACGGGGTGATCTCCTGTTGCTGTGCCCTAGCTTCTGCCAACCTAGGAGTTCAAAAGCACACCAGTGCAAGTAAATAAATAGGTACCACTGTGGCATGAAGATAAACGGTGTTTCTGTGTGTTCTGCCTTACGCCATGGTGTTCTGTTGTGCCAGAAGCAGTTCCAGGCCATATGACCTGGAAAGCTGCCTGTGGACAAACATCGGCTCCCTCACCCTGAAGCTAGATGAGCACCACAACCCCATAGTTGCCTTTGACTGGACTTAAACGTCTAGGAGTCATTTAGCTTTACCCTTTTACCTGTTTTCATCAAAGAAATGTTGGAGGGTATGCCTTAGTAGGGGATAAGCTTTTGTGACCCAGAGGGTCACCTTGTCAGTGGTAACTTGACCAATAAGTATATCTGCCTGAAGTACAGAGATAGTACAGACATACCTCATGTTACGTCCACTGCAGGTTACGTCTTTTCAGGTTACGGACGCGCCAAACCCTGGAAGTCCCAGAAGGGGTTACTTCCAGGTTTGGGGCACGCACATGCGCAGAAGCACTGAAATTGTGTCATGCACCTGTGGCGCTTCAGGATGCGGCCTTTTCATGTTGCGAACGGGCCTCCGGAACGGATCCCATTCGCAACCAGAGGTACCACCGTATTAACTTTTTGTATTTTTAAAGAAGGAACTATTAGTCTTGAAATAAGGAGCAGGAAGAGAAGAAAAACAAGATTGAACCCACTGGAATTTACAACTTAGTGGCTGCGGTCCTGCACGGTGGTTGCTACTGAAATCCCATTCATTCCAGTGGGATCTAAGCAGTCGGCCTTCCTGGCCCTATGCGAGCAGAGTTTCTCGCTCACTGTTGGCCACCTGACAACCGTCCCCTCCGGAGGAAGCGGCATCTCTTGGCTGGCCTGTGCAGCAGCTGCCCTTGAAAACGAGCTCTGAATCGCTTGGGAACAATGGCACTCTCTTCAGGGTACTCTTCGGCAGTATTAAAGAGCCCCCTTGCTTTATCAGGGTTTCCCTGCCACCTCATGCCCTAGCTAGAGAGCTTTTCTCTCTCTCTTTTTTGAGAAAAGGCTCGCTTACACAAATAAGAACTGATGGTAGAGCGGAGCTGTCACTCAGTCTTAAATCACAGTGACCTTGCCATTGAAAGCTCTCGAATGGTCATTGGACCGTTGCCTTTTAGAAGCTGTTAGCAGAGAATAAAATGCCCTCTGCCAAAGCCAGGGCTGGAGAGCGCAGAACAGACATTCCCTTGAGGGGAAATAAGTCTTGTGCTAACTTGCCGTTAGGATGCTGCTGCTGGTTTTTATTTTTTCAGAATGGCACTGTAATATAGTTGGTAGGTTTGGCAGCGATATGGAAGCTGCTCATTTTGGGTTTCTTTTTGTGTGTGTGTGTGTTTTGGTTGCCAGAGTAAACACGCTCATTATGCTGTTTGTTGGCAGTTACCTAAATTAAAATAGCCTTTGGCTCTGTCTTCCTCGCTCCCCGCCTTTTCTTCCTTTGTGACATTTGTAGGATTTCTAGTGTTAGAACTAATCTGAGGAACTAACATTTCTGCCCCCCAGATGGCCTCAAGAGCTTTTCTCTCTGGGAATGCAGGTGAAGAAGTGGGGGGGGGGAGGACCATTTGAACAGCGGAGGAAAAGAGAAAACACACACACACACACACACACAGAGAGAGAGAGAGAGAGAGCGAGAGCGTGTTCTCCACTTGAACAAAAGAAGTGGAGAGAATGTGAATGCTTTAATGAACTGAGCACAAAACCATCTGTGAACACAGCATTATCAACTTAGTTGGTCTTTAAGGTGCTACTGAAGGAATTTTTTTATTTTACTTCGATCCAGACCAACACGGCTACCTACCTGTAACCACAGCATTATCACTGTAAGATTGCCAATGAGTTTACTTCCCCTGTTACCTGAACGAATTATTCTACCTTTAAAAACAATTATGTGGCTGGAGAGCACTAAACTCCAGGACAGGATAGTCTTATGGCAGGCAGAATAATAGCTACAAGGAAGTGGAGGGCGAAATAATATTAATACCCAAGGTAAACTAAAACATGACAAGCCATGGTTTATTGTTATGTGACTGAGTCTAGTCTTCCCCAGGTCTTGTGACTACCCCCTGTCCTTCTCTGGTGTGGCTGTGAGGAAGGGTTTGGAAAAGTTTGCTTCCTTTAAAAAAATTCAACTGTGGCTTGTCATGTCACCTAAACCTGACAAAGCCTTGGTTTGTGAATAATGTTAAACTATAGCAATATATATTAACTAAGGCTTAATGCCTCTGTCACTCTCCTCTCCTGCTCCTATCTTTGTCATGCTGTGAAGAAACAAACCAAAGGTGAGTGCTTGTGGTTCGTTTCTTTCCAGATTTATTCCTGGCTTACCACTTGTCATTCCTTTGCGGGAAATAAAACCACGAGTGCTTGTTCACATATAATGCAAAGCTAGCCTCTGATTTCTTGCCTCCTGAAGACAGAAGAGAGGAAGGAGCAAAGTGGGAGCTAATCAGTAGTGTGCACCACTATTGTCACAGGCGCTGTAGCGGCTGCTCTAGAGTAAAGACTCCTCCAGGCGTTGTCTTTTCATTCTTTTATTTAGTGTTGATTATTTACAGTGCAGAACAGTACTATGTACATGTTGTCAGTTAGGGGTCAGAACCTCCGAATGGAGATTCACGCGTTTTCTTCCAGCAAAGTAGTCTAGGCATACTGAATCTCCGCCCCCGTCGTTTCCTGCGCAATTCCGGGGTCGGCTGGATCGGCCTTCTTCCCTTGCCCCCCACTTCCCTTCCCACACTGGGCATGGGCTCCGCTACCTTGCCAGAGCCTCGGTCACCACTTCCTGAGTCTCCGCTGGAGACTTCTCCCTCTCCACTAGCACTCGCGCTGGGTGACGAGCTGCTACTTAAGATGGGAGGGACTTGCCTGTAACTTCTGTCCCTCACAACTATGCTTCTCGTTTTCATTAAACCACAACTACTTGTTAACTATGGCTTAACATTATGTGTGAACCAGCTCAGTTACAAAATCTGATACTGTCCTCATGAGCACATCATGCTAAGCCAAATCAGGACCTAGTATGAACGAACAAATGTGGGCTTCTGGAAAGGGGACTGCTCTTGTTTTGAATCAATCAACCATTTTATTTGTTTGGTCATTCTGCTGCAGTGCTGAGCTAAGCCAAGGCATATCACCAAAATATTTCCTGACTATCTTAGAATACTTTATACCTGCAGTTCTGGCACCACGGTACCTGATTTTAGTATTTTATATTTGACAGCACATTCAGTAATGTTTGGCAGGTGAGATGCAATTGTATTTAATACTGATGTGGATTTTGTTACAGTGGTAATCACAGCAGCCCTAGTATGTTAGCTCTTGTCTTGCAGCCATAGGCAGGAAGGTATTGCATGCAGGAAAGTGAGTAGGCTGGCTGAGAATGGATGGAGCATTCTATCCTTCAAAGGAAGGATTCCATTCTGCCACCCTCACCCTTTAACATGCTGCCTTGGGCTCACCTGCATCCCCTCTCAATCCAGCTTGGGAGTACTGGATGCACAAAATGAAATTTCATTCACATTTGAAAGTTTGAGATACGATGTTCAAGCAATGCCTTCAAACTTTCAAATGAAAACTGCCACATTTAATATGTGGCTGGCAAAAGAATGCTAATATTTGCAGTTACTCGCTTCAGCTTGAAGAGCTGCATCAAGTTGTAATTCGAAGACCATTTGAAGGCCAAAGTTGCTTTTTTTACAGGAAGACACAGAGAGGATTGTGTGTTTGTGGGGTTGTGTTTTTTTTTAAAAAAAGTCTATACAGTATAGTAAAGATAATGTATGATATGCAGGGTTAGACATACTCAAAGTTGAAATCAGTGGACTTAAGGCTGAGATAAATGTGTTCAACTTTTGAATGAAAAGCATTGCATTTAATATTTTGGTGGTCAAAAGATGCCAATATTTACAGATACTCACTTGAGCTCGGAGGAATACATAAAGCCTCCTTTTCTGCAGTAAGCAGCTGGGAGGGTTTTTTAAAAAAATAAAAACAACAACAACTCAATCTAGTAAAATAATGCTATCCACTGCTCAATTTGGGAGAACGCTTCAAAACCTCTGTCCATGACCTTCCCACAGCGTTTTCTATCTGCAGTTTGTTCTAGCAGCCTGAAAGCACATGTCCAGACTAGATGAATTAGTGCCACCTGCCTTAAACATTCTCAGCATATCCTTTAGATTAGATTAACAGTTCAGACAAGGCAGGTGTTCAGATCCTTTCAAGTCTGAAGCTCTCCGTCCTCCTGGCCCTCATTCATGCAGGTCTGAGCTTTTTCTTCCTTTTTGCAGTCACTTGTGCCAAAAGGTAGGACGCTGAGCATATCCATTTTCAGCTGAGAACAAAATAGCTTGCACACATAGGATGCTCTATTCTTGTACGTGTCAACAGAAAGTGCTTCCAATACAATTCACATTTGTTTCTTTGTTGTCACTTAATGGTGTAAAGCAGTGTTCTTCAAACTTGGGTCCCGAGATGTCATTGGAATACAACTCCTATTATTCATGGCTGCTGCCTAAGCTGTCTGGGGGAGATGGGAGTTGTAGTCCAACAACATCTGGGAACCCAAGGTTGAAAATGTAGGCATTAATAAATAAATACAATTATGCCTCACGAAGAAACAGGTGAAATACAAATAGGGTTAGAGATTCAGGTAGGTAACCATGTTGGTCTGACACAGTCAAAACATATACATAATGTCCAGTAGCACCTTAGAGTCCAACTAATACCAAGAGCAAACTTAGTTGGTTTTTAAGGTGCTACTGGGATATATATATATATATATATATATATATATATATATATATATATATATATATAGGGTTAGAGAGGAATCCATAGGTTTTTGAAATGATGGCCTCAGTGCATCAAGCAAGCCATTCCCACTTCCTGTAGCTTCTGCCCTGAAATTTGTCTTTCTTTCTGAAAGATTTTACAAGTCAAATTCCCAGAATTGTATCCAAGGGCAGAGGCAGATTCAAATGGTTTGGAATATTTCACAACCTTCCGTGAGCATAATCTGTTTAAACCCTCTCTCACTTACAGCGATTTTAAGGAGCTTAAGCAATTTGAAACCTGTAGAGCATCTAATGTTGTTTAAGCTCCACAAAGCCACTTTATGATTCAGCCCCAGCAGTTTTATATCGCTCAAATGCAAATTGGGTTGGAGCCCATCCCACCGGGATGCTAAGCGGTTCTAATTTGGGCTTTAAAAATGAACTGGCTTTACTCTTCCTTAGATGCACTAAGGGCTTTGAGTGTTTAAAACAGGAATGGCTCTCTCCACAGCTATTTCATTCATCTACAGGTCCCCTGACTCGCATGGTGTAGAGGGGACGCTTGTCAAATTTGCAAATGACACTTAGCTTAATGCTATGGAAGATGGAAATAGCATTCAAAATTATCATGGTAGGCTGGAATTTGGGGCAGAAAGGAAACCAGCAAGATAATTTGTTTTTTTACACCGTGCTATGTTTTTCTATCTTTTACCGTATACCGCTTAATATGTTTTTTTTTTTTTATGTTAAGTAGTCGAGCCAGTTTGCTGCTTAACAATAAATAAATGAAGGACTTTATGCTCAAATGCATAACCCAGGTATGGGGAACATCTGGCCCTCCAGATGTTGCTGAACTACAGTTCTCATTATTCCTGGCTATTGGCCATACTTGCCTGGAGCTGGTGGGAGTTGGATTTCAGAAACATCTAAATAACCAAAGGTGTACACCAGGCATACACAGAAACTTGATCTCACAACCTTCCATAAGCATACACACACACACCACTTTCACTCTCCTACACACACACACAAACCATATGGGCACACATGCATCTATCACACATGCAAAAATGAATATGACCCCTGAATGCTCCTTCAACTATATGGGTCCCCATATATTTAGGATTTTACAATTTAACACCAACATCTTGAATTGGGCTTGGTAGCATATAGGTTGTCAGTTTTGGTGTTCCATGATTCTGATAAGCTGCACCATACAAAATTGTGGCCGCCTCTCGACTGTCTTCAAGAGTAGTCCCATGCAGAGTGCATTACAGTGATCTAGATTACCAGAAGATGGATGATTGTGACCAATATTAGGCTTGCCCAAGCCACACTAAAATCAGTGGAACCAACACTCGAGTCCTAATCATGCTTACTCACAAGTAAGTCCCATTTATTTTGTCGTGGCACACCTTCATTGCAGCCTACTTGATTAAAGGTGAGTTCTATTGAACTTGAGGGGACTTCATGTGAATAAGATCAAGAATGGTATTGGAGCCCCATTGCTTTTTAAAGTTAATTTTAATTGTACCAGTAACAACTGCAACTGAATAGAGGACAAAAGGAGTTACAGGTTATGTGTATCGTATCGCAGAATAAGAAGGAACAAACAATAAAGGTGGTGATGTAAAATCTCATCATGTGAGTCTTCATCTAAATGAGTTTCTCAGCCCAATTGGTTTTAATGGGACTTGGGATTTCATTATTCTCCCTTTGCAGCACTTAAAGAAATCGTGATTGAGGTTCAGAAGTGGCCATACAATTAAGTGCTTGTAGAGCGGAATGAATCGGAAGGAAAGTACAATGCTTTAAGAGAAGGAAGCACCCCGTAATTTGTAGCACTTGTTTTTAAGAGAAGTAATAGAAAGTTTGATTTACTTTGGTTTGGAGCTGGGAGCCTTTTTCAGTCCAAGGTTACCATTCCCTTGTACACAATCTTCTGGGGGCCGCATGGCAGCAGAGGGCAGGGCCAGAGACAAAAAGTCGATGGGGCAACTGCACTGACTGCTACCTCTGTAAGTTGACTATTTTCTAACCATACAAAATTCAGATGCATAACTCTCAACCAGGCAAGCAAGCGAGAGGCATAATCACATATGAAGGACACATTCCAGAAGGCAAAAGCACTTGAGGAGGTCACAGAAGGGCCAGAGTGTTGCCTGGACATGGGATGTGACCAAGCAGTCCTAAGGTATAGGACGTTTCTTCTCCGCAAGATTAGTGACTCTGCATTTTTCTCTCGACAGGTGGAAACTTCCCTGAAGACTTTTCGATACTATTTACAGTGAAACCTAAAAAAGGGATCCAGTCCTTTCTTTTTTCTGTCTACAATGAACAAGGCATCCAGCAAGTTGGTGTTGAGGTGGGCAGGTCGCCTGTCTTCCTGTATGAGGATCAAAATGGGAAGCCTGCGCCGGAAGATTATCCCCTCTTCAGAACCGTCAACATTGCTGATGGAAAGTAAGTGAAAAATGAAGGTGGATATGGCATCTAAGGTGGTGAAAAGAACTAATACCTGCAGCCAGATGATCCAGACCAGGATTCCACCCCACCCACACAAAAATTGTGTTCTATAGAAAACTGGAAGCTTATCAGGAATTCCTCAACAGCTAGTTCAGTAATAGCAAACAAATTTCCTTGAAAGCCAGATTTCCTACCACTGCTGATCTTCCCATACAATGTGCAGCTACAGTAGAGTGTTTGGTGGGTGGTACCATTGAATGCAGGGACACGGATGGCGCTGTGGTCTAAACCACTGAGCCTAGGGCTTGTTGATAGGAAGGTCAGTGGTTCAAATCCCCGTGACGGGGTGAGCTCCCGTTGTTCGGTCCCCGCTCCTGCCAATCTAGTGGTTCGAAAGCACGTCAAAGTGAAAGTAGATAAATAGGTACCACTCCGGTGGGAAGGTAAACGCCGTTTCCATGCGCTGCTCTGGTTTCGCCATGCTGGCCACATGACCTGGAAAAACTGTCTGCGGACAAATGCTGGCTCCCTTGGCCAGTAAAGCGAGATGAGTGCCGCAACCCCAGAGTCGTTCACGACTGGACTTAACTGACAGAGGTCCATTACTTTTACCTTTACAATTGAATGCAGACATTCAGTGAATGTAGGGTGGTTGACAGTGAAGTTGATCAGGCCTCACCTGCTGAGTAGGATGGCAGTGGCGGAGTAAGAGGAGTGTGGGGGGAGCGCACTGCCCCATCAGCGTAATCATGGTGGGGTGCCATCGTGGCAGCCCCCGCAGGCACTGTGCCACGCCCCCAGGATGTGCGTCACTCCCCCAGGACTCACATCACGCCCCTGTGGGTGGCACACCATGCCCCTGGGATGCACGCCAGCCCCTTCCCCGCCTGCTCTCTGCCCTCTGGTGCCGGAGTATGAAGCTCCGCCACTGTAGGATGGAAAATAAATATTTTGAATAAATATAATAGGTAATTCTCTCCCCCCCCCCCCAAAAAAAGTATTGGTACAGTGGAACCTTGGTTGTCAAATGTTTCAGAAGTCGAATATTTTGGCTTTTGAACACCGGCAACCCGGAAGTGAATGCTTCCATTTACGAATGTGCCTCGGAAGTCGAACAGCTTCCAAAGCATGTTTCTCCATTATCTCCATTGCAATTGCCAACCGGCAATTGCGCCTCAGTTGTTGAACATTTTGAAAGTTAAGCGGTCTTCCAGAATGGATTATGTTCGACAGCTGAGGCTCCACTGTACAGTGGTACCTCTGGTTGCGGACACGATCCATTCTGAGGTGCCATTTGGAACCCGAAAAGTCCGCAACCAGAGCGGCACTGCTGCGCATGCGCGAAGCCCGTTTGCAAGTTGAAAAGATGCAACATGAAGTGGACGCAACATGAGGTGTGACTGTATTTGCAAACATTCTTTGAGAACAAAATCATTCCTATTTTACCAAAATCAGTTATGTTCTTGTGCTAGGTGGCATCGGGTAGCTATTAGTGTGGAGAAGAAATCCGTCACCCTGATTGTGGACTGTAAGAAGCAAACCAAGAAACCACTTGGCAGGAGTGACCGAGCAATTGTGGACACCAATGGCATCACCGTCTTTGGAACAAGGATTCTGGATGAGGAAGTTTTTGAGGTAAGTGTTCAGCCATCAAATGACAGCGGATTTTGCAAAAGAAGAAAACTGCAGGCATTCATCTCAGCTGTCTAGGACTATATCAGTATAAGGCTTATGGAAATCACATTTAGAAGGCCAGCTTATTTTGAAAAGAACACTTGACTCTCTTTCATGGCTGATGTGCAAAAAAAGGGAGAAATTAATCTCACAGATGCCCCAAAAGGGATGAGATCTTTATTTATACAATGTGCCCAACACGTTTTGGCCAAAAATATCTTTCTCAATAGCTCATGTCTTTGTTTCTTACTGAACCAATCTCAAAAGTTTCTGTTGCTGTGAGAAACTGATAGGGTTTTCTTTCACAGTTGCCTAGGCATAAGGTTCTTTTTTAAAAAAAAACACCAATTTGTTAAGGTAACTGGAATTTGCACTCCTACTAATTGGAGAATTCCCACAACTAAGACTGGATATTCATTAGGGGTGCACAGTAGATTTGGGTGAATCTGGGTGCTTCTGAGAGATTCTGGACTTCTCTTAGGTGAAGTGGAATCTGTATATGGTGCCCAAGGCAAAGTTGAGATCCCCAAAGCTTTATGGCACCTTGGTGATTAAGACATTAAAAAAAAAATCACTGCAGGCAAGTATATGCTAAAAACACTCTAAGCTCGCCGTATAAGGAAAATACCAAGGTAGGGAGAAGGGAGAACTCTGTTCTGATTGATAAGTCAAGATTGTAATAAGAGGAACTGATACTACCTGGACTGACCAATCCCAGCACTTTGGGAAAGAGATGTTGAAGTAAATAAATAGCTCTGGTCTCATGAACTTCTTGCTGTTTTGCAAGTTCTATCTCTATGGAGCAGGAATATCATTAAAGGAGTTCTAAGAGAGCAGTTAAGGAAAGACTTTTCTTTTGCATGAGTCCTAAAGACTTTACCTTCTTTTTTATTTTGGAAAATTCTACACTTCTCTTTTTCATTTTTTCATTTTGATTTAATCTTCCTGTTGTTTGGGGATCTTTGTTTCCTGCTTGTTCTTATTAGAGTGAGATAGGAGGAAATTACCAATATGTACTATGTCAGTTATTTCACTCTTTTTTGAGGGTGGTTGATAGCCCACCATGAGGTTAATAGGAGCCTACAGGTAAAGGTAAAGGACCCCTGACAGTTATGTCCCGTCGCAAACGTCTCTGGGGTTGCTGCGCTCATCTCACTTTACTGGCCGAGGGAGCTGGCGTACAGCTTCAGGGTCATGTGGCCAGCATGACTAAGCCACTTTTGGCGAACCAGAGCAGCACATGGAAACACCATTTACCTTTCCGCCCGAGTGGTACCTATTTATCTACTTGCACTTTGACGTGCTTTCGAACTGCTAGGTTGGCAGAAGCTGGGGTCAAGCAACGGGAGCTCACCCCGTCGTGGGGATTTGAGCCACCAACCTTCTGATCAGCAAGCCCAAGAGGCTCAGTGATTTAGACCACAGCACCACCCTAACTCCCTTCAAAAATACAGTGGTACCTCGGTTTACAAACAGTCCCATTTACGAACGCCTCCGTTTATGAATGCCACAGACCCGGAAGTGTTTACACCCGGGTTCCGTGGCATCGGATGCGCAGAAGCGATCTGCACAGCTCATGCATGTGCAGAAGCGCTCTATCGGTGCTTCGTGCACGTGCAGAAGCGTGCCTTCGGGGAGTGAATGCCTCCGTTTACGAACACCTCCATGGAACGGATCGTATTCGTAAACTGAGGTTCCACTGTATATTAATCATTATATACTCACCTGTGGCTGGCATTGAACTTAGTCCCATTGAACACAATGCAACTCGGCTTGATGAGATTGCATAGGGCTGGCAACCAGTCAGTAAAGGGGTTTCTCTCAAACATTTGCCCAGTCATTAATCAACCAGGTAAATGGAGATGTGGAACACATACAGAAAACAAAGGACAGAGGGAAGCTTGTGGAAGGAAATATCTCAGAAAAAAAAGAGGATTGATCTTTCTAAGTGAAATGTCTTTCAGTCTCAACTAACCATAGAGAGAATCACTTTAAGGTTCCATATAGATAGTATTTTATACCTGTCCAACTCAATAAATGGAGTCGGCCATTTTATCACCCATTTTATACCTCACAGGTGCATGGTGTGTGGCATAATTCTCCTTCTCACTTGACAATATGACACAGCTGAGTGGATTTTGTTCAGGTTAAAATGAGAACTCTCCCTGCGATTCTTTGGCACTTGGTATGGGCTGTCTGGTAGCTGGCTTTCAACATTCAGAACAAACGGGGAGAGGGATTATTTTGAATATCCAATGTTCACCCTTTACAGGGTGCTGCATGCAATGCATAGGTAGAAATGGCACAAGAATATTCCTCTGTGGAGGTGCATTTTGCATGTGGAATATGCATGGGTCTCTTGCGCTTCCTTTCCCTCTGTTTGTCTTGAATGTTCAAAGCTGGTGTTACGTCTAAGTAAATTTAAGATTGGGCTGTAAGCAGGGCCTTTTTTTCAGCCAGAAGTCACTGGAACTCAATGGCACCTCTCAGATGGGTGCCATTGCCATTATAAGGGAACAAGGGAGGCATTCATGGTGAGTTCTGGCACCTCTTCTTCTAGATAAATCACACTGGCTGTAAGACTGTGATCCAAAGCTGAATTCCTTGGAAGCGTATTTTCCCTTAATCCGTGGCATGTAGAGACTGAGAACACTCGTTGCAAACATCCCAGGGAGATTGCTGGAAACAGCCTGTGTGATCGTTTGTCTCCAACATGGCAACAAAATATAGCATGGGCCATCATGTCATTTGGGTGCCTGGCATGCAGTGTTTTTACGTCGGTGTAAGTCACCTACTAAAAGGCCTCACATTGGTATAGGAATTCTCTGGGCCAGGCACCAGAGTCACTTGATAGCTCCCATTACATGTTATGGCCACAGCATGGCTAAATCATCACAAGGAAGCCATTTCCAGCAGTCCTCACATGATGGCTATAGCATGTGTGCTGGCTCTTGACTTCTAGGAAAATATGTATAAGATAGAAGTGCCCGTGTCTGTAAATGAGTGCAGGATTGCAGCCTTCCTTGCAGTTGAGGCAAAGGTGGCCCTGAAAGAACTCTTGTTTATGACTCTGGCTTTCTGAAGTTTATTTATTTCATAAATCTTTCCAGTAACTAGAGAGGATTTGGCAAAAGGAAGTATATTTTTCCACTATTTAAAAGCCAGGAAGAAGGATTATACAGAAGACTGAAGCACATCTGTTTAGAGAAATGTATATGGGTGACTGAACTCTATATAGGAGGTATTGCCTAGGAATATTATTTTAACAGACTGCTGGAGGACATTTATGTTTTCAGGCGTCTGATTTTTACAAGCCTATCATCTGCCAGTGAAAATATTCCGAGCTGAAAAGAAAGGCTGTAAGAATAGATGTGGTGGTGAGGCTTAGTTAAGTCTTTTTGCTTCCCACAGAGGTTATTAGGAAGGCTAATAATAATAATAATAATAATAATAATAATAATAATAATAGATGGTGATGATGGAAGATGGCAAGATCCCCAAGGACGTGCTGTACGGGGAGCTGGCTTCAGGCACCAGGCCCATTGGCATACCAGCACTGTGTTACAAAGATGTCTACAAACATGAAAGCTGGCAAAATCAACCCTGCTGTGTGGGAATGCCTTTGCAGATGACCGCAGTGCCTGGAGACAAGTCGTGCATCATCATCATCATCAACAACAACGTGTCCTCCATTGGTTTGGAGCCACATTAATTCCTGGAAAGTATACAGTTACTCCATCCTTATGAATTCCGCACATTCTAAGTTGCCCTCAAAAATTCAGACAAATTTGAGCACTGTCCTTTGGTGATAAAACACAGCCACAAGAGGCTAGCAAGCAATCCTCAGTGGTGCTCTGGACATCCCTGGCTGTTGTAGGGTCCCCTCTCCCAAAGTGAAAATTGAGGTGAATTGGGAGGTTCTGCCTCAGGTGGAACATCTGGGGAGTTTTGAGGGAAACTGGAAGACTGGATAGATCTAGTGAAATTTATCTCGGCGGGTTTCCACATTCTTCCTTATATGGTTCTTACAGGAGGGCCCTGGAAAGGCTCACAAGTGTTTGGGATCCAATTCATTTTCTGATCATGAATTTGGCTCTCTGCGATTGGTTGCAGTGGTAGAGCTGTCGAAAACCAGCATCACTTGGTATCCCATCACAGCGAAATTTGAGAGCTGTATCAATCAAAGTGATTGAGCTTGATGTGATGCAGGGATGGGGAACTTGTGGTCCGTCAGATGTTGTTGGACTGTCAGTTCCCATAATCCCTGACCATTGACCATTATGGCTGGGGCTGATGAGAGTTGTAGTCCAACAACATCTAGAGGGGCACATGTTCCTCACCCCTTTGTCTCTGATATTTGAACTGTGGTGGCTATATCACACATGCAGACCATCAGTTCAACCCTATTCAGGCAATACAGTTCCCATTTTGGCAAACTCAGGCTCATGGAGTGGGGTCATGCCACGAAACGTGCTTCCTGGCACCCACATGTAGGACGTACAGTTCAACACGCAAAGGCCTCTTCCCTGTTGATGTTTGCTCTTTATGTGTGGATGGCAAGGGTTAGGGCTAGCTGCTGCATGAGATATCTAGGGTATGACTACAGGCATTCCTGTACTTGCACGCGGTTGACTTGTGCTGGTAAAGAAGCAAACAAACAAATGAATGCTTACCTGATATGGCAGGTGAGAGCTGGAAGGTCCTTGTAGCTCATGAGGAGGCCCTATCAGAGTCCAAAGAGGACACCAGTGAGCCAAAAGTCCAGGAAAAAAGACTCCAAGTGCTTCGAAAAAGCATGTGGGAGCTCTCACTGCTGCCACCACCCCAGTCAACAGCTGTTGTGTGAGAAGCTGTATTTACTGCAGCAGGTTCCTCACTTACATGCATTTCACTTAGGCAGACGCTAGCCCAGAACATAACCCATGCATAAATGGAGAGTCACCTGTATTTGGTGGCTCTACTTTCAGCTCTTGTTATGCTCTGTGTTCAGTTATAACATCTGAGCAGGATTTGGAAGTTGTAGTAATCAAGCAGACACATGATGCACACATGAACTCGCAGCCGTGGTGACAACAGCATGCTACTATTAGTGAGACTCAATTTTCAAAACACATAATTATTTGAGAATGGGAGAACAGGATGAAGACTACAGGCTTAATTTCCTGCTAATGTTTCATTCTACAGTATTTTGTTATGTTGACTCTGAAAAGGTAATCATTGAGTTTGATGACTAGCAGAGAGAGATTGAAGCACAATTCCGTAGAGCTGGAATTCATCTCCCCCAAACCCATTACAGGTACTAATGGATTTCTTGTGTTTGAATAATAAATAAATATTGTTCCACACATTGGCTGAAAAAAATAGGCATTAAGAATATCTATCTCAGAAGGGCTTCAGTACCCTAGTAAAGGTAAAGGGACCCCTGACCATTAGGTCCAGTCGTGACCGACTCTGGGGTTGCGGCGCTCATCTCATGTTATTGGCCAAGGGAGCCGGCATACAGCTTCCAGGTCATGTGGCCAGCATGACAAAGCCGCTTCTGGCGAACCAGAGCAGCGCACGGAAACGCCGTTTACCTTCCCGCCAGAGCAGTACCTATTTATCTACTTGCACTTTGACATGTTTTCGAACTGCTAGGTTGACAGGAGCTGGGACCGAGCAATGGGAGCTCAACAAATCGCGGGGATTCGAACCGCCGACCTTCTGATCGGCAAGCCCTAGGCTCTGTGGTTTAACCCACAGCGCCACCTGCGTCCCTAGTATCTAATACATAGGTTGTTATTCAAACACTTGAGGTGTATTATTCTACACAACTTTCAATGGAATCTATGTTCTAAAAAGTATGGGGGGAAATGATACGTGCGGTACGGAGCAAACCATTCCAGCAAAATTTGGAGCTTAGTATATTAGAACTGAATAGTACCACTGCTGAACAGGAGAAGGAGGAAGCAAAATTGCCAGTGACTCATTAGAGAAACTACGTAACTGCCTGTAAATGCTTTATTTTGGATGCAACTACAGTGGTACCTCTACTTATGAATTTAATGCGTTCCGAATGCACATTTGTAAGTAGAAAAAAATTGTAAGTTGAATCCCATAGGAATGCATTGGGAGAATAAATTCGTAAGTAGAAGCAACCGTATCTAAAAATTCGTAAGTAGAAAAAATCCTATCCAAACAGCATCCAAGATGGTGGACGGAACTCCATTCATAAGTAGAAACATTCATAAGTAGAGGTACCACTGTATTCAGTACTGAGAACAGCAGCATGTTCATAGGATTAAGAATAGCTGTAGAAATTTACACACATGTAGAAAGAATGTAGCGATTTTGGTATGAGGTAAATACTTTTTGTAATAGTGAGCCGGTCTAAAATAAATAGGAGAATTTAGGTGCCCCATCTGTTCAGGGTATTTCAAAGATGGCACACAACTGGGCATGAGGTGGGTCTTTGTGCATTTTACCCTAACCCTAACCCTAACCCTAACCCTAACCCTAACCCTAACCCTAACCCTAACCCTAACCCTAACCCCCTGAGAAGCAGCTTATTCTCCCACTCACCCATTTACAGCCCAAAGGTGCTACATCTCAGCAAGGTATATGATGGGTTGGGTGGGTGGATTCAGGTGGATTGAGTGATACTTTGGGAGTTCAGTGATTCTCAACTGTAGTGGCCTTGCATTAATGTCACATCATTTTCTTGGTCCTTCTTAATATCTCTAGTGCAGGCACCCCCAAACTGAGGCCCTCCAGATGTTTTGGCCTACAACTCCCATGATCCTTACCTAACAGGACCAGTGGTCAGGGAAGATGGGAATTGTAGTCCAAAACATCTGGAGGGCCGAAGTTTGGGTATGCCTGCTCTAGTGAAATGCGTGCTCCATAGCTCTCACTGTAGCACGTGCTTTCTGTGTACCCAAGAATACCTTTTTGCCCCAGCTCGTACAATGCCACCCCAGAGCACTGCTGTAACCCAGGTCAAGGCTACCTATTAGAATGGCAAGTGAATTCAAGGAAGTAGTAGTAGTAGTTACAGCGATGGCCAAAATCAAACCTTACTAGGAGCAGAAGGGAAAGTATTTTGCAATAAGCTTGAAGCCACCCCATTCTTAACACATTCTCCTGAACCAGATTTCACTGGAAACTTGTCCACTGTGTCTCAAACACTTTATTTGATTTTCCACACTATGACATCTAGGGTTTGGCTGGGAGCGGAATAGGGCGTGCCAAAAATACCAGGGGAACTACTGTTCTGACAGTATTGCCACTGGGGGTGAAAAAACCCGAACTTGAGATGTTTCCATTAAATATTTCTTCCAGATGCAACTCTATTTGTTCTCTCCCCCCCCCCCCACACCCCCGTTGCTGTGGTTTTCTGGACAACTATGATGTATGCTCGTGAATGTATGCCTGTGGTGAACGTAGTGCAACTTTGAACCTTAAAAATAGAGAAGCAGCTCGTGTTACGAGTCTGTTTCTCCAGGATCTTTCTCACGTTACAGGAAACAATGGGAAAGAAATCGTGGCCAATTTGTTCTTCTTCCTTTTGGGCTTCTGCTGCAATTCATTAAGGCTTGAATTCATTTATTTCCTCCGTGGGGAAATGTGTGAGGTGCGTGTTTTTGTATGTTACTCTAGAGCTGATGCATGCCGCATTGGGGAGAAACATGACAGTGGAAGTGAGAAAGGAGGAAATGTGTCTCCCTTTCCTTCCCTGACTTCTCCTCATATGCAAAAGAGCTTTCCTTGGTATTACTGTGCTATTATCACTGATGAGCCTTTGATGGTGAGAAGCAGCAGTAGCAGCAACAACAACAAAATCAACGTTTTATGTAGAACCAAAATACAGATTCATTTTATCTAGGGCCGCCATTGAATTGCAGCGGCGAGGGGAAGCCTGTTTTATTATTTTCATTATTTTATTTTTCTTCAGACCCGTTGTTTGTGAATCTGGGACAGGCAAAATGCAAACCAGTGAAATACAACCGGCTTGCATTGTCCGACTTCTCTAAGCTTCCTTTGTACTAGAACAGTCTCCAGGCATCTCTATGAATCTAAGAGCATGGTCCGTAGCAAATGTGTGTCACAGTGTACCTTAGGTTCTCCATGCACCCTGTCAGAAGCGTCCGTTCTCTTGTGGACAATGGGTGGGATTTGTGACATCTCTTTAAAGCACAGTCTCACACATTGTCTTTCTCAGGAGCAACTTATGTTCAGCTCAGTAGGGCTCAGTAACAGGTGAATGAATACAAAATTGTATCCTAAGACTGACTCTCAAACCTTTATTGGCATATGTACAAGATTCCAGTAGGGTTCAATACAAAACAAAACAGAAATAAGAAAAAAAAAACACCACTCAATTCCCCGCCCCCAAAGGAAAAACCCTGCATCTAACACTTAAGTTAGTGTTGTATGACATTCATGAATCCTAATACAATGATCTCAAGAATACCTTCCTTGAAGTAAGCCCCGTTAGAATTAAGAGGACTTAGCTGTTGAGAAGGCATGCATAGAGAATGGACCACAATTGTGTCATGATTGTTTAGCACAGGCATAGGCAAACTCGGCCCTCCAGATGTTTTTGGGACTACAAATCCCATCATCCCTGACCACTGGTCCTGTTAGCTAGGGATGGTGGGAGTTGCAGTCCCAAAACATCTGGAGGGCCAAGTTTGCCCTATGCCTGGTTTAGCAGAATTTATAATCTCGAGCATTAAACATGCATCACACAATCTGGTTATTTATGTCAATAAGCAGAAAAGCTAGGCATTTAGCCCAGCAGAATATAGGGTACCTTCCTTCTGCTTACTCTCTTTGAACATTTGTGGGTATATTTTGGGGACTTGATCCAGCCCAAAGTTAAGCAATGTAATGCTGCATTCTTGCACATTCTTATTTGGGAGTAATCCTCACTGAATACAGTTTGATTTACTTCAGTGTAGACATTTCATCAGGTTGGACCTTATGCCCCATTGCTTTCAATGGGACCTAAACAATGGTGTTTCAAAGTGTTGATCTGGCTTTAGTTTGAACCCCAGTTCTCCAGATTCAGTTATAAGATACCTGCTGGGTTAAAAGTAGCTTGACGAGTGCTGTTGCTTGGTGGAAAAACCAACAACCCAGAGAATATTTTTGCCTGTAAATTGGCTGATGTGAGATAGGACAGAAAGTAGGTGCAGAGCAATGGCTGGAATCTTTGACCCAGGTATTTTCATCTCTCCCCCACACTTTTGCAGAGGGTTTTCATGTTTTCAGCAATCAAAAACATGTAACCCACCTGCAATCTAAAGTGTTACAGTCCACCCTTTGGATTCCACCTCCTTATTCTGCTGAAAATGCATGAGAGGCCCCAGAGAAGATTTAGTTTGAAATTTTCAATATGAGGGGTCAAATAAAATGTAAAGGACAAATTGGCTGATTTACACAATGCATGCATGGAGATGCAGCACTGGGAAAAGGGTGGATGGAAGACTTAATGAACATAAGCACCTTACTGCAATTGACCACCCCAGCAGGTCAAATAGGGTCAATTGTATAGGTAGTTTTTGGAATGATCTGGCAGTCATATGGGCAATAATACCAATTATACTTATGCAAGTGATGGACCTGATCCAGTCAGGTGCTGAATGCTCTTAACTCCTACTAATAACACTTTAATCAATGCTAGACAGTAATGAGCCCTGTTATAGGGCTAATCAAATCTTAGGCTTCAGTGAGCTGAACATAACAAGAGTTCAGAAAGGGACGTGCTCTTCCTTGACCCTGTGCAAGCAGCATTGCACAGCTAGGAAAATGCATGACTGGAGTAATTCACAGTATTCTGAGAAACCAGGCTTGCGGGGCTGAATGGATCATAATGTTTGGCTCCCCATGGCAAAGGCTAGGTAAACTCTGAGCCGGCTAAAGTTAGACTCTCTTTGGTCTCGCTGAATCGAAAGCAAGAGATATGCCTTCTTAATTCTGCCTTCCAAACCAGTGACACTAAATTGTTCCATTTTGGTTCCCTCCCCTCACTCACGTTTTATGAAATGGTACTTCTAACCCACAGTTTTATTCCTTGTTTATTTATGTATTTTGCCTTTCTGGGTGCAGTAGGACCCACAATGCTACTTAATATCAGAAACAAGTTGTTGGGGATGGCGACGGCAGCAGAGCCGCCACAATAATTCCCAGCAAGATGGCTCCCTGTTGCTTACCAATAGATGGAGAGTGGTGAGATGGTGGGGAGGTTGGCATGGTGCAAACACAGTGACGTGAGTGCTGAATTGACTCTGCTGATGAGTTTGCATGTCTACAACCTCGCTGCTAACCTGCCTCTACATCCCAGGAAACAGCGGTGATCCACCTACTGGGAAACTATCATAGACGCTCTGACCCACCTGGCATCCTGCTTCTGGTTGAAACAGCATGATCCTATGCAATGTGTCTGCCACTCAAATCAGTAGAACTTCCAGATGATTGTGTATAGGATTACAGCCTTGAGAAGGCCAAAGGAGAAGAGGTTTATCTACACACACACACACACACACACACACACACACACACACCATTATTAGAACAGGGATTGTCTCCACCCATTAGTGGGGAAATGTCTAATTAAACCTTAAGAAACACAGACACACATTCAGGCCCCAACCCCATGTCCTTATTCCCATCATCCCACAACTTTCCCATGTTGACAAAGCAGGGTGAATCATGGCCCCTAACAGCCTAAATGAGTCTACTAATGTTTAGGCAAATGCAATTAGTAGCTCATGCAGACCTCCTCCTACATTTCTCCAATGTCCATTTCAATACTACTACTACTACTACTACTACTACCGGTACTACTACTAATAATAATAATAATATTGTTTTTACCCCACCCATCTGACTGGGTTGCCCCAGCTACTTTGGACAGCTTCCAACATGGCTTCCAACATATTTGAAAACATAATAAAATGCTAAACATTAAAGATCCCATTTACAGGGCTGCCTTTAGATGTCTTCTAAAGGTTGCCTGGTTAGTTATCTCCTTTGCTCAGGAGTCGCATAGCTCCATACCCTCCAACATGTCTCCAATGAAAATAAGGATGTCCTGAAAGAAGTGGGACATTCCGGGATCAAATCAGAAACAAGGATGGCTTCTGTAAATCCAGGACTGTCCTTGGGAGGGCCTGAAACACATGAGGGACTGGGGAATGAGAAGGTACATGACATACGTGAAGACATTGAGGGCAGGGCTTGTATGCACCACCACTGCCTGCACCCCTGTCCACTTTACGAGCAAATTCAAGAAATTGTGTTATATAAACATTTATAATTTTAATAGTAGTACTAGTAATATAAAGGTGGTGGTTCAATCTTTTCTTGGTTTCCAAAGTTTTATTTAAAACTAGCTGGCCCTGCCACGCGTTGCTGTGGCTCATCCCTGTGTTCCCCCCACACCCTGTCCCGATCCATGACGTATCCCGTCTCCCCACCCCACTCCCCAGTTCATCCCTGTGATTACCCCCACCCTGTCCAAACCCATGACCTATTCTGCCTCCTCCCCCTCACTCCCCAGTTCACCCCTGTGATTCCCCCCCACCCTGTCCCAACCCATGACCTATTCCGTCCCCTCCTCCCCCCAACACCCACCCATGCGAGTCCCCACCTCCATTCGGCCTAGTTCGGCCTAGTCCAGGCATCCCCAAACTGCGGCCCTCCAGATGTTTTGCCCTACAACTCCCATGATCCCAAGCTAACAGGACCAGTGGTCAGGGATGATGGGAATTGTAGTCCAAAACATCTGGAGGGCCGAAGTTTGGGGATGCCTGGCCTAGTCTGCAAAGGCGAGCCAAGGTGCTGTGGAGAGGGAAGGTTTTCTAGCTGCAGTACCAGTGTAGCCGCCGATAGAGGGCGACGATTTTCTAGCTTCAAAAGGATATGGCGTCTGTTCCCTTGTTGTCCAGTGTAGGGCGCTATGTTTTTTGAGAGAATTCCATTTTTACCTGCCAAAGGTTTGGCATGTGTGGAATCTTTTTTTAAAAAAAAAATCAATTTTTATTAGATTTTCACTTACATATCAATCATGTCAAACCAATTATTCCAAATGATACAAATATATATCTATTAAACCAAATATTATGCCAAATTATATTTTTTTTACTTCCCCATGCTTCAAATTATGAGGCTTCTGAATATCAATAATTGCTGCCATTCTAATCAAAGTTCCAAGTTCTTTCCAATCCTTTTAATCCAACGTAGTCCAGATCTTTTCCAACAGCCTCTGAAATGTTTTCAAGCGAGATTTACCACAAAGCCTATGTTTTCTGTCCAGCTTCCCCATAAATCCTTGCATTCTCCTTCCAGACTGGAATATCTTCCAAGCTGCACCGTTTGTCCCAAACCGATGCCCTCTTAAACATCCAATAAGTCATGTCCAGGCTTCTGCTCGTTAATTCCTCTGGTCGCGGATTTGCAGTCTTTCCAGGCAGGGTCAGCCAAATCCAGATATTAACACACATCTTATAACAAACCCATGGCTCCCCTACCCTTTGGGCATGTGTGGAATCTAAGGTTATGTTGGCACTCGCGTATTAGTACTGGACGCTGTGTCCAAATTTGAACACAATCGGTCAAGCGGTTTCTGAGAAAAGTGGAAAGTCCCAAACATGGACCCTTTACATTTTTATATATAGATAGATGATGATTTGGATACCTGCTATGCTGACTACTTCATGATAGGATAACAAAGAAAGGACATTGCCATGTTACAAAAGCACAGAAGAAAGGAGTAGCATTGTTGACTTGCCTGTGGCCTTGATGGAATTTCTTGGATACTCCCAGTGAACTATCTGTAGCTTAAAGGGTTGGTAAAAAGTGGTACTCTTTAATACTTCGCCAAGTTTAAGGATTTGTCACTCTTTATTTACTACAGATGGTGTGAATAACATAACACTCAGTTGCGAGAATAGAGAATGTGTCCTCTCCAGCAGCATATTAGTAAAATCCCACAAGAACAATTTGCAGAAAGAGCATTTCCCCCAGCAATGCTTCCTCTTGTAGAAATAATGGTTTTTAGTTTAGGTTACATTATTCCTCTTCCTGATTACACTATCCCTTGTTTCTTAATATGTCCCTTGTTTCCATGTTTCCTAATAGCTACGAGAAATCCTTTAAATTCCCAAACTCTCTTTCTTCAGCAAATTGGCAAAATCCCAGTTTGGGCTGCAAACTTCCATTCTGATTCAGGAAATCCATCCAAATGCTACTCCCCCCCCCCCTTCTGAAAAGCTTTTACAAGCGTAATCATGTATCCTGGGAATGCATGGTTGCAATAAATTAAGTATTAAGTATAATTTGTGGTCTGATTTGTCATATTAAGGAGACAAGTCAAATTGTAGGAATTCTTGTACTCAAAAAAATAGTATTCACGCACTGTTTCCAAAGACTGGTCAGCCAGTTCAGTTGTTCTCACATCCGATCTTTTGTTCATTAGAAAAATTTAGTTCACCTTTCTGCAACTTCATGCCCTTTAGATACTTCGGACTACAACCCCCGCCATCCCTAAGCAGCGGTGGAGCTTCATGCTCCATCACCGGGGGCGGAGAGCAGGTGCACTGCCCCCAGTGACGCGGCGTGCGTTCTGGGGGTGGGGCGCAGTGTGCTTTTGGGGGGAGGGGCGTGCAGTGCGCAATGACGTGGTGCGTGTTTTGGGGAGGGGCGTGCTGTGCGCAGTGATGTGGCACACGTTTTGGGGGCGGGGCGCACAACAGCAATGGCACCCCTGGGATCGCGTCACTCGGGGTGCACTTCCCCCACCGCCCCTATCTTCCTACGCCCCTGTCCCTGAGCATTGGTCATGCTAGCTGGGGCTGCTGGGAGTTGTAGTCCAATCTAGTGGAATTATGAAATCTCTCATCCAATTACTTAGTTGTTTTCTTCCTTTGTGAAGGTGGATGGTATTTTTTCAGCCACATTCCCAGAGCACTGGAGAATTTTGCACTGCCTCTGGGACTGGTAAAGGTGCTCTATCTCCCCTGCCCAGTCACTGGTTTCTTTACAGAAGGCAGGATGGCTAGCTGAGCTCCAAGGGTAACACAATTTTGGCTATATGCTATTTATGTGGTGCCCTTGGAAGCGAACTGGGCCAACTGTATAGAGTACTAGGAATGAATTTGAAAAAAAATGCCTTCTTTATTCAAAGCTATCTAAGTAATATCAGTTACAGGTACTGGTAGGTAGCCGAGTAGGTCTGAGTCGAAACAAAATAAAAAAAATCCTTCAATAGCACCTTAAAGACCAACTAAGTTTTTATTTTGGTATGAGCTTTCGTGTGCATGCACGAAATCTGATGATGAAATCTGATCTGATCAGACGGTATCTGATGAAGTGTGCATGCACACGAAAGCTCATACCAAAATAAAAACTTAGTTGGTCTTTAAGGTGCTACTGAAGGAATTTTTTTATTAAGTAATATCAGCTTCCAAAGTGTGAACGATGAGATGGTATGGGGTGAATCAATTTCTGTTTCCCTCTTGCTTTTTTTTTTTTTAAGAAAAGAGCCAGATGAGAAGAAAGCTTCTGGTAATTGCTCTGCCTTCAGTCCTTTTTTTTTTAAAGGAATCTGGGAATAATTTGCATTTTCTTACAGTTCCAAAACACTGCGTGTAGCCAGAGTGTTTATAATTTAATTTATATGTTAGCATTATAACATCTCAGTTGTAGCCTGCTGTTGAAGCTTGGCAAATCCTGGGCATGGGATTCATTAAATCCTCTGCTTTGATCTAGTGTGATAATTGATTGTTTAACATTTTTGAAGAAATGTTGCACATGAGGCACCAAAGATTTGTGGCAGTAAACACATGCCTATTATCTTATGTGTTTATTACATAGTTGGATGGCTCAAATAACACTCCTCCTCCCACTTCAAAGGTTGGGCCTAAGCTGGCAGTGGGCAATAAAGGAGCAAATGAAATCCTGTGGTTCATAAGTGTATTTTACATTTGTGTCTCTTTAGAAACCTCCCTCGTCACTTCTTAGTTAATCCAGGTCTTCAGACAGATGTACAAAATGAAGGGTTTTATCAGAGGGGGTGGGTGGCCTTCGTTTGTTTTTACTGAGCTGGTTCACACTGAACGCTTAACCTGTGCACAAAATATACATCTGAAGCTCATTTGAAACACATTTCCCCCTCAAAGAATTCTGGGCATTATAGTTTATGCCTCATCAAGTTACAACTCCTAGCAGCCACTAAGAGATTACAGCATCCAGAATTCTTTGAGGGGAAAGAATGTGCTTTGAATGTGTTTTAAAGGTATCGTATGTGCATAGCCTGACAAACTATGGTCTAGCATGAATGCTTCAACTTTTTGGCTGAAGAGATACAAATGGCTAGGGTTTAGACTTGCATGAGAATTCAGAGATATTGAAATTAGGGAAATAAGAAATGTAGAAAGAAGGACGACTGAGACACTAATTACCTGTCCTGAGGAAGAAAGGGCAAAGGAAATGTGTCTCCCAAGTTTCCCCACAAACAGGACTTTTTTCAGCTGGAACTCAGCTCTGGCACCCCTCAGGTGGGCACCATTGCCATTGTAAGACAACAAGGGGAGTTCCGGCACCTCTTTTTTCTAGAAAAATATCCCTGCCACAAACTATGTTTACGTGGTAACAGCTGGGTCTGTGTGCTATGGAACAGATTCTAAAAAGTGGGTGGTGGGTCTTCTCAGTATATAGGGACAGGTGCTTGCTGCTGCCTCCTGAAAAGGAAACCAGTAGGGTCAGGATGTGGTCAGGCCACCAAAGGTAGGCAAGTCTAGATAGTAAGGCCCTGAGGCAACAATTGATTCTGTTAGAACCCTCCAAATATGGTTCAAAAATGCAAATTTTCATTTTTGACACAGAACTGGCTTGCGCTTCCCACATGGGTCCTGACTAACCAGGGGTGGAGGAAGGGGGGCGGTGGGGGCGGTACATCCTGGGTGGCACCACTGAGGGGGGGGACAAGATAACAGGCGGCACTCAACACAGGGCCTGCAGTGTGCCCGAGCCACGCATCTCTCCTGGGAGTGACGTGGTGGCTTGGGCGCCCGCAGGCTCCACGCTGCCCAAACGGTCCGCCTGCTGCCTCCCCCCCCCCAGCTGTAGGGCGGCTGAGTGGGAGGAGGTAGGCAGACTCCTTGCAGGCCCCATGGAACATCCTGCCCTGGCTTGCCCTGCCCCACAGGTGGCTGGCCCTGCCTCTGGGCACAGGGCATGCACACTGCCCTAGACGCCTGATCAGCTTGCTGTGCCGTTGTGACTAACCAAAATGAAAAACAACAAATGTGGCTGAGAAGTAGGAAGGCAGGGCTAAAGTGAAGGGAAAGGTGTGCTCTGATAGATGTTCACAGGTCAGGGACAGGCTTGGAAAGGATGAGCAGTTTAGTGAATGCAATACTTAATGGGATAGACCATTAAACCATGAGTGGGGAAGACCACTGGCAAAATACAATGAAATGGAACAATCTCGACACAAGACCAAACAATGTGGGGACTCAGAGGTGCTTGGTTATATGGAAAAGATTTCCTGAACCCATTAAGGACAGGGCTGGGTGTAAGGGACATTAAATCTTAATTGACTCGAGTGGGAAGCGTCTCTGGCCAATCAGCACTCATAGCTAGTTGTCCGAGGTATCTGTTCCGGGGAAAGGTGGAGGCTTTTCTTAAAGGCTGTAAAGAGACTTAATCCAATTTGGTGGGGGTGTGTGTGTGCTTGCTGGAGTATACGTATTGTATTGTCACTCTGCTAGGAGTAATAATAATGCTGAAATAAGATGCAATAGATATGGTAGAGTTTCCAGGGACTAATTAGGCTTGCACTTATGCAATTCTTTATGTCTGTTGGTTATTGCAGGGAAGTTCCCCTGCACGACATTTACTATGGAGAATATATATATTTTTTGGAACTTATGGAATGATATTTAGCTTGAAAACCTCAAGAGCTTATCCAAATGAGCACCCAGGCTTCTGGCATGTGCAGAGTTCCAGCTGAGCTAAGCTTCTCTGTAACAATGCATTATTATTATTATTATTATTATTATTATTATTATTATTATTATTATAAAAAGATGCATCCACAGATGGCAGTTTTATTAATAGCTATAGGTAAAGGTAAAGGGACCCCTGACCATTAGGTCCAGTCGTGACCGACTCTGGGGTTGCGCGCTCATCTCGCATTATTGGCCGAGGGAGCCGGCGTATAGCTTCCAGGTCATGTGGCCAGCATGACAAAGCCGCTTCTGGCAACCAGAGCAGCACATGGAAACGCTGTTTACCTTCCCGCTATAGCGGTTCCTATTTATCTACTTGCATTTTGACGTGCTTTCGAACTGCTAGGTTGGCAGGAGCTGGGACCAAGCAACGGGAGCTCACCCCGTCACAGGGATTCGAACCGCCGACCTTCTGATCAGCAAGCCCTAGGCTCAGTGGTTTAACCACAGCGCCACCTGGGTCCCCATTAATAGCTATAACTAAGGGCAAGAAAGGGGGAACATCCATGTTTAGAAGCAATATGCCTTGGGTTACCAGATTCTGGGAACAAATAATATGGGAGGGCTGCATTCTCCAGGCTCTGTCCATGGTCTTCCTGGAAAGCTCGTTGTTAGGATTTGTTTGATACTGGAATAGATGGACCTTTGGTCTAAACCAGCATAGTTGGACTTGTGTGTATAGAGCAGGCATCCCCAAACTTTGGCCCTCCAGATGTTTTGGACTACAGTTCCCATCTTTCCCGACCACTAGTCCTGTTAGCTAGGGATCATGGGAGTTGTAGGCCAAAACATCTGGAGGGCCGCAGTTTGGAAATACCTGGTATAGAGCAAAATAAAAATAAACTAATGAAGGTCAATTAGTGGAAAAAATATGGACTAATGTTTAGTCTCTGCAACTGGGTTTCCCTTCCCCTTCCCCGGTGTTAATAAGAAATAATGTCATTCATCTTTTGCTTAAGGCAAAATCCCTGCTGCCCTGTTCAGTGACGTCAGGATTTCATTTGTGAGCAAAAAATCTTTCTGGGTCACCTAAATAAATACTGTATTTATTTACTGCCCCATGCGCTTTGGGAAGAAAATACACATCTTTCCATGAGGTCTTGTTGCTGCTATGTTCCGATTAGGGAATCCATGGCCTATATGGTTCACTCCCACCTAACGCCTCTTGCTAGTTTGCGCTTCAGTCATGCCACTGGGTCCAATTATGTGTACATGGGAGTAGTTGGAAATTTCCCATTGGTCAAGAACTGGAACAGTCGTTTCCTTTCATTGCAGGGTGGTGGATTCCAACTATAAAGTGTACAGCCTGTCTGGGAATCTCGGGAAGAGAAAACTCCCCGAGGCAATTGCTAGTACTTTGTCAAAAAGTTAGAAAGAAGCAATAATTAAGTAAATCCGGAACAACAGAAAACATAACTTCCTCTGCGTTCTCACTATTTATTAATTTTTTTAAAAAAATGGGAGGGTTGTTCTTAATTATATCTTTACATTCCTGTGTATAATCATACCTGACCACAACAATAAGCTATCACAGAGGGAAATTAAGACACATAGGTGTGGATGAAGTATTGGATCAACCCAATTTTTTAAAATAAGAACTCATAGGAATTGAAGCAAACAACTAACTTGTCCCATGTTGAGCTTTTTTAAAGAAGACCCCAAAGACACCTTTGATTTTCCAGTAAATATATACAACCTGAGCCCATGATGGAGGGGCTCACAGCCGACGCCCTAATAGGGTCATGGTTTCCCCATAGGCCACAGCCGAAGGTTCAAACATAAATCAAACATGCTTCAAAGTGTGGCTCTCACCCTCTTTCCAGCTTGCTGACTTTAGCAGACTGGACTCGGAGAAACCTCCAAGGATTCATTCTGATAGCTCAGTTGGTTAGAGCAGTGTTTCCCAACCTTGTGCATCCAGCTGTTTTCGGACTACAATTCCCATCATTCCTGACCACTGGTCTTGCTAGCTAGGGATGATGGGAGTTGTAGTCCAAAAACAGCTGGAGGCACAAGGTTGGGAAACACTGGGTTAGAGCATGGTGCTGGTAACATCAATGCTGCAGGTTTGATTCCCATATGGAACAGCTGCATATTGGTTGGACTAGGTGATTCTCAGGGTCCCTTCCAACTCTACATTTCTCTGATTGAGGCCTCATCCACACTTATCTTTTGCCCCCTGCTTTCTAGGTACAGGTCCACACTTTCCCAGTCCACATCTAAGCGGTTTTCCTCCCCCTTCCACTTTCTCCAGGAAACCTGCTTTTTAACATTGAATGAGAACAAATGGCAAATCGGGTTTTCCATGGATCGCTGAAAGCGTGAAAGAGTAGGTTCTGCGGGGGAAAGGTAGGGGGCAAAGGTAGAAGAAGACCCCTTTGGTCTTCCTTCCCACTTCTTCTGATCACAAGTTACATCCATTTCCCGCAGTCTCTGCAACACCTGCTCCTCATTTGAACCCAGCTTCTGGGGTTAAAGTATCAAGTGCCTGGTGTACAGTGATTTCTATAGCAGGCAGAGAAAGTTTTGGTTTCATCACGTATTGCTTTCCCAGCATTTGAGAAACCTGGCAGGTGCTTGGTGTAAAAAATGTCTTTCTGCAGTTATTGTCTGCAGCAGACTTTGGGCAGAGGGATAGATTGTATTAAACGGCTTCTGGAAATCTTCAGTCCCCTAGCGATTTTGCAGGAAGATTAGATGAATTCTGCAGCAGGTCATTCCAAATTCTATAGTAATGATATCCAGGCTGTCTAGACTGCTGTTATTTTCAGTCTATGGTTTTAATGTCAACCAACTAATTAGAAGCACTTGGCACTTACCCAGCCATTTTTATTTGAATCAGTGGAGATTCTGCTGTTAGGAGAGCAGTTTCAATAAGCACCTTGGACTCCTGATAGTTAGCCAGAGTATGAACATAGAAGCTACCTGTGTTGTTCTTCAACTGCTTCCCGATGCGAGGCTCATTGCTCATTGCTCTTCGGCTATAAGCTAAAGGTGGAACTGCAACTCCCTGGTAAGGGATATTGATGATACTGGATATTCATTCTGCAATGTTCTGCCCACATAAGTAGGTCTGGCGTAGCTGCTGTAGGAATGTTATATTTTCCTGACCTGAGCAGTCATTTTGAAGGGGTAGAGGCATTGAAGCCATTATTTTTTTAAAAAAAGAAGGGGGAAAATCAGTTTATTTAATTAAGCGTGATTGTTTACTGCTACCCATGGAATGGCAAAAACAAAACGTTTTCATGTTTGTTTTAGATTGGAAGTTGTGCTTTAAATGCATGAGGTGTGCACACAGCCCTAATTCTTAGCAGAAATATGTGTCCTTGTAATTTTTACCCGTTCATTCCAGTCCTCTGGAGCAAAGTATCCCCCAAAGTGTGGTAAATGTACCCTCTTTCCTCCCGCCCCGGGCAGCTCTGCCATCTGCTTGCCCCTCAGAACCAACGTGTCACGAGGAGCTGGGCCTTGACAGCGACAGCCTCTCACCCTCCTTCCTCACTTTGCAGCAGCCACTATGAGCTGTCCAAGGGACGAGGCTGGCAGCAACGGCCATGGAGAGGCCATAGGATGCTTCTTGCTGCAGCCTCTGCTTGGGACAAACACAGGCTCCTTCCTGAACTCAGCAGCAGCAGCACTGGCTGGGGAAATAGGGACATTCTGGGATCAAATGAGAAGCTGGATTGGCTTTCGTAATTCCAGGACTGTCCCTGTAAAATTGGGACCCTTGGAGGGCATGAGACAAATATAATGTCTTCCCTTAAACTTGCCTTCCTCAAGCTAAAAATGTCCATTCCTCATAGGACTTGCTTTCCAGACCACTTCCTGGTCACCCTTATCTGCACGTTCTCCAGTTTGTTAATGTACAAATAAGACATACACCCTCAAAGGGATACATTTGTATGCACCATCTCCTGGCTCATAGAAGGTGTTTATTTTTTTTCTGGGGACGTTTTGTGGCCTGCATTATTGTTGGGGGAGAGCATTATTGCTGACCTAAAAGCCTGAACTGGGGGGAAAGTGACAAAATCTCTGGTCTGCCATTTGCACCGATAGTAAACACAATTGCTGGATAAAGTTTGGAGCCACTCCATAAGTAGAGGCAACAAGGAATGTTGGAAAGAATAAATAGAGACAACATTGGAGCAATCAGCTAACAACGAACATTATTTCCACCTTCACCAGGTCCTGAAGCCTCAGGATGTGACCCTTGCAGTTCTGCCTGAATGTGGATACTTATTAACACACTTTCCTATTTCTTCGGTCCCAGTGCTGGCAGAAGGGAGGGCCTGGAAGTTGCGGCCAGGGAAACAGCAGCAGCTTTAAGTAATTTTCTACATGCGGTGCCAAACCGTAACAAGACCCTGTGTGCTTCTTGCAAACACATGGTCCAAGCGAGAGCCAGGCCTTGCCAGAAATCCACAGCTTTAAGTGCAGTGCACAGCAAAACTCCAGCATCGAGGCGGCCCAGCCTCAACAGGCTTTCACAAATGCAACTGCCTAACTAAACAGAAAGCGATCGCAAGGCTATTCCCCCTGGGAATACACCCAACAGCTGCCTCGGTGCAGATGCTGACGGATATGAGCATCTCAAGCACGAGAACAAGGCCTCAGCAGGCAGGCAGAGCTATGGAGTCCTAGGGGTCTTTGCTTTTTTTCACCCAAGACAAAGAGCATGGAGTGAAGCTGGCCAGAATCCAAAAGTATCAGAGGGGAGAGAGAGGGAGAGAGCTCTACCTACAAGAAGCAGTTCTGTTCCTAGGCAAATAAGAACTTTTTTTCCTTTGGGTGTTTTTTTTTTAAAAAAACTTCTTCCCCTCACTCCTGCCCTCTTAGTCTTCACTGAAGAGGGAAGCAAAATTAGAAGCAGCAGAACGAGTTATTTTAAGAAGTCTTTTTTTTTTTGCTTCCCTCTTCTGGGTTCATTGATACCTTGCAAATTTTGGAACATCCATTGAGCAGCAATGATTCCCCAAAGTTTGGAGTCTTACCCTTCAGTTTTGGGGAAGTGCACAATTTCCTCCCAGATCCACATTCGGTACTGGAGTTTATTTTCCTCACTTGGTGCAGTTCTATTGAAATCTGCTGAAGAAAAATGTTCTGAAGCTGGGAAAGAGGGGAAATAGTTCTCCTTCCTCATTTCTTACCTTTCCATTCCCCCCCCCCCGGAACTTCTAGTTATGTTCTAAGTGTGCCAGGTTTCCCATCATCATTACTTTTTCCTTAAGCTTCTCTGGAAAATGGCAAGACTTCAGATGCATCTATCCGCCATACAAAAAATAGAGATGTATGCACCCCATATTTCCTTTGTGCATCCATTTTCCATTGTGGGACTTTAGCGAGCTGGGCAGCCTCGGTCGTATTTTAGCAACACAGAGGAGAAAAAGGGGTCAAAGGTGGTGGCAGAAAGGAGGAGGAGGAGAGACAGGGGTGGCAGAAAGAGAGAAAAGGGTTAGAGGTGGATTTGGGGCAGTGTGACTGGTTTTGCCACACTGAGCGCTGACACTAGAGGGCACTGAAGAGCTTCACAACTGAATTGAGCAGAATGGAAGGTGAGAGGAGGTGGACACACCAAATTTTGGCCTTGCATGGTGTGCCACTGAAATTTTAAAGATCAACGTCTGCCGCTGAAAGGATGCCCTGCCCATTTTCTCCCTGGCCCCACCCACAGCCAGCATAAGGGTTCCAACCCCTAAGGGGATGCGACGCTTGAGAGAAGAGACCCTCCAAATGTCCCTATTTTCCAGGGACAGTCCCGGGAGGCAAAATTTCAACACCTGGTGCTGCCTCAATACAGCTGCATGCTTCAGCCACTGGGCTCCTTTGAAAATGGCTTCTTTACGCTAACCATGAAGTGACCTCTCCAGAAAATGGAACGACTCTTCTTTTCTTATCTCTGCGGCTGTGGTATGCTGAGTGACGTGGCTGCTGTTAGGCAGTTGAATGCACATTCACCCGAAGTCACTGTCACAGAGCTAAGTAAACCATGAAATCAAAGGATCCTTATGGGTTTTGGAACTGAATCAAATGGATCTCTTGCAAAGAGAGATGTCTTGCATCTTTAGTCATACTGTTAATTAGTTAAGGAAACGTCAGCCAGTTCATAAAAGCTGTAAATATTTTTACAGGAGAGGGAAAAAAATAGTTCTGCAGAAGGTGGGAGAGCAATTATTTGATGTGGGGAGGCTCAAATGTGCAAACTGGGTGTAGTCAAGCCCCCCCCCCTCCTAATCCCTGTTGGGAAAGACCTTCTGTCCTTCATTTGCTCTCAAGGAGAAGTTCCCATCTGGCCATTCCTGTGTTGAGGAAGCCCTCGGCTGCCTACTACCCCTTCCCCTAGCTCAGAATTTGTTTGTGCTTTGAGGAAGCAGGGAAGGATAGCTAATCTGGCATTTTAAACTACAGATCAATCACTTGAAACGTCCCTCAAGGCTTTTTAGAAAACTCAACCTGCACGTAAGCAGGCATGCCAATTTATTATTGGGGCCTTGATTGGGTGGTGTGAGTAACAGCTCCAGTCACAGCAGACATCATCTTAAGAGAAGGCATCTCTCCTTCTCTCACACGCAGCATTTTCCAGCTACAGCTTTTATAACTACTTTTTTTTTTTTAAAAAAAAGACGTATTTATTTTTAAGAAACGCAGCAGCTGCTTAGTTAAATATTAGTAAACCTGAATAGTTCTCAGTCAATCCATCTGATAAATTTACTAATTGCTAGTAGTTGCTGGTATCGCTGGTAGGAATAATAGAATCAGGGACCATGAGGGTCATCTAGTCCAACCCCCTGGCAATGCAGGTATCTTTCACCCCATGTGGGGCTCGAACCCACAACGCTGGGATTAAGAATCTCACACTCTACTGACTGAGCTATCCAGGCTCAACACTTTTGTGGTTCCACCCAGGAGATTCTGTTTGATGTAGATTCCATGTATTTTGAAAGGCAGCCTTTTATCATGTTAGAACAGGCATAGCCAACATAGTGCCTTCTAGATGTTTTGAATTGCAATTCCCACCATCTCTAAACATTGGCGATACTGCCTGGGTCTGATAGGACAACATCTGAAGGTCAGCAACTTCTGGAGGCCACCGCTTTGGCTATCCCTGTTCTTTGTAAGAAAAATAAGTGAAACACCCAAATTCCAGGAGAAATATTCCAGAATAATGAATACATAGAGAGAGCGGTAATATATATAGAGAGAGACTTACACTTTCAGTTTAACATATATTTCAAGGCTCAGCAAGTAGTTGTTTTAAAGGAATTTTTTAAACTAGTTTGCAGGGTTATATTTGAGGCAGTTCAATGAAGTGGGGAAGGACATAGATGTTAATTATTATTTGCTGGTATTTAATTTTAAAGGTAAAGGTAAAGGGACTCCTGACCATTAGGTCCAGTTGTGACCAACTCTGGGGTTGCGCGCTCATCTCGCATTATTGGCCGAGGGAGCCAGTGTATAGCTTCCAGGTCATGTGGCCAGCATGACAAAGCCGCTTCTGGCAAACCAGAGCAGCACATGGAAACGCCGTTTACCTTCCCGCTGTAGTAGTTCCTATTTATCTACTTGCACTTTGACATGCTTTCGAACTGCTAGGTTGGCAGGAGCTGGGACCAAGCAACGGGAGCTCACCCCGTCACAGGGATTTGAACCGCCGACCTTCTGATCAGCAAGCCCTAGGCTCAGTGGTTTAACCACAGCGCCACCTGCTTACTATTATACTTACTATTATATTATATATTTACTGCTTACTATTATAGTTAGTCTAATGGATTATATTGCTTTATTTGATAAAAGTCGTTTATTTTAAAGTTACGGTGACTTTTTTTTGTATCGGATCAGATTGCTATTATGTGTTTGATCTTTGCTGTCTATTTTGTTGTTTGTTCAGCTTGTACACAGCCTTGTTTATAGTAACAGAGAAAGGTGTAACTCGGAAAATTAGAATAGCGTTGAAAAGTGCATTTATTACAGTAATGCAACTTTTTTTTATTTTTCTTTTAATTTTTACGAATGTTTTCTTTTGGAAATTCCACAGTAATAAAACAAATAGTTACAATAATACAAAAATAAACAATTACAACAAATAAAGGCTTGACATATCTTGCTTTGCATGTCATGCACCTTTTAAATTGCATTACTGAAATAAATGCACTTTTCGACGATATTGTAATCTTCTGAAACCCTTGGTGTGGACACTAATATGAGCATAGAACTGCCTCACTTGTTGACTGAATGCACAAAGAGTGGATGGTGCTGGGCAAGCAGGTCTAGTCCATACGTCTATATGGCCTTAACACGCATTAACACGCAAAGGCATTAACACACAAATTAAGAGACTGTGTTTGTCAGCGCCGTCCTTCCCATTGTGCTGACTGGCGCGGTGTGCCAGGGTGCCCGCCCAGTAGGGGGCGCATCAAGGAGGCACACGGAGCCGCCCGCGCCTCCGCCTCGCCCACTTCACTCCTTTCCCGGCAGCGGTGGCTGAAGCGAGGTGGCAGCAGCAGCGGAGCTGCTTTCGTGGAGGGAAACCTGGCCCTGGCCCACCTTCCGCTCACACTCCTTCAAGTCACAGCAAGCACAGACAGTGCTGCCCCACAATGCTCCGCGGCACCTCATTTGCAGCGTCCCTGCCTGTCGCGCCATGCTCTCCGGCTGCCTGCTGCGCCTGGCCCTTCCTGATGGAGCGCGAGGGGCCCTGGTGTTTGTGCAGCATTATGGATATAGTTGTGCTGAAAAGTCTAAAGCAGCTGTCCGCATGGGGCAGAGGAATATAGACCAGGAGCCTCAGACCCTCCAAGTGTCCCTATTTTCCAGAGACGTCCCTGATTTCTAAATGCCATCCTGGTTTCTGATTTGACCCCAGATATTCCGCTTTTCCTTAGGACATCCCTATTTTCATCGGAGAACAGTTGGAGGGTATGGTAGGGTTACTGTTTTCATCAGAGAAATGTTGGAGGGTGTGGAGTTACCTGAGCCATCTGAAGCTAGCTCTGAATTGGAAGTGTTTTTAAATGTTTAATTGTGTTTTATATATGCTGGAAACCACCCAGAGTGGCAATCCGGTCAGATGGGTGAGGTAGAAACGTTCTTATTATTTTTATTATGGAATAGGATGCCCCTGTTTTCATCAGACAAATGTTGGAGGGTATGGAGCCTGACAATGTGGAAGTTCCGTACCCTCCAAGTGACCTGATTTTCCAGGGACAATCCCAGAATTATGAAAGCTTTCCTGGCTTCTGATTTGATCTCGGAATGTCCCTATTTCCCCCACCAGTGCTGCCACTGCCAAGCTCAGGGAGGAGTAAGGAGGGTAAGTTGGCACTTGCCCTGAGCGGCTGTGAAGAAGCATCTTCTGGCCTCTCTGTGGTCTCTACATGGCCACCGCTCCCTTGGAAAGCTTGTAGTGGCTGCTGCAGAGTGGGCAAGGAGGAGGAGAGGTTGTGGCTGCTGAAGCTCAGCCCTGCTCCCTTTCATCCTGACCAGAGATGCTGCGGGCAAGGCCTCTCAGGGCAGGATGAAAGGGAGCAGAGTGCAACCAGTCTTGATCCCCCCCCCACTTTTTAATGCTTTGTGCATCCATGTCTAAACTTGGCCCTTTCTAAAAATTATTTATCGGTGTGTGTTTTCCTTTTTTGTAAATCTACCAAAGAATAAGATAAAATCGGGATTAAAGCGTTCTCTCAGGACCGGTGGAGGGTGTGTGCGCTCAGGGCCGGATTTAGGTTTGATGAGGCCCTCAGCTACTGAAGGTAATGGGGCCCTTTATATGTCCAGCTGTCCTTCGTCAACAACAAATTGTCACTGTTTTTTGTTGTTGAATATATGCTATATAGTAATTTATTGACCTAATAGGTATCTAAAGCCATTTTCACATGCAGAATGTAGGCACCCTATATATAGAAATGAGCAAGCCAGTGATATTTTAGGGAGCAGGCTAGCAGGCGGGGCCCATGACGTACATCACAGGAGCCTACACAACACAAAACACTGTTGCTGTATATAGATTTTATTTTATTTGTTTTTTTATCTTATATTTTGGAAATGTACATCCAGTTGTTTTTTCTCTTTACATTTTTTGGGGGCCCCTAAGAGAGTGGGGCCCTAAGCTATAGCTTGCTTAGCTTATTATATGTAAATCTGGCACTGTGTGTGCTGCGTCACCTTGGTGAAGTGGTTGTGCTACTCACCCTTCTTCTGATATGGAATGCTCTGTGGGTGGGGGACAAAAAAATGGGGTGGGGTGTCAAGGAGGGCCAGTTGTCGAGGGCGAGTGAGACATGCCCCTGTTTTCATCTGAAGACTGTTGGAGGGTATGGAGTTCTGCCGGTGGCGTTATTTTTGTGACTGCCTCTTTGCTGTGGGCACCATCGCTTGGCGTAATGAAGGGAATTCATTCAGACTCCTCCATGAGCTGGAGGAATGTGAGTGGGCCACACTGTACAGCTGCAACCCCACCAGCTACACATTTTGTCAGGAAAGGGCCCCACATTGGTCCAGGTGTAGCAAGAGTCTCTCGGCGCAGGAGGGGCTTTGAGCGAACTTCCCTGTTGCTACTGAGGGATGAGAATGCGTGCGTGAACCTGCACCTAGGGTTGCGCACACTTTACATGCCAGCTTAAATGCTAGCAGAGTGATGTATCCTGAAGCGTGCCCCCTAGGAATTTCAGATTAGTTCCCAATGAATAAAAATTCAAGCAGCTCGAAAAAGAAAGGGCAGTAATGGCAACTTCCAACCCCCTTCCCCACCTCCTCCTCCTTTCAAAAGAGGGAGAGAGGGAGAAAATGTTCAAGCAGAGGCTTGTAGCTTTTCCAGTTCAGTTCATGTATATTTCTGAAGCTGTATGTGAATGTGAAGGAAAGGGCGGGGGGAAGAATGATCGTGTTAAAAGTCATCACTTTGGAACAGCCGAAGCAGTATTCATAAGCAAACATAATTAAAGTCAAGGAATCTTAAGCGTGACTGTAAAGGACTGTCTGTTGCTTCTGGATGATTATTAGATTATAAAACATCCGAATGGGGGAAAGGGTAATAGGAATAACTGTGAGTCAATTGCACCAGTGTAAGTAAAATAAGATTAAAGCATTAGTCTTCTATGCGCTCGATTAACAAGAGGATTAAATACAGAACAAATCATAATAATAGCCCAGGGGTTGATTTCTTCATTGCTTTTCTGGTGTTGTAGCGAAGCTAAGTCTGTTTTTTTAATATGCAAGTAAAAATTTCATTAATATTCCCACAACATGCAGGGGAAGCGTCAGTCATTATCGCGACTTTTTAAAAGGGTGTTGAAAGCAGGTTGAGAGAGGGATTATTCCTTCTGGTGTCTGCATACATCCTATCTCCACTCCCTTTAAGCAACATTTCGATTCAAAATGTTGGATTTCTGTACACCATTGCAAGCAAAACTACTTCCAGCTCTCTTAAAAATTATTCTCTTTCTCTAGCCTAATTTGTGATAGGTGGTTGGCTGCTGTTGTGGCCACAGTTCAACAGTGAACTTAATGCTCTGAAGCCAGTTGTTGACAGTGATGCAGTCCCTGCCTTGCTTTATGATTTAATTTTGATTTATCATAAAATCACAGAGTTGTAGAATTGGAAGGGACCCAAGGGTCATCCAATCTTGAGACCTCAGAGGGCAGGTGTGCATGTCTAAATTCCTTCACATGATGGCTACATGACCACACAGAGAAAGGTTAATGTGAAGTGTGCTTTGCATGTGGCATATTGGCAGCTATTACTACGATCACAGGTTCTGGCACACAGATAGGGTGGCTGACTCACTACGGATTAAAGCACACCAATGAACAAGATATGGAATTGATGGTAAGGTGGGTGGGGAGAGTGGGATTGTACATGGTGTACAACACTGGGCATCATATGTGTGCCCAGGCACATCCTAATGTTTCAAAAAAAATCAAGTATCAAGGGAACCAATCAGATGGGGAGGGGAGAGGGGGGGAGGGAGGGAGGCAGAAGAAAAATGCTGGAATGGATATGAAATAGATCTGCAACTTCTGTCTGCCTCTGGCTCTGGCTCTGGAAGTGGCAGTGGGGTGATTCTCTCCAGCTATTGTAGCAAGGGAGGAGGAGATTCCCTTCTCCACAGGCAAAGCTGCAGAGCCTTTTTCTTCTGCCTGCATCTGTCTCTTTCTCATGGCTTTGTTGCCATCTGAGATATTTATATATATGGGGATCAGGAGCTACGTTTGGGGTGCACAAACGAGGAGGAGGGAGAGTCATCCTGCCCTCAGCCCTACCACTTGTTCGCTTGGCACAGGTCTTTTTCTCTGCAGCAAAATTCTCCTGCTTTGACTTACTGACTTCTCTTATTATGGCTGTTTTCTGAGCTTTACCTTGTCCTTATTTGCCATCCTGCCCCCTTCCTTCTTTGAAATGGGAAAAAACAACAACAACAACTTGTGAGCACACCCTGAATAAATTTTTGCTGCTGTGATATATAGTCAAAATCCCTGAAAATGAGGGATTGAAAGCGTTTGCTTCTTTTCAACAGGATTGGGAGGTTTTTGTATGCTTTCAGTTAAAAATATTTCAATTCAAAATACTGGACCAGAAAAGGGGAAGGAACAGGGCATTGTATGTGCTCTGCAGATGCACACATGGGTCAGGAACACAACCCCTCCACAGTACTCATTTTCCTTTCCTGTACAGTACTCATTTTCCTTGCCTGGAAAACTGTAATATTTAGCCATTTCTTTTCCATTCTTTTCACTTTCTAATTTCATTTTGTGTGTGTATTATATTGTTACTTGTTATTTGCTGTTTCTCCAAAATAAGAATATGTTTCAACTCAAGTAAAGCCAACCGATTTTAACAGGAAGAACAGAAGCATGTGTTTAATTGTTCTAATCAAAATGGTTTGGTGTTAACTTTTTCTTTCTTTCTGGTGGATATACATAACTGTTTCTCCTTGAAGTTAGTGTAAGGTTACCAGATTTTTTTTTCCAATGAATCCGGGGACACTATAAACATACAAACAAATGTTCGGGACATTGATGCTGCAGTGATTGTGGTGGCAGAGGGGTGGCTGCTGCCTTGACCTCAACCGCCACGTTTCCCCTTCCTCCGAGGCTTCTATCTCCTTTCTCCATGAGCCTGGGCAGCCCCTGAGTTGTTGGTTTTTCAGTGGTGGTGGTGGGGAAGCGGTGCGCGGTGGGTCAGGCATGGAAGGCGGGCAGGGGGCAGGGATCACTCAGGCAGCGCGATGCCTCCCTTCCCATCGGAGCAGCCCCAACCCCATTCCTACTTGCATGCAAGCAGGAGGGGGTGGGGATCCCTCATCTGGGAAGGGAGGCTTCCCGTTGCCTAGCTGAGAGATCCCTGCCCCCTCCTGCTTGCACGCAAGCTCTGATAGGCAGCGTGAAGCCTCCCTTCACGGCTTAGTTGCTGGGGTCAGGGAAGGTGGGGGCAGCGTGGAAGCTGCATCTTAGAGCCCCTGCACCACCATCATATGGGGACTTCCGAGCAGCTCCTGAAGCCAGCCAGAGCCAACTGCTCCGGGCTGCTGAGACTGCCACTGCTGCGTTTCCCAGGGACATTAAATGAAATCCGGGGACATTCCGGGGATGGAATTTGTCCAGGTACTTTTTCGCAAATCCAGGGACTGTCCCCGGGAAATGGGGACATCTGGTAACCCTAAGTTAGTGGGATTTAGGCATTGTTCATTTAACCACTTATCTGGGAGGGAGCCCCACTGAACTCAGTAGGCCTTATTTCTGAGTAGGCATATATAGGAATGTGCTGTTTGATGTGCCTGACTTGGGTGGAGTCATGCCGTCAGATATTAAATATGCTGTTACAGTTTATTTAAAAATCCAGTTTGAATACTTAAAAAATGTAATTGCTTAAAATTGAAACTCTCTCCATGTCCAAAGAGTCAGCCATCAAAAACGCCTCGCCTCTCTCTTATCCCAGTTGTCTGATAATATATGAGTGGCATTGTTACCACTTATCAAATCACAAGGAGACAGCGGCAGCCTGCGTACAACCACTATGTACATAAAGGCTTAAACATTTGGCTCTTGCCACAAAATGATTTCACCTCCCAATAAAACACCTATTTGTACACAACGAAACCCATTAACAAGTCATGTTGAAGCCATAATAGACAAATATAAATTACTCTGATAAATTAATGGGCTCTGCAGAATAATTAAACCTCTGTTCAATGCATCTTACTTAACCAGGCTTGTTTTGCAAAGAAGGATTCCTTTTCATTACTCCCGATGACCTGCAAGAGTTGCTAATTTATAATCTTCTTATGTTTCCCGGCAGGGTGATATTCAGCAGCTGTTGATTGTCGGCGATCCCAGAGCAGCCTATGACTATTGTGAACATTATAGCCCAGACTGCGGTTCCCCTGTGCCCAATGCTCCTCAAGCTCAGGAACCTCAGGTTGATGAGGTGAGTAATGAGTCATGTTCTAATAGATTTATTGTGCATTTAACTGGTATGCTGGGTTCATGCTATCAGAGAGTTTGTTTACAGTGAAAGATAATGCCTACCTTACTAATACACGTACTTAGCCATCTGTCTCAAATGCTCAGACACATGTTTTAACATTTCTTTCTATAGATTGTTTCTAAGAGAACAGTGATACATCACCATTTCCATTAAGGAGTACGGTTCTGTTCACCTATATCACTAAAGACATTTAATCTAGAGTAATACCTTTTTTTTTATTTAGCTAAAGTAGCTGTACATTCACTATCCTCATTCCCTAGACAGAGGCACTGGGATGCCACCAAGATTGATTGTGTGTGTGTGTGTGTCGCGTGTCACACGTGTGTGACATCATGCATGCGACATGCTTTGCGCTATGTCCCCCACACTGTGAAGGCCAGACTGGCGAGTCCTAGTGGAAGGTTTTTACAAGAATGTTTATTCAACTATGCCCATGACCACCTTAGAACCACCTTTCTGAAAGCTTTTGCATTCTGACAGTGGCTTCCATGGCTTCCCATACAGTACAGTCATACCTTGGTTTTCGAACAGCTTGGTTCTTGAACGTTTTGGCTCCTGAACGATCGAAACCCGGAAGTGACTGTTCCAGTTTTCTAACGTTCTTTTGGAAGCCAAACGTCTGACGGGGCTTCTGCAGCTTCCAATTGGCTGCAGGAGCTTCCTGCAGCCAATCGGAAGCCGCACTTTGGTTTTCAAATGCCGCACTTTGGTTTTCAAATGCTTTGGAAGTCAAACAGACTTCCGGAATGAATTCTGTTCAACTTTCAAGGTACGACTGTACTTAACCACTCTTGTTTAGAAGGTTACGTGCTTGTGTTTTCCAGGTGCCTAGCCATAAATTATAATGAGTATTTGTCTCGAGAGATTCAAAACTGATCCTTCACTTTTTCCCAGTATGAATTTCAACACATCAGGCAGAAATTAGAAGTGGCCTGTGAGGTGCTGAGATGGGTAGATATTAGCCACTGCTGTTGAGAGGGAAGAGAGCTTGGATCCTTTCCAGTGAGCAACATGAGGCAGTGGGTGGCTGGGAGCATGCATACTTGACCTCAGAATAAGATAGGATGGGGTTGCCACAATTAGTGCCTTTATGCTTGGATCTGACCTCAGTCCACCTCTAACACATAAGCAGCCATTGGCACTATGGCAACGGGACCTTTATTCTCTTGCTGCACTGCTGTAGGTTGTGGCTATGTCCTGCCCCTCTGAATGCAGCGAGGCTGGAACGGAGCACAATGTCCATGAAACTTCCGTAATTTCCATGGTGCATTTTGAAGAACTGGGAGCAAGAGCTCGCCAGGCTCTGGATCCTGTATTACTTCAATTGCACAAATGGCCACAGATTGCTTGAACAGAAATTTGTGGTGGCTTGGAAGGGCTAACAAGAAGTGTAAGTGCTTTCCTCCTCCTCAGCCATAATTGTAGTTCCATATCTCAAAAGGCATGCTCTGTTTAATATATATCTGCCACATGAGGAATGAGAGGCTTGCTTTCCCCTAAATCATAACAGAACTTGAGTTTCATGTGTTGTGAATATATAGGAGGGCCCAGCAGTCACCAACAAGAATAAGATTTCTCTCCCCCACCTTCTCTATATATGCAGATATGTATATCCCAGCTTTTTTTGTAGAATGCATCTCCCAACCAGCCAAGAGAGCAGGGCTCTGCTTTTGGATTTTGCCATGGGGCAGTGAATGCCTCATTCAAGGCATTCTGACTTCCCCCAAATGTCCCTTAGCATTTTCTGACATCTTCAAACAGACACATTGCTACCGCCACTGCTTGGCAGGCATAGAAACATCCCACTTCGTGTTGGGGGTTGCCGCACCTACTCATGCAGCAATGTTTCAGCCTTCAGTGCTCTTGCTTGCTCTGGCCTAGTACACAGCCACAGGGGTCAAATTTTGCAGCTCGAATGTGCAATTCTGATCTTCCCAAGACTGCAATCCTGTTGGCACTCACCAGCTGAGTTGACTGAGCTGCACACATGCAGCAATTGGTACAGTCTGTGTCCAGGTGAGGGCTTTCTATACAGTGACTATGGTAGTGACAGAGAATGCACTGGAAAACCCATTGGCTTAGACTTTCATTGGGGCAATCTTCATCAAAAAGGGAAAAAAAGCCCTTGTGAATACCACCACATCTGAAGGAGTTGGCCTTGGCTATCCCTTTGCTTGGTCAGTGTGCGAGCGCTATACCCTTAGAAGACCATGAGGTCCTCATAGTGTGGAAAGAAGGTGAAAGGCAAGGAAGATGTTGTTGGTGATGGAGAAGGGTCTTTACAGATGAAGAATGAGGGAGGAAATGAGAAAGAGGCCTGTGCTTCATATAGTAAAGAATGCCAACAAGGAACATTGATTGCTGCCTCATAGAAAGGCCAGACTGTTGGTCTAGCTCAGTTCTGCTAGCCATCTTCTGGAGCTTTCAGACAGGGGTTTTCCCAAGTCCAAACTAGAGTTGTCAGGATTGCAGCTGGGATCTTCAACAAGCAAAGAATAGGCACTACCAATAAACTATGGCCATTCCCCATACGAGCCATTATAGTGGTTAACTGAGATGGTATACTAAGGGGCTAATATACTAAGAGTCCTAGAGCCCACAAGCCAAATATTTACTTCCGCATTAATGCACAGAGTGGGATTGATGGTCCCCTTGCGGGAACATTAATAAACTCTAGAATCACCTGAGGCTTATGAATCTCACTAGATTGATGTGTCTTCGCTTTACACCTTACAGCTGATGCATGGAAATTATAAGCATGGCCACTTGTGCTTCTGTACATCTATGTGATGTGTGAATCTGATTGACATGATCTGAAGGCTTCGTGTAATACTAATTGAGGAAGTATTGAGTGATATTGATTTATAAAATTATTATTTGACTATTAATAAACAAGAAAAAAGTGAGTATAGAAAAATTCTTGCTAATGACAAGCTGTCACACTGAGAATTAAGTTTCTGCCTCATTAAGCTGCCAAAAATTTGGTGCAGATCTATGTACTTTTCAAACATCACTGCATAAACCAGAGAAATTCTGGTTTGACAAGGAATTCAGGATAACCATTGCTATGTTTTTATTTTATTTTATTTTATTTATTTTATATTGAATACAGTAGGATTTACTTCTGAGTAGACAGTGTAAAGCTCCCTTTAAAATAAAAGAATAAACACACCACATGTTTCCTTAAAAATGGCTGGCTGCTGACACATTATAGTGAAATAATTTAAAGTGGATTAGTTATCATTTCCTGCCAAATTATAGGAAGCGCTTTGTATGCCAGTGTCACCGTTTCCTTCATTTGGTGCAGGAATTTTATTTTCAGTATAAACAGGACTCCGTTTTTGCACATACACACCCACCATTTTTAATTGTTCTCTGAGACAAGGAGGGGAGGAGAAAGGAAAACCGGGACATTCTGGGATCAAATCAGAAACCAGGATGGCTTCTGTAATTCTGGGACTGTCCTTGGAAAATCCGGACACTTGGAGGGTCTGACTGTGCCTTCAGACCTCAGTAAGGGCAGGATGCAAGAGGGGTGTCCAACTAGCAGGCATTTTTTTTTAGCTATCATATCGGTCAACAGATTAGTAGCAGGATTGGCCTTTCCATGAGACAGACTGAGGTATCTGCCTCAGGTGGCAAATTCTGAGGTGCAAAAAGGCAAGAAATTTTGTGCCATGTGATCTGTCCTGCAGCCCCCAAGCCAGCTTGCTGGTCTAGGGCAGTGTTTCTCAACCAGTGTGCCTCCAGATGTTTTGGGACTACAACTCCCATCATCCCTAGCTAGCAAGACCAGTGGTCAGGGATGATGGGAGTTGTAGTCCCAAAACATCTGGAGGCACACTGGTTGAGAAACACTGGTCTAGGGTGTAGTGGAGAACTCTGCTTCATCACCTGTGCTGAAGTAAGATTTGGTGCACAGAATGAGGACTGCGCCATCCTGCCCTCTTTATCTCATTTATAGTACGGCAGCAGTGCAGCACACCATACTTTTCCAGGTTAAAAGGAGTCCTCCTCATAATACAGTGGTACCTCGGACAGGGGCGTCTTAGCCATAGAGGCTACTGGCGCAAGGTGCCATGGCGCCACGTTCTGGAGGGCGCCTCCACCATGCCGTGCCCAGAACCTCCTCCCTGCGGAAGGAGCCCCCCTCAAGCCCTGCCGGCAGCGCCGCTCTCGCCCGCCTCTTCTTGGGCTGCGGGTGCTGTTGCGGGGAAGCCGGCCGCGAGCCTCCTGTCGGCGTGGCAGCCAGGGCTCCCTAGGCGGCAGTGGCGCACAGCCGCTTTGGCCAAGCAGGCAGACAGGCGGCAGCGTCCCTGCCTCCATTTCTGCCGTTGCCACCGCCGCCGTTGCCGCCTCCGGCTCAGCGATCTTCGTCTGCCCGGGAGGAGGAGCGGTGCAGTGGCCTCGTTTGTGCTCCGGGCCAGGTAACCTCTCCAAGGAGCGCGCAGGGGCTCACCCAAGTGGGTGCATGAGCCTGTCTTTGGGGCCGGAGGGAAGAGACGGCGGCTGGATTCCCAGGCTGGGGACCTCCTGTTGCGCTCCATCGAGGCGGTGGAAGGGAGGGAAGGGTGGGGGGGGCACCCGAGGGATCCCTGCACCACGGCGCCAGATAGACTCAAGACGGCCCTGACCTGGGTTACAAACACTTCACGTTACAGACTCCGCTAACCCAGAAATAGTACCTCGGGTTAAGAACTTTGCTTCAGGTTGAGAACAGAAATCATGCTCCAGTGGTGTGGCGACAGCGGGAGGCCCCATTAGCTAAAGTGGTGCTTCAGGTTAAGAACAGTTTCAGGTGAAGAACGGACCTCCAGAATGAATTAAGTTCTTAACCAGAGGTACCACTGTAATAGTCTTTTGAATGACTGTGAGCCTCTCTCTCCCTTAGAAGCTTCTCTCGGGGAAAAATCTCAACATTGACTTTTGTAAATATTCCCTCTGCACTGTAAACTCAAATGCGCTGAACTGTGTCCAGACAAATCACATTTCAGAAGCTGGAGATGTGCCGGGGGGGGGGGGGAGACCTATTTAGTCATGTACCCTCCTGGCCTTCTCAAAGTTGGATTGTTCCCCAAGAATATATTCTCGTGAGCAGTCTGCTTCGAAAAGGCCTCATAGCAAAGGCCCTTCAGTTCTTTGCTTGGAATGGTATCCCACAGCCTCATAAATCTCACAGCCTGACTGGAGATGGAGAAATTGCTCCCAAATGGGAGCTCTGCTGCATTTGTTTTGGCCAGGTCCCAGCTGCAAGGATTATGCAAAAGAAATAAAAGAGATGCTTTTAAATGAAATAGTTTTTAGAAGAGAAGATCCAAGCGAAGCCTAGCCATACTCTCTTGAGGAACTCTGTGCATCATTTTATTTTATTTTTTTACTATGCTAATTTGCCCCCCCTTTTTTCCTCCAAAGACTTGCTGACTTGCTAAATCTATGCTTTCTTTGAGACACAGATTGTATGAGGCACCATTTTCATGTCTGGCATGCAGGATTTAGCTATACCTGCAGGGCTGAAATCTGTAGAGATAATAAACTTTCTAGTTAGGAAAGCATTTTAGTGTGTTTCCCGGGGGCAATTAGAGTAATGAAACTCATAAATATTCCAGTAACCATTGATTTTGGTACAGTCCTTGAGAACTGACCTCTTCAATGCAGCTTTACCTCAAAATTATTTAACGTGATAAGGATTTTGCCTCAGAGTTGTGCCACCTGGAATAGCATGGAGGCAATCGGCTGGAAGGGCCCCTCTTTCAGAAACTTGCCTAAAGTCTGTGGCAAATATGAATAGGTGAATCCCATCAGTTTTTATCTAATTTTTGTTTGGTCTTACAAAAGTCTGCCTTCTGTCTTTTCTGTTATCTAGGACTTTGCATGCTTTATGACTTTATTCATAAATATGTGTAATGTGGCAGCCCAGTCCTGATTCAGCCAGAACCCAAATCCATTGCTAATTCCAAACATTTCCAAAATTCAGTAGCATCTGCTATTTGCAACTCCCCCCCCCCCCAAATATGGTCAGTACAGAAGATATTACAAGAGGCAAACCAGAACATTGGAAGAAGTCTGTAAAATTGCTGGTATGTAATTAAAGTGACAGGGATATACCATAGGCGCATGTTGCCCTTTGCTGTTACTCGTTATGTATCCTTACATTCCCCCAAGCTACTGCTGGCCAGATGTTTTGAACTACAACTCCCATCATCCCTGATCATTCCTGATGCTGGCAGGGGCTGATGGGAGTTGTAGTCCAACCATGTGGGAGGGCACCAGTTTGGAAAAGGCTGCCATAGACAGATACAGCAGCTGTTTCTCCACCTAGGGTGATGGATGGTTCAGTCTTTTTCAAGCCTGTGTAACTTCTGCACATCTTCACTCATAAGTCTCTCATGGCTGATTTCCATATTAACCTGTCATCATCATCATCATCATCATCATTTCAAAACTGCACTAAAAATTGCATTCCAATATGTATGCCAAGGGACCCAGGTGGCGCTGTGGTTAAACCACTGAGCCTAGGGCTTGCTGATCAGAAGGTCAGCGGTTCGAATCCCTGTGACGGGGTGAGCTCCCGTTGCTCGGTCCCAGCTCCTGCCAACCTAGCAGTTCGAAAGTACGTCAAAATGCAAGTAGATAAATAGGAACCACTACAGCGGGAAGGTAAACGGCGTTTCCATGTGCTGCTCTGGTTTGCCAGAAGCAGATTTGTCATGCTGGCCACATGACCTGGAAGCTATACGCCGGCTCCCTCGGCCAATAATGCGAGATGAGCGCGCAACCCCAGAGTCGGTCACGACTGGACCTAATGGTCAGGGGTCCCCTTTACCTTTATGTATGCCAAAAATGTATTTTTTCTTAAAATATGCATTTCTTCATGGATTTTGATACTTTTTGAGCCAAGAACTATGCCACAACACTCATAGAAGTGAGAAATCTGATGGCTAGCTACACTGCAATCTCCAAATTACTCTGATATGTTTGGATCAGGTCAGTTAGCACTGGAATTTGCAAAGACTGGATACCTCAAGTATCCCTAATATGTGACCGTTTCCCCACCATATAAAATGGCCGAAAACAGAAGCATGCAACAATTAACTTAGAACATGCTTTATCGTTTATTTATTAATATGCTAGAATACTGCCTGTTGTGTGGGCATTGCACCGTGCTGTACAGTAATATCATAAAGTGCAATGCAAAATATGCCAATAAAATTAAACTCAAGTTGAATGAACCAATCAGGAAAATTACTTAAAATTCTACAGCATCAGGGCCACGGGTGAACAAGAGAGCTTTTAGGTATGCACTGAAATTGTACCCAAGTCAGTTCATGTCCTATTTCTGGGGGGTGGGGTGGAGAGGTCATTCCAGAGTGTGGGGGGCATCACAGAAAAGACCCTTTTTCCTAGTTGTTCCTAGAGGGATATTTGCAGCCTGTCGCACAGCCAGGAGGACCCCTGATCTTGATCTTAGTGCCCAGGTAGGTCTGTACAGGCAGCCTTATTATCACCCTCAAATTAAGCTTGTGTTTGTCGTCTTGTGAGCTCTTTCTCTCCACCATAACCATAACACTTAAGGAGCAAGCACTTGTGTGTGGATGTTCAGACGTACCCCCCCCCAAAAAAAATTACACTAATTGCATGCTGCAAGACAACTCTACCCTCCCTCAAATGCTGTCACATGTTAGTTGCCATGCGTCAGGGAAAACCCTGACATGTCCTGTTTTGGGGGGCCTACATACTCATCCGGACAGATTTTTACATTTTAAAGGAAATGTCTGGGTTTGTTATCTGAGCCACCCCTCTTTCCCTGGCTCAGTAGCAGTGACTCGAGCTGTCCTCTTTTTATACAGTATATGGCAATCCTATCATACATAGACTAGTATAAAACCCATTTTGAATTGTTTAGTAAATCCACAACCTTTTAAAAAACATGTATTAGATTGTCTTCTGTCTTAAGCATGTTTCTTATAAGAAACCTTTGCAAAAGCAAAGTCAGATCGGTTCAGACTATTTTCCCTCTTGCAAGACCCAGAAAGTAATGAACTTTCAAAGCGAGAGAGGATACTTTTTCCACTTGGCATAGTCCCTACAGTTCAGTTTCTTCCTTTTGAAGTTGTGAAGTGGTGCTCCCAAAATGAGCATCTAATGAAGAAACCAGTCCTTTCCATTGGGACTGCATGTTGATCAGGTTGTGTCATAGAAATGTGCTTTTCTCTCTGGTAAAGAAAGCATGAGGTCACAATGGAAACATCGTGTTTCATCAAAGAATGCCAGGTTTTACTCGTCCTGAAGTTTATATCAAAACACCCATCCATGTGCAATAATAATCAGGACTGGAGCTCTACTAGGAACACATACCGTAGCCTTATTGTAACTTCAGATGTTCCCCCCAAAAAGTGAGAGGAGAAGAAATACGTTTCCACAGTTCTGATGTCATGTTAGAAAAGGAAATCGCATGGAGGGCTTATGCAAATTGTTTCTGCAGCTGCAAATTGGACAGTTCCCTCCCCTTCAGCTATATTATTGGGAGTTACATGGGAAGCATTGTACAACTTCCCCCCAATTCCTGTCCAGGATTTCAAACCCAGTTTGGGGCAATCTGCCACTTGTATCCAGACTCAGCCTGATGTGTCTTCAAGCCTTGGTGCTTCGTGATGACATTTCTGTGTGTCAGACCTTTGATACCAAAGAGTTGCTATGGATGTTTTTTTGGCACACTACACTGCCACTGACAAAGGAGGGAAGGCTCCATTTCTGGCAAAAGAAAAAGGCTAAAGCTCATCTAGAATGATGGACTTATAGAGTTGGAAAGGGACCATGAGGATCATCTAGTCCAGCCCCCTGCAATGCAGGAATATGCAGCTGTCCCTTATGGGGATTGAGCCTACAACTTTGGTGCTAACAGCACCATGCTCTAATCAACTGAGCTACCCATGAATGTGTCCAAGGATGTTGGGACCATGGGAAATGCAAGTTTCCATGGCTCCCAACATTTCTGAATGCACTAGTCATGGACGCAGTCTGAAGTGCTGGAGAGCCACTGCCATCAGTGTAGACAATGCTGAGCTAGATGGACCAAGGGTCTGATTCAGTACATAAGGAAGCTTCCCGCGTCTTTCTATTCAAAGATAGCACCATAGTGTTCTCTAGAAGTTGTGGACCCCATCTCCCAACAGCCGCAGCCTGTGTGGTCAATGGTAAGAGATTATGGGAGCTGTAGGCTACATCATCACACTGGCCATCCCTGTTTCCAATTCAACCTTGCCTGCAGTGCCTGCTTAGAAATGCAATTTGTTTTAACTGAACGTAGGGAGCCAGAGAAAGGAAAGCACATTTATTATTTCCTACCTTCCAGCTAAGTGCAAGTAAAAATGTCTTCCAAGGGAACTTTATAATGAAAGTCACAGTGTATATTAATCTTTAGTGTAGGTGTGAGTTAATTTAGAATATTTGTTAATTAACATAGCATAATAAATACTGAATTAATATATATAAAAAAACGTTCTAAATGTATTGTTAACTCACACCTGCACTGAAAATGGGGGGGGGGAGAAACAGCCTTTCTGTAAACTGCTCTGAGCACACAGGCTGGAGTGAGAAAGAAATCAAATCAATCAAATGAATACTAATTTAATCATGAATAACCAATACTGTCCTATCTCTTTCATATTTCTATCAACCTGGGAAACAGTTTTGGGCCCAGTTGTCTCAAATAGCAGATGAGGTGGCAAACTGCATTCCAGACTCCACCTGGATTTCTATGGTTGAATGTTCCCCTCTGCAAAACAGCTCAACGCAGCAACAAAAATCCCTGCACATAGACTACTAGAGGTTGGCCTAGTTGGAGCAAGGCTAGACTAGAACAGGTTCCTTTGACATCTAGTTTTCTATGGGCAGCACAGGCAGATTCAGGGGAGCACAAATGGTTTCGTCACACTGGGAGCAGAGCATCGGGGGCGTCGCAACTGTTATGTAGAATGGAAGGCGCGAGGCAAGGGGCACCAAATTTGGTGGTCGCACAGGGCGCCATTGAAATTTGAAACCCCAAGGTCTTCCACTGTAGGCAGCATTCATTCATTCATTCATTCATTCATCTATCTTATGAATTCCAGCATGTGAGTCCTCCCACTTACAGCTAAATAAGTTGACCATCTCATCCGCTGAGCCTCGGAACATGTGTGTGACATTTCAGAAGGTAGCTGCAAGCAGTGATCAACCATGGCGCTACTTGATCCTTGGAATGTGTTCCTGCTGTTCTTCTGCCCTTCCTTAAACAGTGGGACAGTTTGGCTGCATCAGTTCTTTTTCATTTGGAGCTGGGAAGCCACAGAGGGCAAAGTCTCATTATCAAAGATGAAAAACAAAAACAGCCTGTTTATTTAAAGATGTACAGGATAAGAAGGAATGGGAAGAGTGAAGCTGGCCGCCTGGGCAGATTTCAAAGTAATCCCCAGAAAAGTCTCAGTAGAGGTCTCAGACAATGCAAACAAAAACTGGCTTCTACACACACACACACACACACACACACACACACACACACACTTTCTCTCTCTCAAAAGCAAACTGCTTGTCGCCCAGGAATCAATTTCCGGAGAGTATACGAAGAAATTTAAAATTACAAAAGCATTATGACATAAGCTATAACATAAAGCCAATGGATTGCTTTCAAACAATTTCTACTCACAGTAATAAGTGGACTTAAGTTAGCCATATCCATATTTCCATGAGTTTCTTCTGAAACCCTGTCTGCACTATAAAGTTAAAGCAGAATCATACCACTTCAATCAGTCATGGCTTCCCCCCAAAACTTGGGAAGTTTAGTTTGTGAAAGAGTGCCGAGAATTCTCAGGATAGTCCCATTCCCTTCACGAAGCTACAATTCTCAGAGTGGTTAACAGTCAGTCCACCTTTCTACGGAATTCTGGGAATTGTAGCTTTATGAGTCAAATAGGAGCAAAGAGAAGCTGATCAGGACAAATTCCTCAAGCATCCCTACTTGAGATTTATTATTATTATTATTATTATTATTATTAATTTGCTATGGCAATTGTGTGAAATAACAATAACCACACATCATATCTTCCTTTCTCTTCTACCTGCATTACTTCAGAAATGTGAAGGAGAATTAACATGTTGATGACCCACAAGCTTTCTCTTGGGGCTTGTCTCTCGCCTATACTAATTTCAATCCATCTTGCATTAACAAAAAAAGGAAAGCAGGGAAGATCCCAGGGCTTATTAGTTATTGACAACATTTTTAGACCACCCATTAACAGAACCTTATCCGGGGGGGTGCAGAGAACTATTTTTTTTAAAAAAATAAAGCACACACACCATAAAATATAAAATACATGGACATAAGAAAAGAACTTTGACATCAAATCAAAAACAAATGTGCCTCCTGTTCCCTGGGCTAGGAAGCAGTTGTTGCCTGCTGAATTCTGCTATGCAGAATCACAATCCAGCAGGCAGCTCAAAATGCAAGCAGAGGGTGTTGAGGGAAGCCCAATGTCAGGCATGTGAAGGTTTGATCCAAGGCCTTCCTAATAATGCCCAGTGAGTTCACACTTTCTTTTGACCGAAATCCAATGCGCTAGAAATTGGACCGCACTGAACATCCATTAAACCGTGATGGCTTTGCCACAATATCCTGAGATATTAGATTTCAGCAGCCCGCTGGATTCTTTCCTAAAAGTGCTTACCAAGGACCGCTACACAAATTCAGAATAATGTGAAACGGAAGGAAAATTACAGCCACATTTTGCCATGAGGACTGTCTATTTTTGCTCTGTGAATAGAACGTGCAACCAACATGCAGCCTTGTTTTAGTGACCTTACATTTTGTTGAAATGTCAAAGGCAACATCCTAGAAGGACTAAAATATTTTCCAGTTGATCGTGGATGATGCAATTCAACCCGCTAAATATACTCGCTTTTTATATGTGCTTTTGCAGTTTCTCATTCATGAATGACGGGCTTTTCAAACGGTGCCTTTGGCAATGCTTAGCATAAATATCAATTTACTCACTGTCTGTGTGCCTTTTGTAAAAAAAAAAAAAATCTAGCATACTTGGCACAGTTTTTTTTTTTGATTCAGTCAATGTTTCTGTTTGTTTTGTGGTCTCTGAAGAACTTTTTCTAACCTGCCCTTAGCAATTGAATTAGCCACAGGATTGGCACAGTCCAGAGCAGTCACTAATTTTGCTGTCAGACTGATCCTATCATTATTTTTAACTAAATTGAAATATTATTAAACGGTATGCAGTCCTATTTTAAATGCTGAATAACTGATTGGCTGAGTGCTAGAAATAAATAGTAATGCTTGTCACTTAGCTCCATGGTACAGTGCCTGCTTTGCATGCATACAGAAGATTGTGAGTTCAATACCTGGCATCGCTAATAAAAATACATACAGTACATGAAAAAAATCAAGTGATGCGATAGATCTCTGTCTGGAATCTTGGAGAAATGCAGCTAGTCAAGATAGAGAATAATACTGGCCTTGGACAAACAAGGCAACTTTTAACGTAATTGTGGCGTATCCAGCCTCATATTACCAACATGCTAAAGTCTAATTAATGCATGGAAGGGGTTAAGACCATAGAGTGGGCTGTCCTGCCAGGCTTAGCTACAGTAGACCATTCCCCCTCACTTTAGGAAGAAGGGTTATCAAGCCTTTGTTCTTCCATTCCACCATGTGAACTCCTGCAAATAAGGAGGTCTGGTCTAGTTGTTCCGAGCTCAGGCCATGTGTCTTACAAGCCATCTTTGTATTTCTATACAAATAATTTTGAATTTAGGCACATTTATAAAAAGATGATAAAAAGTGATATATCAAAAGAGAAAAAGAATAAAGAAAAAGAAGATATATTTTAAAAAATACTCAGGATCCTTACAAAACACAATTGTATAGAAAAGAGAGAGAGAGAAATAGAGAGACCCATTATCACATTTGCTTCTCCCTGTCTCCCACCCTGAGAGATAGCTGAGGGAGGTGATTTTAACCAGGTGTTTCCATGTACAACACCCACATTCTTAGCTGTTGCATTACAGCAGCTCTGAAATTCGGAGGAATTACTCTGAAACACAAACCTTGTTCAAATGTCCAGCTACTGCCATCCCCAGCCACCAGGGGGGGGTGCTTAGGGATGCTCGGAGCTAAGGCCAAACCTCTGCCCTATACTGTATTTTTTTAAAAAGCTGGGACATTTTAAAGAAGGGCACCAGCAAGACTAGTCAAAATCTGGACAGATTGCAATCTAAGCCTTTCAGTAGAAAGCCTTTACAATTTGATTGCATAATTTAGAATATCTGACCGCAACCATAAAAAAGTACTATATCTGTTTGTCACACTTAAATGCTTTTCTCCACCATAAAACGATTGTAGTGTACTCAATGTAGTTTTCGTCAGTGACAAATTTTCATTCATTTTTGTTTGTTTGCCCAGAGAAGCACATGAATGCATGCAATTGAGCCTCTTTGGCTGACTAGTCAGAGGAGACAGACATTGAGGTGTTACATTCCTCTGCAGACACAACCTATTTGTTCTCTATCAATAGAGCTTTCAGAGAGGCTGTGACACAAGAGGAACTATTTCTTATGGAGTTGTGCTTTTCAAAAATCACCTTCAGGGAAATGTGCCGTGTGTAAAGATGTCTCCTTTGCATATTATAATTTGACATTGAAACTCTCAGACCTATGCATTATAATTTATTAAGTACCATTGAAGAGCTTGGCGGGGAAAGATGCATTTTCCGCTTTTGATTTTATTTAGGGTTGATAAGATTCTGATTTCATTACATCTTGACTTGGTTGGTGGTTGGCAGGTTTGGGCCAGTTTCATAAGATCTGTGGGCCCATGTAGTTTTAGCTGCCTTTTTCTTGGGACCATAAAAAGGTGTGAAGTCTTTTTGGGCTAGACTTCAGACTCTATAGGCAGGCTTGGGCCCCGGAGAAAATGCCACAACTACCACCCTCGCTAATGACTATAATCATTTTATAGCTACAACTCCTCAACATTTATTATATGCTAGCAAGACAGGGCATGCCAAGATTTCTCAGGAAGGTTTCTGAGCCTTTAACAGTATAGCAGCAGGCAGAAATTCCACAGGATTTCATAGAATCATAGGCTTGTAGAGTTTGAAGGGCCCTGAGGGAAACACAGGAATCCTGCCTCTGTGCTGAATGGTCGTTCACCTGAGTTGCAGGTGAACTTTGGTTGCAGCCCAGCCAGGGCCGGCCCTACGGCAAGGATGGGGGGCGCAGGGCGCATGGGGGGCGCCGCGCTGTTGTGCCTGCGGCAGCTGCGCAGCAGGCGTTGGGAAACGGGGCGGAGGGGGGCGCCGGAGGGATCTCCGCACCAGGGCTCCAGATATGCTTAAGATGGCCCTGAGCCCAACACAGCTTTTCCCATCGGGGCACAGAATAGACCATTTACCCTTGCAGCTGGTCATTGGAATCCTTTTCAACCAGCCATGGGGGCTTGTGGGATTGCCTGCCGAAACTTTTATTTAAAACCAGCCAATCATGGCAGTTGAAGTGGGCGGGGCAAGAGTGGCAAACTGGAATGGAGAAGTCTTCACTCTGCTTCCAGGATATTGTGTGGTTATCTCACCTAAGATTCCCAACAGTACAGTATTCCAGCCATGCAAAATATCAAGAGATTTCTATGCATGCACATATCTCCATCCAAGCTGATTTTTGCCTAAAGCACATTCTCAATTGACAGAGTACAGCAGTGAGGCCAAGGCTTGTCAGCTTTCTTTCATGAACTTAATGTGTATCTGCTGTCCCTAGAAGATGGTCTCAAATCAGATGAACTCGTGGAGATTAAAGGGTGAAGCAAGTGAGCACAATCCCCAATCTACACGTCATGTGTACATGAATGAAAAAGTGACCAGGGCTTATGTTCATTTTTAATTTTGTGGACCTATTTTGTGGATAATTGGGTGGTGCTGTTGGACATCAACATGGTTTTAAAAAGCATACTGTATTTGAATAAAATTAAATCAGTTTCACACACACACACACACACACACACACACGCGCGCGCGCACACACACACACACACACACACACACACACACACACATATCTGTGAGCCCTCCCAGTGTTTTCCTAACATAAATGTTTACTTATGCAGCATTTATTTAAAATGCAGCTTAATAATTAAGTCTGAGAAAAGTGTTCTGATTCATTTTTGCCTGGGCATTAACAGTATGCACATTAGAGTACAATTGCTGAATTATTGAAAAATAATCCATATTTTCTTTTTAGAAATGCAAGCTTTCTTATCTACATTGCATTTTATGAAAAAGCAAGAGATATTGACATAGTACATCTTAAAAATTTGCCCTCCAGTTTCATAACCAGGGTTAACTAAGGCTCTTTATCTGTGCTCGCTGACCCCCACCCCTTCCGCTGAGTCCCCATCACTGCCTCCCACATGTTGGAGGGACAATTTCTGAAGTTGAGAAGCCATGGTGGAGGCTCCTTGCTTCGTTCTGAAACCTGATCACAGAGAGTTCTTAATGAGGCAAGGAGCCTCCCATCTTCAGATGCCCCTCTTCCAAAACATGGGAAGGTGCAGTAGAGGGAGTGGTGCCAGGCCAGCAAACCTAGAGTTGCCATACGTCTGGAATTTCCCGGACATTCCCAGGATTCAGCCATCGGAAACAATCTCTGGGCATCAACTCTGGGCAAAAGCTCAACAACTTTAGGCCAAAAAAGTTTGTTTCCAGATTTTTGGTTTTTGAAATACAGCAACCCTAAGCAAACCCAATCTGTGCTTCCTCTTCTTGTGATAGGAATAGCATGACACTGAATAGAGTTATTATGTGTGTGAAGATTCACACTGCAATCCTCTACCTGCAGCCTGCAGTGATTTTCTGCCATCTCCCTTATAAGGCCCATGATGGATTGAAACATATCACTTGGGCCAGTCTTCCTTTCCACTGCACTGTTAGGATGTCAGATAATGTTGTTGGCATGCTAGCACTGCAGGCTTAGAGGCTGCTATTCTGATTTAAACGTTGGCCCTCCCCGATGAGTAATGATTTGTCCGTTGCATACCCAACATCATTTTTATTGACCCTTCTTGGTGGTGGGAACTGCAGGAAAATGTTGACAATATGTTTCTTACAGGTAGTCAATAGGACCTGCCAGCTAACTAACAGCAGTAAAGAAACATAAGAAAAAGTTTTCAATGCATTATCACAGGGGTTCTGTGTGACTAAATATCAGCCAATTCTAAACCGGGTCATAAACCACCATCCTTTGGTTGCATTGCTGTAAAAGCAGGACTTTTTTCCCATCTGGAACTTGCTGGAACTCAGATCCGGCGCCTCTCAGGTGTGCACCATTGCCATTCTAAGAGGTGTTCATGGTGAGTTCTGGCACCTCTTTTTTAGAAAAAAATAGCATTGGTAAAATATAGCATTTTAATGCAACTATTCCTTGCTTTTTCATTACCTTCATGTTTATTTTATATAAATCTGAAAGAAAATAAGAAAATAAGGAGATCTTACTAATAGACGTTTGGTGCTTTCCCTCTCTTAACTTTTTCTCCCAAGTGAGTAAAAGAGCTTTCCATGACTGCTAATATAGTTTGCTGCCACTAACACAGCCACGCCTGGTATGTTTCCTTTCACAATTTAGTATGGAACTGAAGATTTAATTGAATATGACTATGACTATGGAGATCCAGATTATAAAGATTATAAAGACCTTGACCCTGTAACAGAGGGACCCCCACTGTACGACGAGATTGTCACACAGACTGAGGTAACGGCATGTGCTGTGTGTGTTGTGTGACGTCCCTGTCGTCTCCCTTGTGGTCTTGTCATGTGGTGTCTTGTGTTAGCTAAGCCTTTTGTTCCTTTTCACCTCCCTCTTGCCTTCCTGTTTGTCCCTAAATTTCATTTTAATTCAACAGTGGGAGAGCAGAAGACCACCAGCAATTGCTTATCTATCTATTTATTTGTTTGTTTGTTTTAAGCCTTTTTGACCTACTCTGCTTCCTTTCCTACCTCACTGCTGCTCCCCTTTCATTCATTTATGTTTTCCCATTCCATCTTTCAACACCTTTTTTCAGAAAAAGAACAAAGCCCCAAAGAAGAAGAAGAGGACAGTGGCTGCTAACTCAAAGAGCAACTCCCAAAAGTTCACACTCAAAAAATATGAATCATTTTCATCCAAGAAGAAGAAAAGCTATCAAGCCTCAGCAAAAAGCAAACTAGGGGTAAAGGTAGCCAAAAAAATAATCAAGATCTTTCCTCGACCAAGCTTGGAAGATCTGTGATGTTGAGAAATGAGTAGCTTGCCTCTAACCCCCAGTAGATGAATTCACCTTTGGCTAATAACACAACCCAATTGAACCGAGATTCCTCCTGCCCATTTGCCCTTTCTCTTTTGTGGTTAATGTCCTGTGTTCTCTTTCCTGTTAGGCCAACATTGTTGATGAATATAATGAATATAATGTGGCTGAAACGGACTATGGGACCTCTGAGGGCTATCAGACTGAGACTCCGAGCCGAACGACGGCACCAAATGAGGTAATGAGGAATGGAAAAGTATACAGGCAAGGATACTTCAAAAGATCTTAGTCCATAACTTTTACCCTGTCATAATCGGTTGCCGTCATTTAGTCTTATAAGAGATCCTCTAAGGACCAAACTGGCTTGTGCCATGTTCCTGAGACGCACACTTTTCCTCTAATATCTGGCATTTCGCCTTTCAGTTCTGCTTGAGAAATGACTCCTAGAGACTGCAAAAACGTATCTATCAGAGTTTAATCATATACATGTTTTGATGTTGTGCAGTATTCACCCAGCACAAACCTGACACAAGATCTTGCCCGTATTCGTGATTTCCCTGGCATGAGTATGAAAGGGTTAGTTTGGTGTCTGTTGGCATTGCAAGAGAGAGAGTCATAGCCCAAACAAAGGCCAATTGTTTAATGCAGGCATCCCCAAATTTGGACCTCCAGATGTTTTGGGCTACAATTCCCATCATCCCTGACCACTGGTCCTCTTAGCTAGGGATCATGGGAGTTGTAGGCCAAAACATCTGGAGGGCTGCAGTTTGGGGATGCCTGGTTTAATGGAAAAGAATGCAGTGACTGGATGGTGAGTGGAGGTAGAGAAAGGTCATAAGCAAGTGGCCTTGAACTTGGCCATTGATTCCCCATCCTACTGATAATGCTTTTAACTCTATCCTCCATAAATTCCAAACCCCCAACGTAGATATAGTCATGCACAACAATGTGTACTCTTCCAAGATGGTGGCCAGGATGCATTTTCCCATACACACAGCACTGTGAATGGAAACATGCACCTCATTCATACCATATAGTGAATGGGGATGAATTGGATGCATGAATCGCCATCTGGATTAACCACACAGTGTGGATGAGCATCCATATGCAGATCCATCCATACCTGTTCAGTGTCCATTGGCTCCCAAGTCAGTAAGGGAATCCATATGCAGAAGATGCTTCCATATGTAGATCTCTTTTACTAGAGTGGGAGTCTGTGTCTACTCTGCAGAATCAAGTTGCATTGCAAAGCTGTACCTCAGGATTTCAAATATGCCTTTTCTTTTGATCATGAATGGAAAGGTTTACTGGAAATTGTCCAAAACTGTCCTTTATTTTCTGTTGAAATTTGGACTGTGCAATCAACTGACATTTATGAATGTGGATATTTTGCTTCATAAATATCGACTTGCTATAAAACCATGGTTTTCCAAAGGTTTTGCATTATGCTGAAAGTTATTTGCTGCTCTTGTAAATAATTTCACGTTTCAAGTACACAATGACAAAATGCAAAGGTTATTACTTTGGAAAGTGCATTAAAATGCTTTCATAAAACAAAAAGCCAATGTTTTTTTTGTGTGTGTGTGTGTGTGTGTGCATGTGTTTCTGCGTGCACAGACATATATACATACATTCATAACAGACAAACTTACTTTTAGCTAGCAAGGCACAGTATTTATTTTTTCTAAAAAAGGGAAATAGATTTCAGTCAACATGCAATGCTTTCAATAAGTACAAAATCCTGTTATCTTGGTAGAGGCAAAATCCAAGCAGTTTCAAAATGTACTTTGAAAAAATATCAGGTTTTCTATTATTAAACCCATGCATTGACGCTTTGCATATGTATCAGTAGGCAAAATGGAGTGACTAACTTGTGGCTTCTCCTGTTAATTACATCTCCTGTTAGTTACATCAATGAAATAAACAATGCCCTCCTTTTTTGTGGAGCCTCCATTTAGATAAATGAGAGTTGTATAAAAGCACAATGGGTCCCACTGCTGCTTTGAAAATATACAGAGACTGGAAAGTTCCCATTTCCTATTACGCCTTATATCTTCTACCCAGCAACACTTCTGTAGTTTTCTACACCTCCCATTCATTTCCCAACAGGCTTCACATAGGAAGTTCTTCAAATGGATCGTTTCCCTTCCAAAACATTTCTATATCCCTAACCATGACCCAAACCTGTTGCCTCCATAGTTGGGTCCTTTTTTTATGTGGGCTGAGCATCTTGAAGAAAATGCTATCCAAATAATGCTTGTGCTTAAAAGCTAACGGCTTGGTTTCACATCGTTCTCATAACTGAGGACGTCCTGAGCCTTCAAGATGTATTGAGCGTTACATGTAGAAACAATGTAAACCATTTTCTCTCTGTTGAGACGCATACACTTTTAAGTGTACAAACAATGCAATGCTACAAAATGGCATTTATTAGAAATATTTCTTTTTCTCTTCTCTCTCTTTTTAACTTTCCGTGAGATGAGAGTGTTCACCATATGTTAGCAAATGTAATCTTCGCTCATTAAAACCAGAAAGTTATTTAACCACATATGATTAATCTGCAGTTTATTGTGCTTTCCCCGTTAATTTTTACTCCAGGAGTTGTATTGTATCCATTGGTGTTGATCAGCTGACCGCAATACTTTTTTCCATGGGAAGGGGAGGGAATCAGTTCCTGGCTTTACCACTCCCCCCTGAAGTGGAATGGGGAAGGGGATTTTTTCAATGATTTCCTTCTCCTCTCCCCCACATGGTCCCTCAGGGCACATTGAAATGGGAGTGGTGGGTGGGAGGGTGAGGTCACAGGAAGAAGTCTTGGAAATTGCTTTTCTCTCCGTTCCACTGATGGAAGCCTCTCTGTTAACTGAGTAACACCATTGGACGCAAACCATCATGTATTTTTTAGCAGTGAGGCTGATGTTAAAAAGTGTGTGAAGCCAAGTATGAAAACTTTGATGTACCTAGCATAAATATGACGTATTACAGCGTTAGTGCCTGTGCTTTGCCATATACTGCAAAATCAGTGAGTGAAAGTCTGGATCATCCCCAACTGAAGATTTCTAAATACCTCGGTTTACAACCACAATTGGTTCCGGGAGTCTGTACTTAACCTGAAGCATACTTAACCTGAAGCAAACTTTCCCATCGAAAGTAATGGAAAGTGAATTAATCCGTTCCAAATGAGTCCGCGGTGTTTGTAAACCGAAGTGGTTGTAAACTGAGGCGGTTGTAAACCGAGGTATGACTGTAGTTCAGTGGAACCAGGGTTTCATTTAACGGTTTTGCAAATGAAATAAGAATAATAAGAATAATGAATGTTTATGAAAGCATTGATTTCATTGCACATAGGTATGTGCATTCGGCGATCTTTTAATACCCCTGAAACTCTGGCTTCCCAGTCTTTCAGGAGCAAATTAGAAGATTCCAGCGCTCTTGTGTTATTTCACCAGCCATTATATTCAAATCTACTGAATGCTTATATTGCTTTACTAACAGTAATCCACATATTCATCCTATTCCCAAAACCTTTGCTGCTTATGTGAATAGCAAAATCCTGTTGAAGAAGTATTTGCTGAAGAATACGTAACAGGAGAGGAGTATAACTCTGAGACTAAAAAAACTGAGGAAACAGATTATGGAAACAGAGGAGTAGACCACAGTGAATCTGAAGTTGTGGTAGATGGAGAAGTAGGCGAATATGATTTTTATGAATATAAAGAATACGAAGAGAAGCCAACCAACCCTACTAACGAGGAGTTTGGGCCTGGTGTTCCAGCAGAGACTGATATCACAGAAACAAGCGTAAGTTGCGGACATCCAAGCTGCTCTTTAAATGTGGCAAGTGGTTCGTAGCTGTCTGCATTTTCCGACTGTTATGGCAGTGGTGGTTAAACCTTTTCAGGCCAACATTTGCACTGACCCATGGGCCATAGCTGTCAACCTTTCCCTTTTCTCGCAAGGAATCCTATTCGGAATAAGGGAATTTCCCTTTAAAAAATGGAAAAGTTGACAGCTATGCCTATGGGACCCACATGTGAAAGTGAGTATGGCTGAAGCGGGTGTAGCAATTATTATTATTTTTTAAGGACACATTTTAGGTGTGGAGGTCACAACTGCTTGGACTCACAGAGTCACAGAGGGAGACCCATGGGAGTGCTTAGTTTGAACTAGTTAAAAAATAAAAACAAGAGTGGGGGTATTGTGGGGGCAGAAAAATATTTTGCCATCACCTATGGCAAAATTTCCCAGTACCTATGGAAATACTACCCCCGCTAAAAATACGTATTAATTGGTTTTGAACAATTAGGAGGGCTACAAAAAAACCTATAGGCAACAGGACACCTCTGTGTGGTGGGTGTAGGGCCATGGTTCCCAGTGTGGGGCAATTTGATTTTTAAGGGGGGCAATTCGAGAATGAGTTATTAACAGTGAATTGCCTTTTAGGCTTCCTCCACATGACTAGGAGTTCACTTTTTTGAATACAGTGGTACCTCGACTTACGAACGACTCGACAACCAAATTTTTCGACTTACGAGTGGGGCAAATGGCCTCACGCTTACGAATTTCTTGACATCCGAACGGAAACTGCGGCTGTTTTAGATAGGGTTTTTTCGACTTACGAATTTTTAGATGGGGTTGCTTCGACTTACGAATTGTTCCGTTTCCAATGCATTCCTATGGGAAATCGCGTTTCCAGTGGCGCTTTCCGACTTACAAATTTTTCGACCTACGAAGGTGCTTTTGGAACGGATTAAATTTGTAAGCCGAGGTACCACTGTAATAAGAATTATATGTCATGGGGGGATCAGGATTTTAAAGATGCTTAGGTGGGGCATGGCAAAAAAAAAAAAAGGTTGGGAACCACTGGTGTAGGAACTTTATTGGCAGTTTTACAGCTGGGAGGGGATGTTTCATGTGTAGATGCTTCATAAAAATGAAACAACTACAATACCTTATGGTTATGCTCATTTCAAGAGTTAGGAGTTTGTTTCCAGGACTGAGTGACGAAATCCAAATTGGCACCAGCTATCATGAACTTCGTTTTCTTCCTTTCCCTTAAACTTGAGAATTCCTCCTTCATACCACACAATAATTGTGTTACCGGTCTCGGCGTTTCCTATGCCCAGTTAACCCGAGGGACAACTAAACCAGAAAGGAGTCGTGAGGTTCCAGAAGCAATAATGTTCACTAAGATTTCAAATGGAAGTAGAAGAGGAGGCAACCCTCCAGTTCCCATATATCTCATTGAGGAGGCCCACTAAAACAAAGATGGGGAAACTGTGTGGATAGACTCCCATCTCCTGTCATTCCCACCCAGCATGGTCAATGGACATGGATGATGGGAATTGCATCCTTACATTAAAGGAGCCTTCAATAAGTTTTGCCTGCAAATCCCACCCTCTGACCTAAAAACAGCTTGGCACCTACAGTCCTATTTGCAATATTATCTACATCTTGTAACTGATCTGTTCCCAGTCAAGGCTGTCATATGGAAGACAGCCAAGGCCCAAAGCAATTTTTTCCTTTGAATTCATGGAACAATCCTGGGGTGAGGCGGAGGGGGTGGGGTTTAAAAAATAAAGAACTTCTACTCATGTTTAATCTGTTCGAGATAAACCAGCAGCTTTCTCAATTATGCTTGCAGGAATGAAAAAATGGCAGATTGCCATTTGTAAGTGAATATAGTTGCTTGGATATCTAAATAAATACATTTGTGGCTACAGCTCTTCATTTGCGCCACAAAATCTTGTCCTGAATTTGTAAGCATGTATTTCAGTTTAGTCAAAGACAGGACAAAAGCCAGTGTTAATGGTAGTTCTACTCATAAAAGACCCATTGAAAATAATAGACATGACTAACTCTATTTTTTAAAATCATTTTTATTAATTTTCCAATAAAAAGAGCCAATTAACATATCCATAATCATAATCCAATTAAAAACAATAAACTAAAATAAAAAACCCAATTTACAGTCCAAATTATTAATTATTAATTTTTCCGGGTTCCCCATAGTCTGGACCTCTTGAAGTATATCTCCAATATCTTCGTTCCTGCCTTCTTTTTGTTGTTCTCATATTTTCCACTTTCCAATCTTAATGCTTTAAAGTTCTGCATCCCTGGCTATGCTATTCTCGATCATGTCAGAAATCATATATCCTTTCATCCATCAAATACAACTTTATGTGTAAATATGTATTTTTCCAACTGTCTATTTGCCAGCGCAGCTTTTCCTGACTTCATCGCAATCTTCCAATCCGGGCTGTTGTCCAAGTCTATCTTTTAGAGTTTAATGTCATAGCAACTCCCATGTTGTTAAGTTATTACAATCCGGGCTGTTGTCCAAGCCTGTTGTTTGATGTTAAGCATACTGTCCGCAATACTGCAATGTAAATGAACTGTATTCCACAGATATAAGTCATTTGGTGATCAGTCAGCTTTCAAAGACCACACAATCCCCCCTTCTGGGCCCTAGAAGGGGGGCTGCTAGATATCCATTTAGCCTTCTCTCTCGCTCATAATGAAGAAATTCTGCAAACAGATGCACTGTATGTTATCCCAGATTATTGTCTCAAGTCACTACAAAGTCAGCCAGCCAGCATCTCCCACTTCCCTCAAAAAGGGAGGAACTCTTCTCTTTTTTAAAATAATTTTTATTGGTTTTTTGACATATAACAACAAAACATCACCAACACACCAACCCCCAGCAGTACCTAAAAGAGAAAACAAGAAACTCTCATTTTTCTGTGCTGTGTCATATTAACAAGTGCCATCTTGTTTCTTCTTTTATCTTTATCAAGTCTTTCAAGTCTAAGTAAAGCTGTGCAACTGAATACTCAATCATAAATAGGAGTCCATCTGTACTTTTTTTTTCTTAATGAGGCTTGGCGTAGAAAAACAATTGTAGGTATTGAGAAGAAAAAAAGAACGTACCGATCACCTCCGTAATCCAAACACCATGATGAGAATCTCTTTGACATCCGAGCTTAAACACCAGGGACTGTGCAATTCTGCAGGTTTTTTCTCAGTCTTCTTCAGTCCAGACTATGTCTGTTTATTGTCCAAATCTAATTATTTTATCAAACAGATATTTCCGGCTATGTGAGTGGCTTCGGAGACCGCCAGCCGTGTTGTGCTCTGGGACCCAGTGTCCTGCCACTTGCACCTTGATGCAAGCTGACAATCTCAGACAATCTGCAGGTCTTCGAGACAGTCCTTCCCCCACCCTGGGGAGTCTGCCAGGGATAATTACCCCCATATCAGCCCTGAATTACTGGCACGACTGAGGTCTGATCGTATGGGAGTCAGCCATTTCTCACTGCAGAAAACAGGAAGCCCAACATGACTAACTCTAAACATGTTTGCAGATTCCTGCTCTTCTTCTTCTTCTTCTTCTTCTTCTTCTTCTTCTTCTTCTTCTTCTTCTTCTTCTTCTTCTTCTTCTTCTTCTTCTTCTTCTCCTCCTCCTCCTCCTCCTCCTCCTCCTCCTCCTCCTCCTCCTCCTCCTCCTCCTCCTCCTCCTCCTCCTCCTCCTCTGCCAGACAAAAGGCACATAGCCCATGGGAAGTGTGACTTCACTCACACACTTTCTGGTATCAAGTTTTCATCTGGAGATATATGCGGGCAATCTAAACATCATCTGACACATTTAAAATCCATTCTGACCCACGTTGGAAACTAATCTCAGCCTTGGTTTGTGAAGGTATAATGCAGGAAATACCAGTGCAGCTGTGGCGAGAATTGAGCACTTTCAGGGTCTTCCTCCACATTTACTTTTGGGCTCATGATCCAAATGCTCATGCTCGTCTCCACAATGCTGCACAATGGATGTTCACTGTTTCCCCAGTGGGCATCCGTTGCAGACCATTGCTCTCCGCCTCCTTCCTGACAGCCAATAGGGAATTCCCCCCAACTTTTGTGGCCATGGGGATGTGACTGCCTGGCCAGGTTCAAATGGGACAATCAGGGGCCAAGTTATGGGGCCCAAGTTGTTGGATAGATGGTCTCTGGCCACTGTCATGACTAGCCAGGCAGGCCTAATTCTGACAATATCAAAAAAGCACCGCATGCCCCTGCCTTCTCAGTACCAGGGGATTTTTGTCCTGACATACATTCTAATATATTTGCCTCTTGGTATCTTCCCTCCACAGGTGAATGGCCATGGAGCCTATGGGGAAAAAGGACAGAAGGGCGAAGCAGCTGTGATTGAACCTGTGAGTATTTTAGAAGTGAGCGACTGTGACGTTCCATGGGTCGGTTTCCACCTGCATGTTCAGCTCTTGATCAAGTAGTGAGTTTGCTGGGTGAAAATGGGGCACAAAGACCTTTTAAAAACATCCTGGACTTTTACACCTGACAGTTTTATCTCAGAGCGCAGTCCAATGCACTGGGGGAAGGCCACAGAGCACATGTGTTGCATGCTGAAGTTCCCCTGACCTTTTGAGTGAAATCACGCAGAACCACTCCCAACAAGCCTCCCCCAATCTGGTGCCCCCCAGGTGTTTGCACTGCAAATCTCATCATTCCTAGCCATTGCCCGTGCTGGCTGGAATTGATGGAAGCTGGATCTCAAAATTCCTGGAGGATATCAGACTGAAGAAAGCTGAAGTAAGGAGTATTGAGCTAGATGGGTCAGTGGTCTGGCTCAGTAGAAGGCAGCTTTCTGTGTTCTTTTCAGAAACAAACCACGCTGAGTTCATCAGGACTTAACTTCCTGTGCATGCTTACTCCCTCTGTCTGGGAGTAATGTGCTCTGTTGCAGCTTCATCTTTAAGCTGCAGGATCCACATGAGAATGCTGGAAAATGCTGTAGTTTTCAGTATTTTCCCAGCTCAGTGGTTTTACAGGAGGCATTGTAGGCTGCAGGCCCCCTTGCTCCTACCGTGACATTAATAGACACTCCACCCAAACAGGCAAGCCTTAAAAATATTAGAGCTCCATTGCTGCTGCAACCTTCCCCAGCTACTGGGACCTCCTTCTTGGCAAGACATGTTTTTAGAAAGAGGAGGGTACAGGTGTGGTGTAAGCCCGTCTTGAATTCTGAGGAAGGCTTGACTTTGGCTCTGAGTTCGCTTTCAAATCCTCCACCCCTCTTAATTCTAAATGGCTAGCTAGGACCTGGCCCTCTGCAGCATCTCCTACAGAAGAAGCATGAATAGATTTGTACTGGTGACAGATGACGATGGTGTGGCTGAAACAGCAGTTGAGTCAGAAGCCAGAGATGAAACATGCTGTCAATAATAAGGGAAGACATTTGCACGAAAGTGTCCCGCAGAACGTCTGGGTCTCCTAGCTATTGTAAGCCCTATACTGTGACACATGCAAAGTCACTCCCTAGCAGTGTGAGGAAGGCAATGCAAACACAACCACTCTAAACCAACACAATTGTGAGTGTAAGGCAGCTTCTGAAGCAACACAAAGTAATACTGAAGCAATAAGTGTCTAGTTGCGCTTCAGTTTCTGCAAGAAAGATTTTCAAAGCCCAAAGGTTGTCCACAAAGCAGCTCCTTCAACAGTTTCGTGTCTGCAGTATTTTCTCCGAATCTGCAAAGCGACTGAGGTTGCAACTCCTTAGCAGGCTGAGAGTTCCATTAAGCTCAGCAAGCCTTATTTCTGAGTACATAGAGGGGCACTACTACAAATCACTCAGATTTGTGGTCTGATCCCACGCATGCTACTCATAAGTAAGTCCCAGGGCCACTGTAGCTGGGATTACTGTCTGATAATGACCTACCTTGCACTTAGCATTATTTATTTTTAAATACACATGCATAGTAGAGTGCTATTGACACATTACAAACAATCGTATTCAGGCAGAAATGCAACAGGGGTAGCTTCCTGTGTGGTCACACTTTGTGTATGAAAATGCTGAACCTGTTAGGTTTCTGTCTGTTGTGACAGCTTCTGAAGGCAGATGGCCTACCAGATAAAAGGCCCATGATGGATAGCAGGAGGTCTCCATAAAAAAACAGTTCATCCCATGGCAAAACTGTCCTGGAGTGTGTCACTTAAAACTGCAGTGGGTAAAGTACATGACTGAATGCCTACATAAAGGGGGAAAACCATGTGTATAGAAATCAAGAGGTCAAGGGAGCAAGATTGTGGTCTTCCCTTCCCTAACAGAGTTGTTTTCTATATGAATGATGGTTTCCATGCTGAAGCTTTCAGCCAATGTGGTGTAGTGGTTAAGAGCGGTAGACTCCTAATCTGGTGAACCGGGTTCGCGTTTCCGCTCCTCCACATGCAGCTGCTGGGTGACCTTGGGCTAGTCACACTTCTCTGAAGTCTCTCAGCCCCACTTGCCTCACAGAGTGTTTGTTGTGGGGGAGGAAGGGAAAGGAGATTGTTAGCTGCTTTGAGACTCCTTAGGGCAGTGGTCCTCAACCTTGGGCCTCCAGATGTTTTGAGACTACAATTCCCATCATCCCTGACCACTGGTCCTGCTAGCTAGGAATCATGGGAGTTGTAGGCCAAAAACATCTGGAGGCCCAAGGTTGAGGACCACTGCCTTAGGGTAGTGATAAAGTGGGATATCACATCCAAATCCAAACTCTTCTTCAGTCATGCAACCCTTTCCCTACCAGTTTGATGCAGTATACTCCAACAATAGATTGAGCATGCAGTGAATTGTTTGTTTGAATATGCTATCATATTCTTGGTCTCTCATATGATTGCTCGTGGGAGTTTGTAACTTGAGACTGAACTGAAAGTGGAATTGATTTTCATGAAGACTTCAAACTGCATTGAAAGACATGCAGAGATTTTTCAGGGCAACAAAAATGTTTGCCTTTTTCAGAAACCATTGCACTGACTGGCCAGGATGAGCCATGTGACCAATCCAGGAAGCACAGTTCTTATTCTACTTTTTTAATCTTGACGATTTTAGCACATAGCCAATCTGATTGGCTGCGTAATGATGTTGTTTGATTGGATGAGATCACACAAACAGGAAAAATCTGGAGTGGGTGGGTAATAGTGCCAGAGCACTAAAGGATGGGGCAAGCAAGCAAGCAAATTTAGGATTTATTTTTTTCAAAAAAAAATATTCTCAGTGTTGCAAGTTTAGCAAATAACTTTGGTACCCCCAAAACACTTCTTTCACCCTGAAAATCAGCACGGGTGAATATTTGTTGCATCATGAATCACAATCAAGGCAAGATTGTGTGAAGGGACAGGGAATTGGATACTGGATTTACAGCGCCATAATTTGACCAATTCCATCTGTTTGAGAAGTGCAGAACTGTATTGCAGCGTCAGTGACTGCACAAATTGCAGTGTGCACCCCACACTGAAAGCCCAGTTTATAAGCCACTGCTGCTCTTCAACCCCTGACTGTTACGAGCTCTCATCAGTTGTCCTGTGTGCTTTCATAGGCAATTGCATTGGGGACCAAGAATATTCAAGCCAGGCCTCAAACAAGCACTTTATAACCTTCCTGTTGAGGAAAGGGCAGCATTTACCATAAAGTGGATTTATGAAGTGGTGCTTCATTTTGAGTATTGTGTCCCAGCTGGATTTGTGGAAAATGCTTTTTAATGCATAGTTGTACTGAAAGCATACATCTGATGTGTTGCATGGGAAATGCTGGGAAATGCAGGTTGTGGCCTGTGAATTGCACCTGGCTCACATGTCACATTAGAGCAGAAGCTGTGATTTAACGTGAATGAGCAAAAGCCTTTTTCTTCTTCTTACAGTTTGTGGTTTGTTTGGTGGGGGAGCAGACAACGAGACAGGTTTGCACTTAACAACAAGCCAGATTATTGCGGGGGAGGAGCAACACATCCTTAAATTTCAGCAGCATATACTAAAATGCTACTTCTTCTTCTTCTAACTATGGTTTAAAGTGATTTGCAAACTAGACCAATGGCCCTTTAATAACTGCAAAATAACCAACACATGTCAGATAAGGAAGTTACATTTATTTATTTATTTGTGTGAATTTTGTGCTAGTTATTAGTGATGTACTCTTTGCTTTTTGCCCTTTCTCCAATCAAAATTGTATAATCTTTCCTTTTCTTTTTCCATAGGGGATGCTTATTGAAGGACCACCAGGACCTCCAGGGCCTCCGGTACATATGTGATTTTTAAATTTCTTTTTAATATTTTTTTTCCAAAGAAAACAAAATATTTTTTTGGGGGGTGGTATTAACTGTGTTCAGTACTGCCATAATAAAATGAATGCAGATATTTTGCATAGCAGCTCATGAGTACCACCTAAGACACTGTTTTTTGATGAGAACAGATTGGGGCTTTTGGAAAACGGGCTGCTTACATAGTTGTGCATTTCTTTTTGAGGAACCGATAATTGGCTCAGATAGAAAGCACTTTGCTGGCCCTTGATCCAAAATTGGTCGCAGTCTGAACTACTGCTATAGAAAATGATTCAGCACAACCATTCAATATTGTTGTTGTTGTTGTTTTAATTCACAGGGTCTTATGGGTCCCTCAGGTACACAAGGCCCCACTGGACCTCCGGGTGACCCAGGTGATAGGGTAAGTTGGTGCGGGTTATAAATGAGCACGAGGAAGGCATTATGTCCCAAACTGGGTAGTTAGAAGCATATAATCCAGTTTATGAAATAAACTTCCCAAACATTGGTAATGTCAGCTAAGGCAAGGATGTCGGGTTTGAGGCAGTGGCGTAGCAAGCCCAGGTGGCATCCTGTATGGACGGCACGCAAGAGCAGTAGCCCGTACGGACGCCGCACCCTTGAAGCAAAGCGCGCGCCAAGCAGGTGAGCGAGCAAGCCAGCCGCCATACCAAGCAAGGCTTTTTACCGGGCGGAAGGGCTCGGCTTAGGAGTCTCAGGGGGGCGCCAAGTGTCACCCCCCCTCCAGCGTGGCACCCGGGGCAGACCACCCCCAACGCACCCGTTGCTACGCCCCTGGTTTGAGGCCTTAACTTTGGTGCATCAGGTACATAGTAGAATTTTCTGAAATCTGAGAGAGGTGGGACTCGCTCTGATGGTGGTTTCTTGCTGGGCCCGTCGCAGGTCAGACTTCAGACTCATCACGGAAAAAGTGGAATTTGACAAAGGCTGCTGGTTAGCAGTAGGTCTCCTCTGTCCCAGTATGTCCAGGACTCTGAGGCTTAAGAACCTTCAGTGAACAAATGAGGCCCTCTTTGCCTCTCCTGGCCTCTCTAGATGACCTGATGGATTCAGTGGAGATGATGGAAACAGCAGAGAGGGGTCAATTTATATATACCTGAAATGCTAGACGGATATATCCACAGTGTCTACAGCTGACCTAATAGCACCTTACAGCTTTTGACAGACCTGCTTTAATAAGGATAGGCCTATCTCCATGAAAGGATGTACTACATCCTTAGTGTACATCTTCCTGTCTTGCGTTACTATTTTTAAAATATTAAAATAATTCCTTCTTCTAACACTTCTGTTATCTAGTCAATTTTTTAAAAAATTATTCCAGGACTTCTGTGCCATATTGAAACAGTATTTTGCATACCTAAGTTTAGGCATAACAATTGTAACCTTTCGCACACATTAAAACTGGAAGAAATATTGGGTTGAAATATTTGACTGCTGCTAAACATATCCATGGATCTAAATTATACTGTTATCTGATTATGCAAAAGGCAAATTGAGGTGAAACTGCATATCATCATTATTTATTCTTAGTTTGTTTATTGGGATTATGTCCTGCCGTTCTTCCTGAAGGAGCCCAGGGTAGCAAACAGACCCACAATTTTGAAAACAAAGGAAAGCAAAAATGCTCTAAAACAGTTTCAGTAGTCTAAAAACTGCAGCAGTTTAAAGCATCCAAAAGCTGTTACGTTACAGTTACAGCTAAAAATCACCCTTTCATCCAGTGACATTTCCCCATCCATTACAAACACAATCCTTGTAACAGAAGCTTAGTGGCTGCTTTACCTAGATAAAAAGAGGTTCAGGAGGAGGAGATATGGAGTGAAAAAGTTAGTGACAAGGGTTGAGGGGGATGATGCTGAATTGTTTCTGCACCTGCCACTTCTTCATTTGAGAATCGTGTCTCTTGAAACTTCTTGGTGTTAGGAGAAGCACCCAAGTATGTTAACATTAAGTACTAAACAATGCGAGAGTTTGGAAGTCCATCGAACGCCCTCATCCTCGCCTTCTGCATTTCTGTGGCTCCTGCAATTTAGCCAACCTTCAATGTTAAATAATTATAGGGGGAAATGCACCGCTTAGCGGCTGTTTTCAATGTGAAAGAGGCTGCGATTATGTCCTATGGCTAGCTAGATATTTACAACCAATTATTTAAGTCTCAACATCTCGTTTGCATCTCCTAGGGCCCACCTGGACGTCCTGGTCTCCCAGGAGCTGATGGTTTATCTGGAACTCCAGGTACCATGTTAATGTTACCGGTAAGTCTTGTTTTGCTTTGCAAACGCTATCCTTACCAGAAGCAAATGGAGATAGTGGTGTAGAATAATTAACCACGGACATTTTTTTCTGAATGGGTCACCTAGTTCAGGGATGGGGAAGCAGGTGCCATCCTGATGTTGCTGCTCTTCAACTCCCATTGACCAGAAGCTCCTTCTCCTTCATCTACATCCAGGCTAGATAGATAGTAAAAATTCAAGAGTCAAATAATAGCAATGACCGAATTCCTCCTTGGAGGCTCAGCCTCCTTGGCACTGTGCCAGAAACCTTCATTGTATTCAAACCATAGAACAAAACCAACACTTAACCTATTGTTCATGATGATGTGTTGTAGTAACAAAGAAAGAGGCTTTATGGCGATGCCTTCGGCTAGATTCAACAAATCCTTTTCCTTTGTTCTGAGTGCTTTAGGAATGAAATTTGCCATTTTAAAATGAGAATCCATATTCCTACAGCTTGTCAGCCTTTTCATTCTTGATTCCTCCTCTGCTGTTACTGCTGCTTTGATAAATAGAAGGGAGGCAAGGTAGAGAAGCAGGAGCCTTGCAGCTCTCCTGATAACAACACTACAAATCAGTATTAGTAACCATCAGCTATCTTACGTTAGCAAGTTAGTCAGTCCATATTTGAACCTGTAGCAAGTTAAACTGAATAGTGAAAAGAAAGGAAATATCCCATGCTAAATACAGTGGTACCTCTGGCTACGAACGCTTCTGGTTAGGAACGCTTCAGGTTATGAGCTCCGCTAACCTGGAAGTAGCTGCTCCTGGTTGCAAACTTTGCCCCAGGATGAGAACAGAAATCGTGTGCCTTAGGATAAGAACAGTTTCAGCTTCAGAATGGACCTCTGGAACGAATTAAGTTCATAACCAGAGGTACCACTGTACTTAGCTTATTAATCCAAACTCAACTTGAATTCCTGCTCAGCTCCTACATAAGCTCTGGCCTAGTCTGGCATCCCTAAAACTTACCAATAGCGGCGATGGCAGTGAGAGGCATTTGGAGATAGCGGCTGTCTGGGACTAGATAAGTCTTACCTGAGAAGCTTCTCAGTGAAAGCTTGAGCTCTACTAGGTTCTCAGTAAGGACTCAACTCCCAGAGATCTTTGCACAGGGAAGCTCCTGTTAATAAGGGTACGATTAGCTAACATGGCTCCCACAAGGGGTTCTTGGACGGCAGCTTCCATGATCTTTGGCCACTGGACATGTGGAATAGGATGGATGGGCGTTGTAGTGGAAGAACATTTAGACGGCATCACATTGGCTACTCCTGCTTTATGACCTGCTCATGCTCCTCATCGCTGCAGCTGGAAGGTGTGTAATGGCGAAGGAGAAGAAGGTGGAGGAACATGGGATGGGCTTGTGGTTGTAGAGCCCTCAAGCTTTACCATGTTCCCTGCATCACCCCCAGGGTCATGATGATGCCTGGAGCCCAGAATGAGTCCCATCTTCAAATGAGCTTAATGTGGGTCCGACCTCCACAACAATGCTATTTTTGGCAACTGTTTCTGAAGTTTTCAGACCAAGTACCGTATGAAGAACTGTTGACATAACCACACTTTTGATCGAAGAAGCCAATTTCTTCAAGACCTCGGGCAATTACGGCTTATGTCTAACCTGTTTGTTTTTGATAGATACGTTTTTCTGACAAATTCTGTCCTCCTATATACAGTTCCGCTTTGGTGGCGGCGGCGGTGACAAAGGCCCAGCCATCTCGGCACAGGAAGCTCAAGCACAAGCTATACTTCAGCAAGCCAGGGTAAGAGTGAAGCACACAAAGGCCTTGGGAACTGTAGCTTGTTAGGGGTCTCAGGAACTATAGCGCTGTGAGGGATAAACTACAGAACCCACAATTATTTGCAGGGAGGGAATATGTGCTTTAAATGTACGGTGCGTACGCGGCCTAAGAAACTAAAGGTGACGGGTTATTGTCCTCTGAGAGAAGAAGCTTTGTCCCTCTTCCCCATAAATCCTTGTGTTCCCAGCATTTCCCCTCCCCCATACTTTCTTCTGAGAAAGCTAGAATTTTCTTACAGCGAGGGATATTTTTCTTTATCAAGGTCTACTTGGGTCTACTTGGGGTGGCACCATGTGCGTGCAAATCTGTGAGGTACAACATGCCAGCAGTGACCAGTACCAAAACCAGTTGTGGGCAGGCCAGAGTGGGTGGGTACAGAACCAACACTCTTCCCCACCTTCTCTCTCTTTCTGTCATTTCTCTCTCTCTCTCCCCCTTTCTTTTGACTCTCCCCCATCCATTTTTCTTTTCCTCTCTGCTACCCCTCTCTCTCTTTCTGTCATTTCTCTCTCTCTCTCCCCCTTTCTTTTGTCTCTCCCCCATCCATTTTTCTTTTCCTCTCTGCTACCCCTCTCTCCTTTTCTGCTTCGTCCCTTGGACACAGTTTGACCACCACTGCCTTTCAGATTGAGGATTAAATGGGGAGAAATTTGTGAGAGAGAAAGAAAGAAAGAAAGAAAGAAAGAAAGAAAGAAAGAAAGAAAGAAAGAAAGGGAGAGACAGGCAGGCAGGCAGGCAGGCAGGCAGACAGACAGACAGACAGACAGACACAGAGACAGAGAGATGATGAGAGAGAGCTCTCCTCCTGAGCTCCTGGAAAGAAAGATGGTTTTGTACAAAAATGGCAAAAATGAATGTCAGTGTTTCTCAAACTTGGGTCTCCAGCTGTTGTTGGACTACAACTCCCATCATCCCTGCTAGTTTGAGAAACACAGCATTAGGTGTGGATTTTATAAAAATGGATTGTGATTCCTAGGACTGCATGCACACACATTTTTGGATTTTGCATAGGGACCATGTCATAGTTTGCATGCAGAATGCCTGAATGCTTTTTTTGGTTTTTTGTTCAAACCACAGATTGCCATGAGGGGACCCCCAGGCCCTATGGGACTCACTGGAAGACCAGGTCCTGTGGTATGTTAAACTAAGAAACAAATAATCATTGTACGCAGTTATCATCAGACTGTCTTTATAATGGAAATTTGAGCTGTCTCTTGTCTATCACAATCACTGGCGTTTTTCTAACTGCTTGTATTCATTCAGAAATATGAAGGATACTCATTTCAATGCAGAGTTTTGTTTTGTGTTTTGTTTTTAAAAAACCCAACAACTTTGGAAGGTCTCTGCCAAATATCTAGTTTAGATAACAAGTGGAGCAAGATTACAGGCTTCTTTCAGAGTCATACAGGGCTGAGTTTTGCCATTGTTTTAAATGTCTAAATGACAGAAGAGGAGCACTCGACCTGCAGTTGCCAAATCACCTGAGCAATTTCCCCTTAATGATGGTTTCCTCTTTTACAAAAACGATACTCTGCTGAGAGAGATAATCAAATGATTCACCTAAATGCCGCAGTTAAGCAGTTACTATCTCTTTAGAAGCTATCCAAGTGTATTTACAACAATATAAAATGATAGTTAGTACAACCAAGATTACAGACTTCGCATAAAGCCAGCAGTCTCCTGGGAGATATATATATATATATATATATATATATATATATATATATATATATATATATATATATATAAATAAAACAACATAGACATGAAGGCCAAGAGGAAGTGCAGCATTCAGAGTGAAAGGATATATTTAGTTTTTAATGTAGTAGGCAGTGTTTCTGACCGGCAAAGGCAGGTTGGCTAGCATGGTGCCTCAGTTGTGATTTTGATCATCCCTGTGAGATTTCTGTGAAAGGAAAATGATAGCACTACTAGGCTGAAGTTTTTAGCCCAGACTTTTTTCTGTGGGTTCACATGAGTAAAGGAAAAAAAATATGCCCATCAAATTGGATTAATCTTTGGCAATTTTTACTGGTTTCCAAAGTGGGGGGGATTTTACCTTTATAAATAAGGCAACAGAGGAGAAACAAGTGTTGTGTTCCCTTCAGTGCTTTAGGACAGCTGCACACTCCCCTCTAATCTGCTCATATGGAAGCAAAGGAACTGTCACTAAGCACTTTGCAAATTCTCTCTTTGAGGCAGCCTCAAAAAATTCTTAAAGGGGGGGGGTCACTTCAAACAGTGATTTTGCAAAGTGCATTCAGCTGCCTTGCCCTTATTTTAAAAAAATTCCTGGAGTGATATTTGAAGCAGGAAAGCTGCTTAAAAGAGTGTTTTTGCAATGGGCTTTCAGCCAGCTCCCACATCACTCTCATGTGTCGTTTTGGAATGGAGGGTCATGGCTATATTAAAGCCCTTTGCAAATACCGAAATATTTAGAAGTGGTTGCAGGTTTCCAAGCACCTGACAGCCAGCTAGTTGTCCGTCATTTGGAAACCCCACACAAGGGATTTTGAGAGGTCCGTTGGGTTGACCACCTGTGCCTCATGTGATGTCATATGACATCATGCGATTGAAAGGTGGATGTCCCCGCCTACCTGTCAAATTTCACCCGCAAGGCCAGTCCTAATGTGGACTTGGCTTGTTCCCGAGCCTGTTCTAAACATTGCCAGCCCTAGACACAAATGTTATTATAGCACAGCAGCAGGTTGAAGAGGCACTGTGCTTCCTTCTGTTTGTCCCCTGCCAAGATCCCTAAACATCACATGGCCCATTTTGGAAAACATGTTTTATTTTGTTAATGTGAGACACCTGAAGAGTGTTTCGCCCAATGTTCCAACCCTCTGCTGTTGCACTTCTCTACAATCAGTACAGATAAGTGAGATGAAGCTCTCCATCCCAATATTTCTGGTCCATACCCACGTAGCTACACTACCAGCTTACGCTGCATAAAACAATTTCCTGGAGTGGGAGAAACAGAGCTGTTCCTTCTGGCGCCCCTTTACCGTTTCAGTCCTAGACTATCAGGATAACCTTGTGGGTACTTGCTGATAGCAGAGCTTAACCTCCAGGTATCTTGTGTCGGATGATGTCTTGCAACCCGGCAGCCTCTCTGCAATCCACCACTGAAAGTGCCTACATATCCCAAGGAAGCTGAACGGCCTATTTCATTATTGCTTAATGCCGAAATATAATTTTCTTTTTCAAAGCAAGACATCGCTGGGTGTTGTGTGGGCTAAGGGTTTCAAAGGAGGCCTGCCAAGCTTGTGTGAGAGTATTTTTTTTTTTTGGAACCGCCCTTCATCCTGATAGTTTCCAATACAGTACAATAAAAACATCAACAATGTTATAGAGAGAGTGCCTCTAAATACCCGTTGCTGGGATTCGCAAGTGGCGAGAGAGCTATTATGGTGATATTCTGCTTGTGGACTTCCCATGGGCAAATGGTTGGCCACTGTGAGAAAAGGAAACTGTACTAGATTGGGTATTTGGTCTTATCTAGCAAAACTCTTCTTATGTCCTTGCATTTTTCAGAACTGAGAGGCAACAGATCACACAACTGAAAAGCAGACAGAGGTCATAAAGCCAGTTTAAATACCTGAGCAAATAAAACTACCTTGACCTGGTGCAGAAAAGACTGTACTGCAAGCACCAGTTACATAGTGTGTTCCGTAGTCAAGATGCCTTCACGCCACTATGAAAAGGTCATCTTTGCACATGAAATATGCAGTGCACGCAATAAGTGATGGTAGTCTGTGAAGGGACTCATCTAAAGATCCCAAAACATGGGTAGTCTGTATTCTACCAGGCTTATCAAGGACTTGACATCATTTCCCTCCTTTTCAGTCCTGGACAGGAAAATAAAAACAGGAGGTTCATCAAACCTCTGATGAGCCACCACATGTATCATCAGAAATGGCTATGCTAGCTTCCTGACAGGTGGGTGACGCTTGCTTACCTGGAGGCAAGGTGAAGGGATGTTGGCACAGGGCAGTGGTGCAGCAATAAAGCTGCTAGCACATTTGCAAAGCTAAGCAGGGTCTGGTATGGTTTCGAATTGGGTGGGAGACCACGAGTTGAGATTCTTGCATTGCAGGGGGTTGGACTAGATGACCCTCGGGCTATCTTTCAGCTCTACAATGTTATGATTTTATGATTCTGTGAAATGCATTGGCAGAGTCAACCAAACATTCCTGCTGGAGAATTTGCACCATGCCAACCTCCCTGCCTGCTTGCCCCTCTTCCTCCCAGTAAGCAACACTGATCCACCTCTGGGAACCCAGCAGAAGAGCTCCACCCCCACTTGCTGAGCTGATTTTGTGCAATGCATATCTGGTGTGCTGTGCTGAGCATTGTAGATCACAAAATTGCAGTAATATATTGAAGCCCCGCATCCAGTTAAATATCCCTATCCCAAATACATTCATCTGATCAGAAGCAGAACCTGTTGGTTTCAGTGGAATTTATTCAGCAAGCTATAAGACACAGCCAAAATCTCAGTCAGATCTTAATGTGAGTCAAGGGTTGTATTAAAAAAGGTTAGCAAAGAAATTGTGGTATTTTTTGCCATTTTCCATTTAAGCCACTAGGAGGCTGTAGAAATCCAGCTGTTCTGACTTGGAACAACAGCAAAAATGATGTGATGTGATTTTTTTTTTAAGCTTTCATTTTCCTCTCAGTACACTTTGTAATACACTATCAGAAACATAAATACATGCCTGGGTTTTCCAATAAGAAAGCATTGAAAGGGTTTCTTCTTACGCAAAGCTATGAGTATTATATGCCTGTAAATCAGCTATGATTATGCTTTTGAAAATCCAGATCTTGCCATGTGCTTTTGAAAGCACCTGTGAAGATGAGCTCCTACTCCCATCCTCCACTTTCCTCAACCTGAACTTTCTGCTTTGCTCGATTTATGGCTTGTGCCTTATCTCTGCTGCTTCCTCAAGGGTGGGGAAATACCTCACTTTTGGGAAGAGGGGAGAAAGCAGGCAGAGGAGGGCTCCCATCAACACCCACCTTATGGGTGCGGTGGATGCATCTTTGCACCAGCGGGTGATGCCTGCTGTTCTAAAAGAGGCTGTAGTGTGAGGACTTCTCAAAAACCTTACCTTGAATTCAGAAGTTTGTGATATTTACCACCCAGTCACAAATAGCTTTAGCTTCAGACACTGTTGTAAGGGCAAGATAAAGGGACCCTGACCATTAGGTCCAGTTGTGACCGACTCTGGGGTTGCGCACTCATCTTGCATTATTGGCTGAGGGAGCCAGCGTACAGCTTCCAGGTCACGTGGCCAGCATAACAAAGCTGGCTGTGGCAAACCAGAGCAGCCCATGGAAACGCCGTTTACCTACTTGCATTTTGACGTGCTTTCGAACTGCTAGGTTGGCAGGAGCTGGGACCAAGCAACGGGAGCTCACCCCGTCACAGGGATTCGAACCGCCGACCTTCTGATCAGCAAGCCCTAGGTTCAGTGGTTTAACCCACAGCGCCACCTGGGTCCCCAAGGGCAAGATAATCTGAACCTATTATTTAGGCCTGGGTCTGGGGCAAAATAAGAAGAAGCCTCGATTGCCCTGATCAGGGGGCTTCATGAAAAAGGGTGGAGTGCAATTCTCTTCCTTCCCTTTGATCTCTCAGCCTCCTTCAGTGCCATCAATAGTGGCATCCTGATGGATCAGCTGTACATGCTAGAAGTTGGAGGTACAATGCCTAGTGGTTCCTCTACTACTCATAGGGGCATTTCCAAAAAGTAGCGTTGGGGGACTATGCCTCAGACCTTTGGCACTTGTGTTGCAAAATTCCACAGGATTTTATTTTGTCGCGCATACTGTCGGCCATCTATGTGAGGCCACTGGGAGTGATCGTTTGAGGATTTTGTCATCAGTATGATGATGGAACTCAACTATCTTTCTCCATTTCATCTGGTGGGCTGGATGGGGGCCGATGAAAGGAGACTAAATCCTGACAAGACAAAGATTTTGCAAATGGTTTGTTTCTAGGTCCAGGAACAAGTCACACTAGTGGCCACAACTGTGGAAACCTTTTGAGGAAAGTGTAATTTTGAGGTTTGATTGCTCGTAACAGCACTTTTGGGGAGTCATGCCATAAAATTATATATCAGTGGAAAGATAATTTAATGAAGAATGTAATGCAACAAAGTTTGTTCAATTATCTTTATTCTATCAAAAGTTACAGCCAAATAACCAGAAAAAGGAAGCACAACTTGCTTAGTTTGATATGCAGTGGCTTTCCTTCATTTGAATGTAGCCACTGAGCATGAGTGTTTAGCGAGCCAATCAGGTGTTATGAGCCACAAGATCGCAGAAATACACTTTCCCCAAAAGGTTTCCACAATTTTGGCCACTAGTGTAGGTAGCCTTTTTCTGCACTCGCTCAAAAGGATCAGGTGCATAATGTGAGGTTGCTGTTAAATCCAGCACTGTTTCTGGAGGTGCAAGTGGCGTCTATGGCAAGGAATGCATTTTGCAAGCCGCAGTTGATTCACTAGCAATAGCTTTCATTGGCAGTGATAGACTGATCACAGGACCTGTTTGCTGGCTTACTATTATGCAGTAATGGTCAGTTTGGAAGCTGTAGCTGGTGCAAAATGTGGCCTTTAGGTTGCCAAGAGGGGCAGCCTACTGGGGGCATATAACACCAATTCTTAAAGCATTTCAATATTGAACCAAATTCAAGGTGTACTTATAAAGTCCTATTCAAATAAAATAGAACAGCACTCTCAACATAGATGCTTGCTGGCAGAGCTAGCCTTAGGTTTTGGATGCTACTTGCTTTAGCTTTAGGACCATAACCTCATTTGGCTGTTAGCACTTTAATTATTTGTGCAAAGGTGTCCCAAACCATTGTGGTCAGCCGTGCAAAAGCAATACTTTTCTGGCTTCTAAAATGTGACAGGTTAAGCTGAAACAGTGCTTTGATTTTGTCATACAGGGTGGTCCTGGTGGTTCAGGAGCCAAAGGTGACGGTGGAGACCCAGGTCCTCAGGTAAGACTACGTTACCAACCAGCCCACCATTTCTCTTCCTCCCCCCATAAATTTGCAGTGGCCTGCAAAAAGCCCTGCTCTAGAGGGTGGCGGCGGTGGCGGCAGCAATTTGAGGTGGCTACTCTGAGCCCAATAGTTGAGGGAATTGTCCTTTAAGGCCAACATTTCAAAGCCTTGTTTGTCTAGTACATGTTTACTACAGGCATTTATCTCAATCAACAGACAGTTCATGTTACTTTGGTCTCGGATAATTAAAGATGTGAGATCTTTCCACCTCCCCACCCCATTGCACCGATTCATGCCTTCCTGAATACTAACATTACCTACCATCACAGTTTTTGCTCCCCATTCAAAGCACCAGCTAGCTAGTAAAGTTCGTGCCGGCCTATTTTCCATTGTCCTGTACTATTGCTCTTCTTAACCCCTTTGTGGGCTTGTTATTACTTTTGCAAATGTATGACTTGCTTGGGACGCTTATCCACAAGAGTAAATGTGGAATGTTTCTTTTGGGTGTGGAATATAGTAAATGCTTTCTGTATTCCTATGAAGAGTCTCTCTCTTTTGCTGTCACATAACCTCAGGCTGTGATCTTATGAAATACCACACTGAGAAGACTAAATGCCACTATTAAAACAGGAATTCTGTTTTATAAACTGAGGTTCTGCCAACAAGAGTAAGAGATGGGTGCCTAGACATGGGTCAGATTAGAGATGGAAGATAAATCTTTTCCCTCCACATCTTGAAATGAACCAGGCTAATCTTAAATGCAGATCGGAACACAGTTATCGCTTGCTCAGCTTCTAAATTTTTCAATGTAGCTTCAGATTTTTTAAAGAAAATGTGCACAGAAAATTATTATTTTTATAGGAAAATGCATACGAAGGTGTATATTTCGGGAGAAGGCTGTATGTAAAATGCGTACAAAATGCAATCAATTTAAATGTGAGGGTTCCTGTTTTGGTGCATTAAAAAAAAATAAACCTGCAAAAGATGGGACAGAACTGATGACACAGGGCAGTAATAAGCTGATTTGTCTATTTCTAGGTATAGAGTGCAATTGGAAATGAAACTACAGGTGACAGATTCCTCAAATTCAGATTTTGTGGAGTCTGCCACTTGCTTTAGGTATATGAGATCAATTTGGCCATGATTACAATACCCCAAAACACCACCATCCATTCTTCCCTCCATGGTTGTCATAGCTACGTGCTGAAGTTTGATTGCCCCATGACCGTAGCACTGAGTTCGACATGCCAGCTGCTTCGACATACCAGCTCATAGAACCTGATCCTAAGCTACATCATTGTGGATTAGGAACTCCAAAGCTGGCTCTCACGCTCAGGGGCGTCATCTATGGGGCCTGTGGGGGGCAGCCCCCCCCAATATTTTATGGAAGGTTTCCTCCCCACCAAATTCTGTGCCAATCCTCAAAAGGACACACTGCGATGAAGATGCTTGGCCCTGCTACATCTTTTTGAGGTTCTCCAGGGACGCACAGTGTGAAGCAGCTTCACCCCACGGAAAAGGAAGGCGGCTGGCGGTTGGTGGGTAGGGGATGGCGGTCCGAGCCGGCCTGGACAGCTTGGTGGGGACGGTGGCACGCGTGTGATATCATGTTGGGTGCAACTTGGCCCTGCTGCTCACTGTTATGCAATTTCAAAGAATCCCGCTGTACAGGTTTTTAGCCCTGAAAACAAATTATAAATCCTGCCACACCTTCAGCCAAATATTTTATAGATAGTTATTACTGGAAGGATTTTTTATAAATTATTCCTTCTTATTTTCTTTTACTAGAAATTGATATTTTTTAATAAAATAAAATAAAATAAAATGATTGTTTTCCTTCAGTGGCCTTCTAATACATGTCAGAGGGACTATACATTAGGGCCTCGATTTGAGGTGGATGGTAATTAATCATAAAGCCTTCATGGTGCTTGTGATTTATCTTGAGTGCTTATAGTGAATATGTCTTTCTTTCAGGGTCCTCGGGGTATTCAAGGTCCAGCTGGCTTGCCTGGAAAACCTGGCAAAAGGGTAGGTATTGAGTGCTTTGAGGCAGCTCGCATTTGGGGAAAGGAAGTAGCGCTGAATCCCAGAATGACAGCAAATTAACTCTTGACACTTCGCGTTTGGTATTAAACTTCTGCCTTTTGCAAAAACGTTTCAGGGTCGTCCAGGTGCAGATGGAGCCAGAGGGATGCCAGGGGAACCTGGTTCCAAGGTGAGTCAGTATACATTCAAAACAATTTTTGGATGCATTTTCTCCAGGGTTGTACCCCTGCTAAATGCCTTCATTGAAAACTTACAAATGGGGGTCAAATCTGGCAGACTTTTGCTTTTTTGGAACGACGAATGACAATTCACGGATCGCATTGAGATGTTTAAGTAGCTGCTTCCACACTTTTACACCCACTGGTGCAACAGAAAGGACTATGGGCATTTACGTTGGTAGCCTTGGGGTGCTCCTTCACACAACACTAGTCAGAGCTGCAACTTGTGGGGGTGGCATGGATGGGCTTTGCTTTATAACATTTCCTTGCGCAAAGAGGCTGTTGCTAGACAGGTTCAGCCATGCTCACCATAATTGAATGTGTTTCTCATGCGTTTGAAATTTGAATCAAGTTTAAGGCAGTCAGAAAGCTTCTATCTTTGGATGGGACAATGTCTCCTCCTCACCCATTATTATTATTAGTAGTAGTACAATTCCCATCATTCTCAGTCACCAACAGTCAGGGAACATGGGGAATGTAGAGATGCATTGTAAATAAAAGGACACATTCTACTGATTCCTGGACCATCCACGGGCCAGATTTAGAAGGCGATTTGGCCAGATCCAGCCCCCGGGCTTTAGTCTTCCTACCCATGGTATAAAGCAGGCATCCCCAAACTTCGGCCCTCCAGAAGTTTTGGACTACAATTCCCATGTTTCCTGACCACTGGTCCTGTTAGCTAGGGATCATGGGAGTTGTAGGCCAAGACATCTGGAGGGCCGCAGTTTGGGGATGCCTGGTATAGAGGCTCCATTGTGTATACTCTTTGGTCCCTTCCATTCCTTGGGTGGTCCTTGGGAGTGTGGCACATTTCAAAAGTTAAAGGACAGGCCCATATAATCACAAATTCACAGACTTGTAGAGTTGAAAGGGACCACAAGGGTCATTTTGTCCAACCCCCTGCAATCCACGAATCTTTCGCCCAATGTGGGGCTTGAACCCACGACTGTGAGATTATGAGTCTCATGCTCTGCCAAGCTCTCTCACACCATAGCCCTAGGTCATGAGTCATTCATGCTCATGACAGGAATTAAAATGTTGCCAACACACATGAGTCTTTCATGAGAGTAACAACTGGCTCACTGTAGCATACATACAGTCGTAGGCACTCACCCAAAGGAGAGAAATAGTCTCCATTAAGCCCCAGGCTGTTCCCTTCCCATGAACAGCATTGTGCCCCCATGGGGATAAATAGTATCCTAAATGGCTTGTCTTAGTTGATGTTAAAGAGCTATTTTGTTTGCTTCAGTGGCTTGTATCCAATGCAGTGCTAAGTAAGCATCGTGTCAGTGCAAGGATATTCGCGTGTGCAGCGGGGCTTTCTGCCCTCCTCCCACATGCCCCCTAAATTTGTTCTCCCCCCCCAAAAAAAACACTCTGAAGGACAGCAGGGCGAGAGGTGCATGCAGTCACAGGAGAAGAGGGAACGTCCCATTGCACAAGTAATTGGATGCATTCCTATGTATTGCTTCCCACACACAACATGTGACAATGAAATCAGATGAAACGGACAGCGCTCTCAAATAGGATATCTGCATCTATTGAGGATAGTGTAGACCCTCAGTTCTATATATCAAGTTTAGATTCCAGGGGTATGCATGCATCTTCAAGCCAACGTCCAACTTTAAGGCAACTGTTTTCAACAATTAGATAGATTTGCAGTGGAATCCCACCCCCTTTTATGTCAAGGCCATTACAAAATGCAAGAGCAAATTTCTAAAACTCTTATTTGTTTTCTCCACTAGGGTGACAGAGGTTTTGATGGCCTTCCTGGTCTACCTGGTGAAAAAGGTCACAGGGTAAGAAAAGATGCACATTTATCCGAAAGACTGTAAGAATGTGGGCATACTAAAATTTCGCCTGAAACTATTGTCCAAAGCAATTGCCATTTTTTCCGCACCCGATACTTTTCCAATGCCATCCTACTCTGGCACAAAGCCCATTGAATTCAATGCCCAGGTATGTATAGGACTGCAGGCCATTGATGCTTTCTGCATGACTGTCTTGGCATGCTTCCTGCTAGCCAGACTAGAATTTATGCTTAAGGGAAGTCACTAATAGCCAAATTGTCTACAACCTGAAGTCAACAGCCCGAAGTGGAACCTGGAGTTTGAAGAAAAACAAGAAGAAAGCACTGTTCTGTTGACTAGGCAAATACAGAAGGGCTTCCTTCCAGCACTGGTTCGCATCTTAGCCAATCCAGAAGCGCCATACGGCCTGCCAATCACAGGGGCTGATATTGCATACCCCTATTTATTTGACTGAAGGGAGCTCTAAGACTGAAAGTATATGCGGCTTACTAGCCTGGGGTGGACACTATGAATTTCCCAGTTCAACTCTCGGGTGTACCTGATAATTTGGCACACAGGGCTTCATTCCTAAAATTTGGTTCCCCCCCCCCCAGGACAAAATAGCATGGTGGAATAAGAATGGCATACCTATGTGGTTAAAATTGCTCCAAAAGTACTTACCCACTTTTAAATTTGCTTTCATTATTGCTGTCAAATTTCTACCTTTGAGATACATGGAATTTGCTGCCAAGGAGTGGTAGAGTCTCCTTCTTTGGAGGTCTTTAAGCGGAGGCTTCACAGCCATCTGTCAGGAATGCTTTGATGGTGTTTCCTGCTTGGCAGGGGGTTGGACTGGATGGCCCTTGTGGTCTCTTCCAACTCTATGATTCTATGATTCTACATTTCACACTCATCTCAAAATAGTTCTGGCCTAATGCTCCACTGCACAGTATTTTCTGTGAGCAAAAATAGGCCAAACCTAAGTCACACCTTACTGGCCAAGTAGATACATATCACTATGTTAACTGATAAAGTGATATGATCCACTACTCCCTGTGTCAAGTTCTTGATGGAAAACTATCAAAAGATATAGTCCTTGTGAATTTTCAGAGTGTGAATTTTCATGATTAGATGATGCATGATGCATGATCCCAGAGGAGGATGAAGAGCAGTGCATGGTGGGAAGTCACACATTCAAAGAAAATCATTTTTATTTTATTTTAACAAGGAGCATTTTGTATCTGGAAAACCATTATCCTCTCACAAAAGAGTGTGCCTTTTCAGGATGAAAAATTGGACATTGTGTTTTCTATTTGGCACAATATTAGTAAAAGAGAAAAAGTGTTGTAGCTTAAGTGTGTTTTGCTTTATAGACGGTGCTAGAGATTCTCAATATCATTCTCCATACCAATGTGTTAAACGTTTAGCAATGAAAACTTTATGTTTCAGTGACCCTCAAATATGGGGTACATGAAATACAGAAAATTCGGGGGTTGAGAAATATGCATTTTTAAGATAAAATCAACAATGTGGGTGACCAGCAGAGGGCACTGTGAATTCAGCACTAGTTGTACATATGGCATGTGCTACTCTATGGCTCAGTAAACCTTTCCAAAATGTCTTTGGGGGGGGGAGGAATCTGTGGTGTGGCTGAGTTAATATTTTTGTGACCTTTAGGTGTAAGATGAAAGCAACTTTACCTCACTTTCTCTTTCTCAAAGCCTTGGATATTGCTGACATGTTTATTATACAAATATGGAACCATTAACACTAATAATACCTTGCAGTAAGGACTTCTGACACATTCCTCTCGATTCGTGATACAGTTATTTTTAAACCAGAGCATTTCAAATGCAAACAGAATGACAGCCATTGTTTCATAATAGAACACATAGATTGCAGTTCAGTTGAAATCAAGTGTCCTGCCTCAAACTCTGAATTCAAGATCCATTCGCAATATAATGCTTGGCAGAGGGTTTAACTCTGAATTGAACAGGATAAAAGGTGGGGCTGGGAAGTAGGAACTAAATGGTTTTATACACTAGTTATATTTCCTTAGTAAGGGAGCTGGTAGGAGGACATCCATGAATACACTCTTATAGACATATTTTTGAAATCGGGGTCCACAATGGCCACAGTCCAATTTCCAGCTGGCATCACAGAGTCACTGAGTTAGGGCTCTGGCTACACCCTGATAATGAGGCAGGAGAAGAAAGTCTTTGGGAAGTGGGAAGTTCCCAATCAGTATTTTGGCTCTTGCCTGAACAAAGCAGTCATGTCGCTCTTGGCTCCCACTCTCTCATCTTTTCAGACTATTTTTTGTCCCATTCGTCCCTGCTGTTTAGTCTCCTCTCTCTCCCTTTCCCTCTCTGAAGCCTCTCTCCCCTTGGAGCGGCAGCTTTTCGCCCTACTTTCCATCTTCCAGAGCTTGGCTTCTCTGTCCCCTCCAATTTAGCTATATATACACCTATCCCTTCCCAAGTGACTGCTTTCCAGCGGTATGGCTTCTTCAAGGCCCCACTGCAGCAAACTATTTGGTGAAGATATCCTCACCGAATCAAAGGAGAAGAGAAAGGTATTGGTTACCCCGAAGGATGGGAAACATTGCTTGTGCTGCTACTCTCCTTATTCATCTAACCAGCCTTTTCGGAATTGCTGCCCCCGGAGCAGATACTGGGAGTACAAAACAAAGTGCTCCTTGAACAAGGTTTGCTACTCCTCAAATCCCAGCATTGCAAGAAATCGGGACCCTCCCTAGAACATCCTCCAACAGCCCAAATGACAGCAACATTCAACAAGTGGGTGTCAGGTTGCAAGTCCTCCTTCGGCTCTTGGCAAGAGAAAATGAAAGACCACTGGATCCTCGCTACCATCTCCCAGGGGTGCTGGATATAACCACCTCCACCTCCACACAGATTTGTACCCTCCCTGATCTTCACCTGCCTCACCAAGCAGCACATTTTGTGGCAGTGCGTCCAACCCCTGCTCAACATGGCAGCCACCAAACTGAAGAGTCTTTGTATGGCAAATAATACTCTATATTATTTGTGGTGTTGAAGAAGGAATGGCCTTCCTGGAGAGCAGTCCTGGACCTCAAATTCCCGAGTCAATGGGTAGTCGACAAAAAGTTCAGGATGGAGTCTCCTCACTTCGCCAGGGAGCTGGTTCACCACAATGACTTCCTCACATCAGTCAACCTCCAGGACTCAAACTTCCATATTATTCTCACCCACTGCAAATATATCAGATTTGAAGTAGGACATGACTACTAAATAATAATAATATCTTTATTACGGTCATAGACCAGCAAAAAAAGAAAAGAAAAAGAAAACCAATAATACATAAAATAGATAGTTCTTGAGTATCATCTTTGAGTAATACTGTTTCAAAATCCTATTTTAAGTTAAAATTGGGTTAAAATTTAATGAGGGATAGTTCCCTTTAACTATTGGCTGAGAATTAATAGGCGGCTTTATCATTGTTATTGATTGATGTCACGGCGTGTCTTAGTCTTGACACGTAGTAACAGAATTTAGCTACATTCTTAGTGCACTCTGGGTTAAAATCCGCTAGTAGGTATCTAGTAAGCGTTTCTGTTGAGCGGCCTGGTAGGTTTTTTAACAAGGGATCAATTATCTCCTTCCTCAGGACATGACTACTTTCAATACAAGGCCCTCCCACTTGACCTGGCCTGCCCCCCCCCAGCTATTGACCAATATCATGATTGCCCTGGAGGTTCACCTTAGCCTCCCGGGCATCCACATCTATCCTTACCTGGATGACCTTCTCATCTGCTCTCCAACACAGGAAGAAGCTCCGCAACACCTTGCCAGCACAACATTGTGTTTGAATCAGATGATGTCAGGTGAAGCTGATGGGTCTCTATGTAAATCAGCTTTAATATATCCAGGAAAATGCTTCTCATACAGAGAATTTCTCACATTTCTGGCCACCCATGAAAACGGCCAGCAAGCAGGGCAAGATTATGCAGTCTTTTCAACATTCTCCTTTGCTGATAACAAATCTGAACAGCAGAAACCACAATGAAGAGTGAGGAATCCTTATTTCAATGGGCTAGCTCCATGCTGGATTGTGGCCCACATTTAAAATCCCAATCTTGAATGGAAGCTTCTGTAAAGAGCGATATAGAAATTTGTATCTGTTCGGTGCAGATGTGTGGTGACATGTTGGGGTGAAACTCCAGTGTTTGCATGGAGCTCACTTTCTTATTATATACGCATCAGCAGACCACCATAGCTTTCCCACAAGTAAATATAACAATACCGACAGCTTTGGATGAAAGGGCTAGTGCTGTGCTGTTTTTATTTGCCATTATTGGTGTGGTTTTAATATATATTTTATATGTGTGTGCAGCTTTAATTCTATCCATGCTTGATTGCATTTTTTAATTTTTGCTTTTCTATGTTTTTAACAGTTCTAACTTCTAGCTGTAATCTGCCTTGAGTCCTGTCAGGGGAAAAGGTGGGGGTATATATAAATATACTTTAACATGTGACTTTAACATGGTTTCTCTTATCTCCAGGGAGATCGTGGGCCACAAGGTTCTCCTGGTTCTCCCGGTGAAGATGGAATGAGAGTATGTTACTCGTGGTTTTTTGCTCTCTGGATTCTTTTAGCATGCACAGTAAAATTTAAAGAAAGTGCTTATTCCACACACTGAGCCTTTGATTTTGTTCTGATAACAGGGAGAAGATGGCGAAATTGGACCAAGAGGTCTCCCAGGTGAAGCTGTAAGCAAAGCTTTCTTATTGTTCAGTACTTGCCGTGTGTAGTCTGCAAGAAGTTCTCCTTTGTTAATCTATTGGCCCCTGTAAAGCTATTCTCTGCTTTGGAGACCATTTCTAAATGAAGTATACCCCAGGGACAAATGCAGCCCACAACTGCCTTTGTCTGTAAAAATTGTTCTACCAACAGTGACATTTTTGCTTCGCTACCAACAAAACACTCATTTGTCCTGATTCTGGAGTTTCACAGACATGTATAAATTTAAGTCCTCCCATTGTTAAGATTTTTATCGTGCGGGGCAATTTATGGATGATGTAACATTGTGCATGTAACTTCCACTAGGAAAAGGAAATAATAAGAGGAGTGACTTGACCAGAGCCTCATAGTCCAAGGCTGCGCAGAGATTGACTCCAGAAAAATAGTCGGCCTTACTGCTCATGGATCAGAAACATACAGTCTTTTATCCCCTTGAATTTCAATGGAAGCTACCCATTTTGTCTTTGGAAATGTATCTCCCAGGTCACGTAAGCACCACTGTTAGCTATCATTCCAGTTAGAAATGGAATTGGCTCTTGAAACACAGATGGGAATTGGCTCTTGAAACACAGGTGGGAAATCGAAACAGCTTGAAAAGGCTATGATTTTAAACATTCAGTATGTTGTCAATGTACATCAGGGTTGGGGGCCTGTGGCCCTGTAGATGCTGTTTGGACCATTGGCCATGTTGTCTGGGGCTGATGGGAGTTGGAGTCCCACAGGTTGGAGGGCCACAGGTTACCAAGCCCTCAGGTACACCAAATGAAGGGAAGCCAAATTACAACTCCCTGTGGGGCACTTGGGCACCATCCTGTTTCACCTGTGCCATTTGCACATTGTCCCATAAGGGGGAAAGCAGGGGGAACAGGCTACTAAGACCGAATCCTACCTGAGATGAAACAGGATACTTTTACCTCCCATTCCAAGTTCTGTCTTTCTACTCTGGGAGACAGGAAAGAGAGGTGAGCTGAACTCTGATTTGACTCAAGAACTGGCGGTATGAAACAACATACAGTACCATTTTATGTCATTGGCCTTTCTGGAGACCTCTTTCTGCCATATTTTTCTTCCCATCTGCTTTGTGAACTAAAGACTAAGCTACATCTTTCCTTCCACAGGGTCCACGAGGGTTACTGGGACCAAGAGGAACGCCCGGTCCACCAGGACAACCCGTATGTCGTTCATAAAGAAATGCAGTAGATTACATTGCAAATTTCCCCACAAATGTGGCAGTGACAAGTATTGGTTTTGCTCTCTTCTTTCATGTAGGGAATCGCAGGTATTGATGGCCCACAAGGACCAAAAGGAAACTTGGTATGTAGATCTATCTATCTATCTATCTATTAGGGGGACAGCAATAAAATTTTCAAAGGGGCATTGCAATAAATATCTAAATGAATTGGGCTGGATCCCGCTCCCACTCATGGAAGTTGTGTGTGCCATTTTTGGTCATCCCTCCTCCCCCTTTAGGTCCCCATGCCACATACTATTCCATTCAGAAGAGTCGGGAGTCCCCCCCCCAAAAAAAAGTCACCTTCAGTCTACCCCTTTCCATGTGTTCTGTTTTTTTTAAACTAACATTTTAAAAGTGTTTCTATACCACTACTTTATACACGGTAACATGGCAGTGTGCATTTTTGTACAGTTAAATATTCAAGAAAATATAAATAAACATAAAACAATACCAATTAAATTGTCATTTCTGGATCTATTGTCCTTTGTTCTCACATTAGCATCTTAAGTATCTTAAACCTAATTTTGTATTCCTTGAGTACGGCAGGCTAAAAAGTTCATTTTGTCCTCTGTACAAGTCTTTAGATGATCCTCTATGAGGCTTCAGTGAATTTATCGGGGGGGGGGGGTACAAGTGAGAACATGGAATGATTGACTGATCATGAATGCTCTTTTCTAGTTGTCATCAGGGAAAATGCATGCAAAAGGTCAAATTAGGTCACATACACTAGTTTATCAAGTGGTGGAGGAATTACAATGACATCAAAAAGGTTTCTACCCATAATTCAGATTTTCTCTCTGTACAGGGCCCTCAAGGTGAACCAGGACCCCCTGGCCAACAAGGAATCACAGGTCCACAAGTAAGTGCTCAGCAACCCATAATGTGCAAACTTTTTTCTTTTAAAAAAATGTTAACATACAGAGCAATATACTTCCTCGCTACAGGGAGCTTATTCTTGCTTGTGAGCTTTCATAAACTACCTTGAAAATACACACACACACACACACACACACACACACACACACACACTACAACAAACTTGCACACACTTCTCTCTTCATCCTTTGGAGAGAGGGAGAGAGAGAGAGAGAAAAGACTCATTCAGAGCTTCCTGAATGCCAACAAGAACAGACACACCTGTCAAGAAGGTTCTGAACTGGATCATATTACATGTTCATTACCAGTGTAAACGTTCTCAAAACAACTTCTGCACCCTCTGGTTCTTTTTTCTTTAGAGGGGACTTGTTGAAAAAAAAACTAATGAATCATCTAAATCGGCAAAATATGCCAGTTGTTGCCTTTGATTCCTTATGCTCTGTGTTCTTTTTAACAGGGGCTTCCAGGTCCACAAGGCCCAATTGGCGTTCCTGGCGAAAAAGTAAGTAGCATCCCATTGAAGAGTTACCACTGAATTTGGCTAACTATCCTTGGTTATGTACAATAGGAATTGCGAGCACAATCATACCTTGGATCTCGAACGGCTTAGTAACTGAACAAATCGGCTCCCAAATGCCACAAACCTGGAAGTGTTCAGTTTGTGAACGTTTTTCGGAAGCCGAACTTCCAACCCAGCTTCCGATTGAGTTCAGGAAGCTCCTGCAGCCAACCAAAACCCACGCCTTGGTTTTCAAGTATGGACTCCTGGAATGGATTAAGTTCGACAACCCAAGTACCACTGTAGTCTTGAATGTGACTGCTCCCCCTATAAGGTCTCATAACTCATTTATAAATAGTGTGGGGCGGTATCATGGCTAAGGCTACTGATTACAACTTAGATGGCACCCTGTGGGTTTCTTCAGTGTGGGGAAGGGTTGAAACTTGTCTCTCACATCTCAGAAAACACATTTCAAAAGCTTTCTAGGAATTCTGAAGGAGCAAGCCTTTGGTTTGGTACAAGTCTTAACCACAATCTCTCCCAAATGTTAAGAAGAGAAGATGATATGACTGGCTAAGTTGTCAAAAGCTTCCTGAATTTTTCTCTAAACTGGCTGTAGTACCTTCAAATTTATACAGATTAGGAATAATCTCGGATTTAAAAAAAAGTACACAGGGCGGGCGCCACTACAGAGAAGGCCCTCTTGCTGGTTCCCTGTAACTCTGCTTCTCACAGTGAGGCAACCGCCAGAAGGCCCTTGGCGCTGGACCTCAGTGTCTGGGCTGAATGATGGGGGTGGAGACGCTCCTTCAAGAAGTCATAATATCATTCTAGCTTTAGCATCTGTGCTATGGCAGTTCTGAACATTTTTGCAAAATGAATGTGTGAGCAGAAAAAAATTATTTGAGAGCCTGTTGGCTTTTGTATGTTACTGCAGAAGATAAAACTTGCAAGGACACGTGGCAGAATATTAGGTAGCCCAAAATATCTATTGTTAGACACTGCATTTTTACTTTTCCTGTTACTCTCTCTTATAACACAGATGGAAATTTTGCAGCTGAGAGTATTTTCTAGGCACATACTTAATTCTGACTGCAACTATATTCATGCTTACTGAGGATTAATCCCCATTGTATTGAAAGGGGACCCACTTCTGAGTAGATATCCTCAGGAATGCACTCTCAGTCTTTTGCACCTCCATTCCTTCATTCATGTATTCACTCATTTTAATTTCAAGGACCATTTTTCTCTGTCTCCTGAGGGTTTTTTTTTATTAGCATGCATGCTCTTGCCAGGCACTCTGTATGGGGGAACATTTGATTTCCAAAAGTTACATTCTGTCTTGTGATAATTACCAATGGCCCACGGAATAAGGTTTCTTTTATACATTGAAGGGCGAATCAAACCCATAGACAGTAGACACAGGCATCCCTAAGCTCCCTAGCTCACCATGTTAAAATCATAGCTGCCAAGTTATCCCTTATTTTAAGGGATTTTCTCTTATGCTGAATAGGCTTCCTTGCGAGAAAAGGGAAAACTTGGCAGCTATGGTTAAAATTCACCTGGCTTTTTGAAGAGAACAGCTCTTTCTCTCTTCTTTCCTAAATGTGTTTAAAAGGGCACCTGATCTCCAGCGTAAAGGCACTGCCAGCATGTGCCAAAACAGGAACATGGAAAGCTTTCATACGGACAAGTGTATCTAATCAGTTGGCTAGACTATTACTCTTCAATTCTCTCAAATTTATTTGCAGGTATTGCTAGGTGCACATCACCTTGGGTCAACTCCAAAAGCAAATAGTCACCGTGGCACCTTAAAGACTACCAAATATATTATAGCACAAACTTTGTGGACCAGACTCTACTTTCTTTTAACTTCAGAGTCACTGGAGTAATCCACAATTGCAAATGTATACACCCCTACACTGTATTCCCACATATTAAGATCTGCATGCACAGTTGCTATTGTTGTTGATGATGACTGTCCTTCTCAGTGAGGTCTTTCTGATCCCCTTGCTGTATTCATTTCACAGACAAATGCAAATGATTTTTTTCCGCAGAATGGCACTTTTTCTCAGGCTTCCCAACTATTTCCCCCCTGTTATCTTAAGTATTTGTAGATTTTATGTGCATGGTTTTTCAGACTAAATGTTAGTCACTTTGATGTATCTGCTACACTTGGCAAAGGGAATTCCTACTCACCCCACAAACAAACTGACACAGAGAGAACACAAAAACACATGAAATATTCTGCATTCACTGATAGGTATCTAAAGACTGGATATATGTCTGCTTTCAGACAGTCACAGGAATGTGAACACTGACATTTACCAGCGTTTCAACGTTTCATTTGGAAAAGAATAATGGGATACAAATTCTGGAATAAATAAATAAAAGTAAATGTAATAAGGTGGCTTTTACTTGGGTGGTGCATTCAGATTGCATTTTGCTCAGTTTGAATTTTGGGGTATTATCTCATTTCCTGCTTACAGATCACATTTCTGCTTCATTCATTAGTAATTCTTTGGCTTTTAGACATTTGAAGCTCGAGATGCCTTATCTGTTGATTGCCTTCTCAAAAATGTGTTTTCATCTCTCTCCAGGGACCTCCGGGCAAGCCTGGCCTTGCAGGACTTGCGGGTGCTGATGGCCCTCCCGTAAGTGGAATAAAGTTTTGCCCATTTTTTATTTCAATTATTTTTAAATATAAATCACTTCACGGTTCCATGTTCCCGAATTTCAGCAAGGAAATTGCATCACTGATAGTTGGAGCAGACCTTGTAAAACATACCCAGTTTTATTATTTGAACTTGATTCATGTTTCTCATCAAGGGCTTTAATTTTCGAAAGGAGCCACTGAAACAGCAGATAAGAAATTGCAGTGATACTGATTCATTTTAAAAAAAAGAAAGAAAGAAAGGGAAAGTATTTAGGTGTCTAACCTGTTTTCTCTTGCACAGATGCAAACAGTCGGAAATGAACATGATGGAATTGTTAGGATAGAGCTGTCGTTTCAATTAAATGTGAATTTTAACTCTCTTGGCAGAATTAGTTCACCAGATTTCTTATTGCAGGGTGCAGGGAGAGGGTGTAGCTTTAACTTTCTGGATTGCTTTCATGTTACGATCTGAAACATGAGAAATGTTAAATTGGAATGAGGAAAATGAGCCAATCACAGTGAAGTGTCTTTCGACACCTTTAAAGGTTGACAAGCACATACAATGTAGTAAAAATTCTCATGGGCCAAAGCACCTTCATAAAACACAAAGCGGTCATTAAATTGGATAGATATGGAGGCTGCTGTTTGTTTATTCCTTTAAAACATTTCATCTTTATAATATGTGTGACACGCAGGTATGCCAGAATTATTTAGGGTATATCTGTGCTACAATGCAATATGCACCAGTTTAGGTGTCTAAACCACTGAGCCTCTTGGGCTTGCCGATCAAATGGTCGGCGGTTCGAATGGTCGGCGGATCGAATGGGGTGAGCTCCCATTGCTCTTGCCAACCTAGCAGTTCAAAAGCACCCTAAAAAGTGCAAGTAGATAAATAGGTACCGCTGTGGCGGGAAGGCAAATGGCATTTCTGTGCACTGCTCTGGTTTTGGTGTTCCGTTGTGCCAGAAGCGGCTTAGTCATGCTGGCCATATGACCCGGAAAAACTGTCTGCGGACAAACACCAGCTCCCTCGGCCTGTAAAGCGAGATGAGCTCTGCAACCCCAGAGTTGTCTGTGACTGGACTTAACTGTCAGGGGTCCTTTACCTTTACCTTTTTACTTCTCCCAAAGAATCCTGGGCATTTTGGTTCATTAAGTCAGCACCAGATTTAGGGCAGTGTGAACTGTTGCCTTGCACAGAGTGTTGAGCTGAGGAGGTAAAAAATAGCGCACTTGAGAGCACATGCAGGACGGAAGGAGAGAGGGGAAAGGGTGATTTAACAAATTCTGGGTGAAGAGGCCTGGGCAGAACTTCTATTTCAGGCATCCCCAAACTTCAGCCCTCCAGATGTTTTGGACTACAATTCCCATCTTCCCCAACCACTGGTCCTGTTAGCTAGGGATCATGGGAGTTGTAGGTCAAAACATCTGGAGGGCCATAGTTTGGGGATGCCTGTTTATTGCCTGGGGGAGGTCCTGCACAGCAGCCTGCCTGTGATTGGCCAGTTTGCAGGCAGGCTACTATCCAACCAGACCCCACACCCAGTGCCACCACAGGATTGCACCACCACAGGATTGCAAAGGGCAGAACAGTGCCAGACCTCAGCACTATCTGCCCAATAGGGAGCAAGTGGACTTGTGAAAGCAAGAAATGTTTGGCAGGGGTGCACCAATTTTTGTCCTTGCTTAGGGAGCCATATTACCAAAGTCCACCCCTGTTTAGGTGTGTTGAGAATTCTTTGCTATGGATTCCTAGCCCCTCAGGAAACTCTAGTTCCAAAAGTTCCTTGTGGAGGAAGAACAACAGTTTATGGACCGCTCTCCCTGGGTGACAACTTTGTCATCGTTTCAGTATCAGGCAAATCCTCCCCCCCCCCCGGCATTTAATGTGATACTGTATTGTTCAGTCTGTTTTTAATAATATTTATGGGATTTTTGTTGTATTTTCAACTCTGATTGTAAAGCACACTTTGGGACTTTTTTGTTAGTAGCAAGCAATGCATAAATTGAATACAGTGGTACCTCAGGTTACAAATGCTTCAGGTTACAAACGCTTCAGGTTACAAACTCCTCTAACCCAGAAATAGTACCTCAGGTTAAGAACTTTGCTTCAGGATGAGAACAGAAATCTTGCGGCAGCGACAGCGGGAGGCCCCATTAGCTGAAGTGGCACCTCAGGTTGAGAACAGTTTCAGGTTAAGAACGGACCTCCGGAATGAATTAAGTTCTTACTTACGAACGCGATCCATTTTGGGGTGCTGTCCGAAAATTCCATAAATAGAGTGCGTGCAGATTGCTTCTGCACATGCACGCTGGGGGAACCCGGAAGTAAACACTTCCGGGGTTGCTGCGTTAATAACCTGAAAAGCCACAATGTGAAGCAAATGTAACACGAGGTATGACTGTAAACATAAAACTTAACCAGTGCATTCCTATGCATTTCTCTTCTGAAATTCAATGGGACGTATTCCCAGGTAAGTGTGTTTAGTGTTGCACCCTAAATCTGAAGGTTACCTGTGCTTTTGTTGTTGCTTTTATGGGCTGAAGGAGATTTTGAGGGGATTTGAAGGTCGTGAGAGGTGATGCGAAATATATATTAGAGTAAAGGAAAGGAGCCGATTGAACTGAGAAAGCATCCATAGGCAGCTGTGAGTGTCTGAGTCACATAAAACTAATAATTATTCTGATATTTTGAAGATGGCTATAAGGACGCTGAAGCTAAAGATTTATTACGCTCTTCAACCACATGTGGATTTTGCCCAACTGGAAAAGAAGCCTCTTGGCTATTGATTTCCACATGCTATAAAATATTTCCATTACTGTTTGCTTTCATTTTGTTGTGTCATAACTTTAATGGCATGCTTAGTGTAATGTTCGGTGACAAGATAAAAAACAATCAATTCCCATCTTCCAGAGAAAATGCATTGAATGGGGAAACTCTGGAGTGGTTTACATGCCCTTGCATTATTTTCCTAGAGTGCTTTGGACCTAAAACAAAACAGCAGCTTCAGAAGAAGGAAAAAGTCTTTTACTCTAGCTAGTGATTCATCATTTCAAGGAAAGGCACTGAAGAGACGTAATACTGCCAATGTAATCAGATCAATCTCTTCATTTCCCATAGGCTTTTCGAAATGCTCCAGGGCAGGGACAGCCAATGCAATGTTCCCTAGATGTTTTTAGACTCCAGCTCGCATCATCTGGCATTATAGGCCATGATACCCGGGGCTGATGGGAGAGTTTGAGAAGAAGGCTGAATTTGTACATATGTAGAAGAGTATAAATTCAATGGAATCTGTATAATGAGATGTTATTGTTCACAAACTAAGTGTTTTCCCCCGATATATATTTTTTGCCCATAGGGTCACCCAGGCAAAGAAGGACAGTCGGGAGAGAAAGGTTCCTTGGTATGTTTGTGTTTTCTTGACATGAGCCTGTGGATAATTTTCGTAACATTTAGAATGGAATGAACATATTATTATGCCTTAAGGAAAGATCACAACAAAATGCTGACACGCTGAAAATCGGGATTAGAGTGCCGATTTTGAACATATATTTTTTTCTTTCTCCGCTGAGAAAGGTATGAATTTTTTTGGGCACAGGTAGATGGAATTCATACTGTATTGTGAGCTTCCTCTCCCCTTGGTATCTGCTATTTCCACACTTCCTTTCTTGGACGTTGTGGGTGCACCATCCATTTAAAGCACCCTGCCCAAATAATCCTGGATTTAAACCACACATTAGAAATCAATATCAGACTTCTTCTTTTATAAAACTGCCACCCAAGGAAGGGGTTTGCGTATTTTCTCCAGGCAACTCCTTCCACCTGCCAACTCATATTGAAGTCAAGGAGAATTTCTAGAAATCCAAGTAAAGTCGCTTTTGCTGCAAAGCAAACCTGTGGCTCCCCCCTCCCCTTCCCTTAAAAAACTTTTCCTCCAGCATGCACCACCAGACATTTATTGATTGCTCTTCTGTCAACAGGCTCCTTTGTGTTTAAGTATGAAGCAAAAGTGCTCAGAATAAAGGGAATGTGTGTGAGGAATCGAATATTTTGTATACTCTGTGTATCAGAGTAACCTAAGCCTCCCAATTCTGCCAATGAAATGTTCTGAAAATGAAATAATGAAGCAGTTAGAGTGAATTTGCCATTCTAAAAAGATATTTATGAGAAATGTTCAAGGTTTAAGCAGACCAGCGAAGCTTCTACCACCCTCTGCCTGTTTGAGGACTTACATATTGATCCACCTGAAGGATTTTGAATCTTCACCTGGCACGGCATCCATGTTGTCAAGGCACATCTCGTCACATTCAGATGCACTAATTCCCCTCAGACTATCTTCCAAATAAAGTACATTAGGAGCTTGGCTAACAACGCAGTGAATGGGGACAGATTTCGGTCGCAATCCATACAGGTATTGCCCCACTCGCAACTCCATTTCCACAATGGCACCTATGGATAGGTGGGAAATAAATGCTATCTTGGATTCCCTTCAATGCATTAAAGAAATTGACGTGGCTCGTCACCTCTCAATCTATGGAGGGCAGCCTCAAAGCATTGAGTTTAGATGAGATTAGAGTGCCCCTTTGATTTATTTACTCCCTCTGCCCATTTTGTCAAGCGCTGTTTTTAAATCCAATGGTTGACTACCCTAAATAATTCCAAACTCGTGTCTGAGGGGATATTGTCCTGAATGCACACCAATAGCTTTGAGCCAGATTCAGCTATTTGGTCCCACTAGTGAAAGCCAACACAAGGATGACCACTAGTACAAAGGGGCTTTCTCCCTTCTCCTCTCCCTCACCCTCCAGATTGGTTTGGGGTGTTTGTGTGTGAAGAATCCCTGGAACAGCATGCAGTGGGGGGGAGGGGGAGCGAGGGGAGCATTTTGTTGGGCAGGCAGAAATCCTTACACTGATAATATGTATGTAACAGTGTGATGAACTTGAATTCCTTCCCTAGTCTCTTAAATGAAACAGTGCTCATAATTTCTTGAGATTGGGAAGAGGGGATGGGTCATCTTGAGTCCTGTCAGGGGGAAAAGTGGGGTATAATTAATAGTAGTAGTAGTAATAATAATAATAAATCTGTGGGCAATGGTTGGGGAGATCAGTTCAGTAAGCATCAAACAACAAATGGATCTACCTTCTTCAGCTTTGCCCAGTGACGTCAGCCAATACTGCACTCTAGATAAAATACTTATACTGTGGTGCCTCGCTAGACTAATTTAATTCGTTCCACGGGTCAATTCGTATAACGAAAAACTCGTCTAGTGAATCCCATAGGAATGCATTGAATTTATTTTTTTATTTTTTGCCCATAGGAACACATTAATTGAATTTCAATGCATTCCTATGGGAAACTGCGATTCGCTAGACAATTTTTTCACAAAATGAATTCATCTTGCGAGGCACCACTGTATGCGACATTTGGTGACGCCCTTAGGGCAGAGAAAGTCAACAAGGTTCTGATGTGACTTTCTAGGAACAAATTAAATGAGATCCAGATTTGCCCATAATTGCTATCCAGCTCATGCAACACTTCATTTTACATTTTGTTAGAAAAATCCACATATAACTCACAAACATACCTTAATCCATGTTTTTGATGACACCATTTCACCACACCAACAAATCCACAGAAATACCCAGGTACAGGGGTCAGTTATGAACTTATTGTTATGTTTCTGCTCAGATAAACCTGAATACCTTTGAGATAAATGTGTGTTAACCTACAGCTGTGTGTGTATTTTTTAAAAGCAATATGATCTAGATATCCCTCATTATCTTTTAGGGGCCTCCAGGTCCTCAAGGTCCAATTGGGTATCCCGGCCCCCGTGGAGTAAAGGTAAGCATAATACCTTTGCTTATATTTGATAAACGCAATGAGACCTGTGGGTTTTCTTCCCGTTAACCAATCTGGTAACTTTGTCATTGCCTGCTGTTTTCTAACAGGGCGCCGACGGTGTTCGCGGTCTCAAAGGTGGCAAAGGTGAAAAGGTAATCTCTTTATGGTGCTTAGTTTTTATCGTTTATATTTTAGTACTAAAAGGACTCGACTCATTAATGGGAAATCTAATTGAAAATCAGGCACCATGTATTTTGATGGTGCGATATAAATAGCTACAGTGATGATCATGAAAAGTAGAAGCAGAATAAATCTGCAAAAGACTAGGGCAGATCAAAATATCTGTGAGGGTATTTGATTACTTTTAAATACTTTCAGATTTTTTTTAAGGTATTCGTTAAATTGTTTTGCTGTTTCATTGTTTGTGACCCTGGGCTCCTTTGGGAGGATGAGCAGGATGGAATTATTTAATTAACACCCTTATTGAAAAATATAGTATTAACTCGAAACCTACATTGGCAAAAGGCCTCCCTCCTCCTATCCCTTCCCTGCCAGTGCTCCTTGAAATTTGCTCTGCAGGGATCAGGAGAACCCCCAAAATGGTGCATGTGGGGAGGACAGGGGGGCATAATTATGTCTGGCAAGTAGCAATGTTTTCTCTGGTGGGACGTTCACTATAAAGGCCTGGATAGCTCAGTTGCTTAGAATGTGGTGGTGATAATGCCAAGGTTGCAGGTTTGATCCCCATATGGGACAGCTGCATATTCTTGCATTGCAGGGGTTGGACTAGATGATCCTCAGGGTCCCTTCCAACTCTGCAGTACTATGATCATATGATTCTCACAGTGCAATGTTGAATTCCGCTCTTCGATTTTCTTGCCAAATGTTACGCAGAATAATGGAATCATAGAGTTGGAAGGGGCCACGGGGGTCACATAGTCCAACCCCCTGCAATACAGGAATATTTTTTTGCCTAACATGGGATTCGAACCCACAACCCTAAGATTCAGCATCCCATGCTCTACTGACTGAGCTATATGGTTGGTCTTCAGCTCACAATGAAAATAAAGACATTCCCGACTATAGGCAGCTCCTACAAACTGGAGAGGTAAAATACTCGTGCTGTTTTCTTAACAACAACTTACTGCCAGTCATTCATCTGGGACCTTCTTACACGACAGCAAACCATATAACTCCACTTTATAAATCACTCAGAAGAAGCAGGCAAACATTTTTGCAAGCCTTTTTGCTACAAGCTCGTTCGGCTTAGAGATAGTGTCTGACATAGACCTGCTTGCACTTACCTTTCGTGGAACGATTCCTTATCTAACCAGTAACTCAAGCTGGATGCAGCCCCTTGGAGCAATTTTATCTGACCCCCGTGGCTTGATTTCTATTTGAGGTGTCGTAGAAAAGGTTCCCCATTCTTTTCGTTTCTAAGGAACAGAAGTTGTTAAGAGAGAGATTCCGCACTTTAAAATATAGCATCTCTCTTTGGGGTTTGTAAGTAATGAGTCAGCTACGCCTCAGTGCACATCTTATGCAATCGTTATTCCCTTCTTGCTAGATGCTGCCAAATGTATTACAGAGCCTCATCCTCTTGCGTGGGGATTGTTTTGTCAGTACAGCTACCAAAAAGCTCTGTGGGGAATGGAGCAGCCCTCAGAATAGAGAAGCCAATGTTCCCCATGTGGCTCACTGGTTCTGTTGGGCTGTAGCTAACTAAACATTGAACACATGTGGAACAAATTCCATGAGTGCCGTGGATCTTCCCCTCCCCACCCGAACAGCTTCGTATCTGCTCAGGTGTGCTCAGGTGTGTTCCCCATTCCCTAAAAATCTGCTACTAAGTGTAAAATTGACTTCCAGTTTTGTGTACGGTATTGCTTTAAGTTCCTAAATACTTCCATATTGTTACATAGAATCATAGAATTATATAGTTGGAAGAGACCACAAGGGACATCCAGTCCAACCCCCTGCCAGATGGCTGTCAAGCCTCCGCTTAAAGACCTCCAAAGAAGGAGACTCCACCACACTCCTTGGCAGCAAATTCCACTGTCGAACAGCTCTTACTGTCAGGAAGTTCTTCCTAATGCCACCCCCCAATTTCTGCCAAGTGGTAGCAAGATTCCAGGGGCACATTTTTTCTTGTGCCCATACTCCCCTGCCAACCTCCATTTCAAAAACACAAGCATCTTTCTTTGATGGGCCATCAACACTTTTGTCATGCTTAAAAACTGGTCTTTTTTTTTAACATTGCAAAGCTGTCCAGGGGCGGAGGAAGGGGGCGCGGTGGAGGCGATCCACCCTGGGTGTCACCACTGAGGGGGGTGACAAAATGCCAGGTGGCACTCACCACAGGGCCTACAGCGCGCCTGAGCCATGTGTCTCCCCTGGGAGTGGTACAGTGGCTTGGGTGCCTGCAGGCTCCGCCCTGCCCCAAACAGTCCGCCTGCCACACACACACCCCTCAGTTGTAGGGCAGCTGAGTGGGAGGAGGCAGGTAGACTCCTTGGAGGCCCCACGGAGCGTGCTGCCCAGCTTGCCCCGCCCTGTGGGTGACACAAGCCCTGCCCCTGGGCACAGGGCACGTGCGCCGCCCCAGGCTGAAGCTCTCTCTTTTTCAGGTGATTTACTAAATCTAATTATGGATGCCTTTGCACCCACAAGCTCTGGTACCCTGAACCTGTAACAATGCCTCATCCCTTCTCTGGTTTCTTGATATCTAGGGTTTGATAGTGAACATCTGTAACAGCATCCTAGATTTCAGGAACTCTGAGAAGTGTACTTTATAGACTGTGAACATCCTTACAAAGGAGGCCAGGAGCCTTTGGGAATAATATCTCCCAAGGCTGCTGATACCCAGAACACACACTAACAACATCTCAGAGCTTCACAAAGGCACCATCTCAACCTCTTCTGCGAATGCTGGTTATAAGTCAGGTGACAGGTAGAAATAGGGGGTGATGACGGGGTGTCTTCATCCTGAGCTGAGATCAGATTTATGGAGCTCGGGCTTCATCTCAAATTGGCTCATAGAGTTCTGCATGCAGGGAATTTAATTTCTGAACCTCCCAATTCCTAACTGCACTACCATCGCTACATGACTGTCACATGAGGATATATGGCTGTGTTAATCAACCCTTAATCGCTAGCTGGTGTCTTTGAAACCATATCCTAATTGACTTTTGAACATGAGGCATTTGATGGTGGGGGGAGCCCCCCCTCTTTTTAAAACTGAACATATGAGAAAGAAAGAATAATGTCATAATGAAGAGCTCCTTGATGAATTAAGAAATGAATTTGTCTGTTGCCTTAAGCATTCATTCTCCCTTTTAAAGCTGAAAAGTAATTCAGTTCAGCTGTGGCAATATGTGTTCTCTCTCTCCCCCCCCCCCCCGATAGAGAAGCCGCTGTACTAAATTATTTGGCTTGTTATGCTCCACTTTTAGTAGTGCAGATTGCTGTGACTTGCAGCAGAATAGGTGCAGCTACTATATGCATTAAAATCATGCATGCATTCAGATTCTTAAATAACTGTCATTCTATTTGTATTTTTTATTAAAAAAAACCCAGATACACTATTATGTGCCATTTTCCCCCCTTTATCAGGGTGAAGATGGTTTCCCTGGATTTAAAGGTGACATGGGCCTTAAAGGTGACAGAGTAAGTATTTCTCTCTCTCTCATTCATATTATCTCAGTGCCTGATCCCAGCCCCCCATTCCTTTCTGATGAGAGCAAGGATCCAAGTCGGAGCTTTCAGATGAAGAAACAGGGTTGTATAAATGGATGCAGCCTTTCTTCATGGCTGGAATCAGGGAACAGGCTTAGAAAAACCCAATTCCGGGCGAATGGCTGGCTGCCATCCATTGCCAGGGGAAATTAAAGCATGGGACCTGGTGTCATCATTCAAACTAAGGCAAACCAGGCTTGTTCGGATTTTGTGTAGTTTGGCCCACATTTAATGGGGTTCCAAGTGAATGTTCACCTTACTTTCCCAGAAGGCTTTGCAGTATAAAAGCTGGTCCTCCCACACCCTTTTTAGTTTATCATTTATTTTAATATTTTGAATGTTTTAAATAGTTTCTCTCCCCCCTCTATAATTTTATTGTTTTATTCCTTTTTAGGTTTGTTGTTGTTGTTGTTGTTTGTTTTGTTTTTACAATCAAGTGGTGTTTAAATAAGAAATAAATGAATAATATCCAAAGTTAGGCCTTTCAATCCTCTTGAAGATCTATCCTGTCAGTTTTCTCAATCTCTGCAATTCAAGAGATCTTTTTTGCAATATATTCCAGGCATTGGCTCTCATTCCTCCTAGGCTCTCTTGGAACAGGTTGATTTTTCTCATTGTTCATCCACTATTTTTGTTTATTTGTAAATCTTTCCTGGTGCTCCTCTGCAGTACTACTTGGGCCCTAAGTCAGCCAGTCTTGTGACATTATACAAATTAAAACAGCACAATGAAGCAGCCATAAACAACCACAAACAAGTCATTTCCTCTGTAGGCTAGAGAAAAGTGCTGAAGTGTTTTGTCATGGCTCCGTACCAGAGCTAAAACTAATTTGGAGGAAAGTTATCAATCAAATTCTCCTAAAGTAAATTTGCTTGCAATTAAACAAACATGGGTGGGCTAGGATAAATTAAGACTGTATAACACGAGTAGGGTGGAACCTGTTTATCACATCCTGAGCGGAATTCAAACTAACAAAATGATGCATACAAGTATTATCGAGTCTACAGTATGTACTTTATAATATAACTTACAGCTTAATATTGGCAAACGATGACCCAGCTCCAGGCACATAAGGAGGAAATGGCTTACCTAACCTCACTACAAACTGGGTTCAGGCCTGGTTTAGGAACTGAATCAGCCTTGGTTGCTGTTCTGACCCTGTAACGCTTGATGGAGCTCTCCTTGGCTTTTGATACCATTGACCCTGGTATCCACCTGGATTGGCTCTGCAAGATCCATTTGGGGGCACAGTGTTACAGTGCTTCAACGCTCATTTTTTGAGACTGGTACCAGAGAACAGCTTTGGGTGGGTGTTTGTCAGCCCCTTACATTTGTAATAGTCATTGGGAAATCTGGAGTATGGCATCAGCAGTATGCTGATGTTACCTAGCTCAATTTCTCCGTTACATCCAGAAATAGCTTGTCAGGGTTGTGTGTGTGTGTGTGTGTGTGATGGGTATCACTATGATAGCTTTCCAGTAGCAGGGTCAGTGTTGTTTACCAGGAGGGAAGTTGGCGTAGTGCAGTGCAAACTCACCACCAGGAACTCTGGATTGGCTCCACAGATACATTTGCCCCACAATGAGCCCCCTTAAACTTTGCCTGTCCTTGCCAATAAACAACAGTGACTCACCTGCTAGGAAGCTAGATGAGACCAATGAGGACCTTTTCTCTGATGTGATCAGGTTTGTGGTCATCAGTTCTTATTATAGGCATAGCTGCCAAGTTTTCCCTTTTCTCGCGAGGAAGCCTATTCAGCATAAGGGAAAATCCCTTAAAAAAAGGGATAACTTGGCAGCTATGATTATAGGAACGCCCATGAAAGCTTCTTTCATGCACTCTTCCAAGTGGATAAGTTATGTGCCCAGACCACATATGAATAAACTGGACCTGGTCTTCAAAAGTGCATGGGACTTCAAAAAAAAAGATTATTGAGAAGGGTTTGAGACAATGGAATAATGGATGGAATCCAACAAAGCCAGAGGGTTTTATTCAACCTTATCAACCTGTGTGTGTCTCCACTGTTCACAAAAGTCCCTAAAACTCAGATACAATGTTATACTAGCAAGCAATATTTTTTAAATATATTTATAGCATGTATATAGTTAACTTGTCTAACTATAATCCAATCAGTTAAAGGGCAGGGCACATTAAAAACTGCATCAAATTTCAATAACGATGTAATTACTAAAAATTTGTAGCAAAATGTAGTGACCAGAAACAATACAGCAGAGCCCTTTGCCAAGGTTGCAACTGAAGATGAAAAGCCTGCCGTAACAACAGCGGGGAAAAAGTTGCAAATCTGAATGTGGATTTCTTTCCCCATGAGAGATGGGGTTCTTTTAGTTACTGTAAACTGTCGGCTTTTGTGGCTAAACCACAAGCAACAACTAGACCTTTGGTTACACTCGGTGCTCAAATTACAGGGAGGCCAGGCGGAATCCAGCCTGCTTAAGTTTTCTACCAGTTCTCCCCTTAATACTGGTTTTAGAAAGCTACACTGAGGCCAAGGTTTAGCTAAAATTAGGAATAGGGGCAGACCTGAGGTTTTCATCAACGGCCAATCCAATAATTTCAGCAGTTTTCGCATCCCTTTTGCAGAAACAGGTGATTTGGCTTTTACATCCATGGTTTACATCCTTCATTTTTTTTAAAGGGTGAAGTTGGCCCTCTTGGTCCACGAGGAGAAGATGGCCCTGAAGGTCCCAAAGGCCGTTCTGGCCCAACAGGAGACCCAGGTGGGGCTGGTCAAGCTGGAGAAAAGGTTAGTCACTCAATCATACAACAGGTTTTTTTGGGGGGAGGGGTATCATGAGATCATCTTGGTGTAGTTTTAGAGGCTGCAAATTCACATATTGCATAAAAAGCATATGAACAAATTACAAATGACCCCCTTTTTCTTTCGGTGTTTGTTGTGTCTGAGTAGGACTATCGTGTGGGACGCGTGTAGATCCCAGACACATCTTTTCCTAAAGATTTACTGAAGCTTTATAAGAACACCTTTTCCACTCTGTCTGTAATACATTTCAGCTCATCTTTCACTTTTGTAGGTTTGGGGCTACACCGGGGGGGGGGGGGGGAGAGTGAATTGAGAAGTCTCTAGTTTTAAATCTTCTCTCAGCCACGAACTCAGAGCCACTGTGTCTTCTCCTCAGGCATAAACAATACTGCTTACAAGTAAAAAAAAGTAGTGTAACAATGCAGTTGAAGTGGTCTGAGTATTTGGAAGGCACCATATAAATGATGACGGTGATTTATTTCACTGAAAACATAAGGTGAAATAAGGAAAAGGGCAGAGCAGGGGCAGGCTTTACCAAATAGCAATGGATTGGATTGCAGAGCCTAAAGCAAGAACCATTTCCCGGCCCCCAACCTCCAGCCTCCACCTTACTGTTGGAGTTACATGTCTTTGTTTGTAATATTTTGAAATACAGAGCAGGAAGGCAGATTATTTTTAATGCATGCCTAAAGGTGATATTGAATATACACACCCTTTTATAGTAGATAATGTGTGTGTGTGCACTCTGTCCTGTTCAGGCATTATGTGCAAGCAGAACATACATGCAGGGAGGAAAAGTAAATAAGTTCTGTCCTGCCATCCCTGTTACCTTCCATAAATTGGAGGGTGACTGTCTGCAACAGGGAACCTCCCAAAGTTCTAGGGTTCTGTATTGTGCAGGGAGCCTTTATAAGCAGAGTAGGTTCCCCACTGAATGATCACCCATTGACATGGGTGGAGCCAGTGCCCTCATCCCTACTCTCAGCATTTACTCACAAGTATAATGCATATGGGACCCAGGTGGCGCTGTGAGTTAAACCACTGAGCCTAGGGCTTGCTGATCAGAAGGTTGGCGGTTCGAATCCCTGTGACGGGGTGAGCTCCCATTGCTTGGTCCCAGCTCCTGCCAACCTAGCAGTTCGGAAGCACGTCAAAATGCAAGTAGATAAATAGGAACCGCTACAGCGGGAAGGTAAACGGCGTTTCCATGTGCTGCTCTGGTTTGCGGCTTTGTCATGCTGGCCACATGACCTGGAAGCTATACGCCGGCTCCCTCGGCCAATAATGCGAGATGAGCGCTGCAACCCCAGAGTCGGTCACGACTGGACCTAATGGTCAGGGGTCCCGTTACCTTTACCTTTACCTATAATGCATATATGGGCCTAGAGTAAGGCCACCATTCCTTAATTAACTTTGTTGGATTGTGCCTCTGAATAAGAATCCCATGTATGCAACTAGGCAAGAATGTCCATATTCCACAAATTATATCCCCTCTCCACTTGCAAAAACTAGTTATTGAGATAATATTTCATTCAACCATGTTCCTGCTGAGTTCCTTGGCCAGCCTGTCTGAAGCCCAGTTTGCTTGTCAAGATCTTTTGAAGGGATCTCCCTCAGTGACTCTTCCTGTGTTTTGCACACACGCTCCTTTGAGGAAGAACAATTTATGGACTAAGAGGGGGCAAGGAGAGCATTGTAGTTATGATTTGATGCTAGCGACCTTTTAAGCTATCATAAAAATACTTTAAAAGTCACTTCATTCATTCCAGAAAGTGTTCCTTTCAGCCTCGCTTAACTGTGGGGAGCTATTTCAGAATTAATGATCCCCACAGTGTTGTGAGACATCTTCCCAGCTGTTAACAAGGTCATGAATCAAGAAAGCCAATATTACAATTATGGATGAATGGAAGCATAATTGGAATGTCATCACTGAATTCCAATTAAATTCCAATCCCATTAAAACAAGAATAAATGAGCGACATTTCCGCCCCCAAAAAACTCAACTGTTGAGCTTCTTCATTCTGGGCTGAAAGCAGGGAAATACCATGACAAGTATAGGATTGATCCAAAAACTGTGAGCAGAAGTAAAGGTCTAAGGAAGTGTGACATTTACAGGCATCCTCCCCACCCAGTATGGGGAGGCAAAACTAGCAAGGTTCACAATGGTTGGTGGCTCTGCTCTCCCCCTGCACAAATGAAAATGCCAGATGATGATTATTTATGTCAAACAGTAGCTTTAGTATATAGGTGTTTGTCAACTGGGTTATCTAACAAACTCAAGAAGGTATAGTTGAAATGTGTAGCTAAAGAGATGTTTATGAGCTACACATGAAATGTGTCGCTAAGGAGATGTTTATGTAGCTAAAGAGCATTCAGGAGAACGGTTTACACAGCCAGACCTTGCTTAAAGCCCTGGAAACGATGAGGCACATCATACTTTAGTGACAGAATAATAATAATAATAATAATAATAATAATAATAATAATAATAATAATAATAATATATTATATTATTTATAACCCGCCCATCTGGCTGGGTTTCCCAAGCCACTCTGGGCGGTTTCTAACAGAAGAATAAAATAATTGATTAAAGATTAAAAGCCTCCCTAAACAGGGCTGCCTTCAGATGTCTTCTAAAAATCTGGTAGCTGTTTTTCTCTTTGACATCTGATGGGAGGGCGTTCCACAGGGTGGGTGCCACTACCGAGAAGGCCCTCTGACTGGTTCCCTGCAACTTGGCTTCTCGCAACAAGGGAACCGCCAGAAGGCCCTCAGCACTGGACCTCAGTGTCCGGGCAGAACGATGGGGGTGGAGACGCTCCTTCGGGTATACTGGACCGAGGTCATTTAGGGCTTTAAAGGTCAGCACCAACAGTTTGAATTGTGCTCGGAAATGTACTGGGAGCCAATGTAGATCTTTCAAGACCGGTGTTATGTGGTCTTGGCGGCTGCTCCCAGTCACCAGTCTAGCTGCCACATTCTGGATTAGTTGTAGTTTCTGGGTTACCTTCAAAGGTAGCCCCACATAGAGTGCATTGCAGTAGTCTAAGTGGGAGATAACTAGAGCATGCACCACTCTACGAGACAGTCTGCAGGCAGGTAGGGTCTCAGCCTGCGTACCAGATGGAGCTGATAGACAGCTGCCCTGGACACAGAATTGACCTGCACCTCCATGGACAGCTGTGAGTCCAGAATGACTCCCAGGCTGCGCACCTGGTCCTTCATTCACCCCATTTAGGACCAGGGAGTCCTCCACACCTGCCTGCCTCCTGTCCCCCAGAAACAGTACTTCTGTCTTGTCAGGATTCAACCTCAATCTGTTAGCCGCCATCCATCCTCCAACCACCTCCAGGCACCTGGAGCATTAAAAACTACATCCACACACACAAAAAACTTTATAAAAGAATGGGAAAGTTATTTAGGAGACCACTGTAAGCAGATGGAAACATTAGCAGGATTTTGATTTTACTTGTAGTGTAACAATTATTATGGATAATATGGATTGGTATAAAAGTTGGCGTTTCGAAGAATATGTAGTAATAAATGTTTAAAATGGGACCCCATGGAGGGGATGGGGAAAAGTCTTGAGATTTGGAAGAATCTCTGTACATGGATATATATATCTGAAGTGTGTGTGTGTGTGTGTGTGAATATGATTTCTTAAAAAGCCTACATCCACACAAGGGGTTTCTTTATAACTTTACAAACTACATGATCCTTCTGAGGGAAATGGAACATAAACAGAGTGGTAGCCATCAGGAAACAATTGAGAAATGCATTCAACTTCTTTTTAACTTACAGGGTAAACTTGGTGTTCCCGGACTACCAGGATATCCAGGAAGACAAGGTCCAAAGGTGAATTTGCTCTCGTGTTGAAAAATGTACAGCTTTGGTTAGCCGGATATTCTAGGGTTTGTTTGTTTTTGTCTTACTTGGAACGTTAGTTTGAAGCAAATGCTTGGATAGTCACTTGTTACTACAGTACTAGAAATCCAAAGGTTATTTGCATTTTCCTGACAAAATTGCGAGTCTGGTTCAATGATATAATTCAGTTTTGATGCCCTAATTGTGATGATCGTTTTGGTAGCCTAAGACATTCAAACAGATATGGATCTCAGATTTGACAGCTTCCTCTATCGGCCGCAATGGCCATGCAAATGAATAACTTACAACTTGATGGGTGGTGAGTGCTCTAAATATCAACCGTGTTCACTCATACAACTACTCAAAAAGCATTTGCAATGATATACGTAACGCTCCCCATGCATCTGGATCATTGCTTGTCAAATGATCAGATTTTTAAAAATGTCATTCTGGTTCGTTGGTCCCCTTCGCTGGGCATCTTTTTTGTTTTCTGGGTTATAACTTTGTGTAATTTACACATCTAGAAAAGGAAAGCACAGAGCATTAAGTATTATATGATGCACTGATACAATGAGGTACAAAGTGATGCTCAGCCATAGTAAATGTTACTCCTCTGGCCCGTGAATGTACGCTATCATACATCAAATTATTATATTATTATTTTAAAAAGAAAGCAGAGAACCTTAATCACCGTGTTCATAGTGGATTTTATGCACTGTTCTAGTTCTTATGGAAGTGATCTGTGGAGCATGCACACACGAAACCCTTAAAATCAGAATGAGCAGCCTAATTTTTCCCTTTAGGGGAATCCAACAATTATTTAGCAGCTAAGTCACAATATCACGTCAGCCCTGGAAAGACGATACAGTACAGGCAAACATTTTTGATGTAAGTTCTCCACATGTTAAATGCTTCCAGGATGACTCCCCAGAGCTTGGAATAGCCTATCAGACTCAGCCCTTCTGTGCAACTTTGGATGTGGTATTGATCTGTTAAACCCAGGAGAGTTTTTTGTGTTTACTTGGGGCACAGTCCTACAGGATGTTCTCCAGTACAAGCCCCATTGAAATAGGCGAAAAGTCTGAAACCATGGCTGGATCCATATCCTTGATAAAGGGTAGCATTACCTGCAGAAAGGGAATATGCATTTCTATTGTTGCTCCCAATTTCTGGTTAACAAGGAAACTGTATAACTTCTCTGACAGTGCAATGCATGTGAAAAAAAGCCTGTCATCTTCTGGGATTAACACCTTGAACAACTATCTAGGTGTCTCTCCCCCCCCCCCCAAATGTGTTTACATTGTTTAAGGTATCATTGTCAGTACATTTTTAGAAAAGTATTACTTTAAATTGCAAAGTAACATTGATTTCTCTTAGCTCTTTAAAATGTTGGGAGTCTGTGCTTATTTTGCTTGCTTTTTTTCATTTCAACCTGGGTGAACTCCAAGGCGTCCCCCCCCCCCCCAAGTAAACACTCTGTGCTAATGTGATATAGGGTTACTGCTAAGGAAAGTGTTCATCAAGAATATTCATCTTCAGAAGTAGGTCTTTGATGCACCTGCCTTTTAATCTAAACGTCTGAGATTGCAGTCTCTCTCTCTCGCTCTCTATCCCCATCTCTCTCCCTTGTCTGTCAACGCTTCAAAACTCTATTTGGAAATTTCTTAAGATCAAAGAGATCTTACTTTATTCGGAAGCATGAACACAAATGACATGCACAAACGTCAAAGAAAATGTGTGGCCTCCCCCTCACAAAACAGAGATGTTGGCATGAATTTTGCTAAGCTGAGTCCTCGCTATACTAAAAATGGAATTAGTTTGCAAGCAATATTCAGGTTTAAATTATTTCAACAGTGTGTTGGCATTGGGTTAGAAGGATGGCTGCAGGACCATTCAATCTTCTGGCTCTGCTCTACTGAGTGGCTGAACTGCCAGAGCTGTGCCACTTAGGTTGCAGTCCATCGGTCACCCGCCATTAGCGTAAGAATAGCAGTAGAAGCAAAAGCTCAGAAACAATGGCCCTGGCAAGTTGGCTGCCATCCTGGTGACATTTGACAATGATGCCCGACATAACCATGATGGTCCTGTATGCTCAAAACCACACCTTCTCCTGTTGCCCTCATCACTCTAGAGCCATTTCATATTTCCCAGAATGCTTTCCCCCCAGAATGCTTGGAATGGGGGGGGGAGCAGCAATTGCTTTTACGTGTGTATGGCAGTCCAGTGATGCTGCATATAGAGAATTCTGAGGAAGAAAACAATGGCTGTTGAGAGAGAAGGAGTGTTGCTGCCTGTGGTATTGCCCCCACTAAGGCATGGGACGTGGGTGGCGCTGTGGTCTAAACCACTGAGCCCCTTGGGCTTGCCAATCAGAAGTTGGGTGGTTCGAATCCCCGCGACAGGGTGAGCTCCCGTTGCTCTGTCCCAGCTCCTGCCAACCTAGCAGTTCGAAAGCACCACTGCGGCGGGAAGGTAAATGGCATTTCCGTGTGCTGTGGTTTCCACCATGGTGTTCCATTGTGGCCAGAAGCATTTTAGTCATGCTGGCCACATGACCCAGAAAGCTGTCTGTGGACAAACGCCGGCTCCCTCAGCCTGAAAGTGAGATGAGTGCCACAACCCCATAGTTGCCTTTGACTGGACTTAACTGTCCAGGGGTCCTTTACCTTTAACCTTTTGGCCCCCACTAACACCAAACAATAATGAAGGAAGGAAGATGCCACTATTACATCTAAGGGCACACCCATCTCACTGGAAGCAAATTCATCTATCCCCCCTCCTGAGTTTTGTGAAATCATTCCATTGTTCAGGTATTGATTTAACTTCTCCCTGGAGGAAAACCACCAATATTTTAATTTCTCAGCCCTAATATACAGTAGTCCCGATACAGTCATACCTCGGGTTGAGAACGCTGCGGGTTGCGTACTTTCGTGTTGCGTACTCGGCGGACCCAGAAGTGTTTACTTCCAGGTTCTGCCGTGTGCACATGCACACACTTTGTGCATGCGCTGAAGCACCACTCGGGTTGAGTACTTTTCAGGGTGCGAACGGCACGCTGGAACGGATTAGGTACTCAACACAAGGTACCACTGTACTTAAGATTAAGGGGGTAAAAGCTTTTCACTAGTCAAATGTCTTGAGTGCATGTTATTGCCTTCTACACCTCTGGTAAAGCTTCAAGGCTTGTGTGATAGATTAGTCAATGGGCCCCATCCCATACTTGTTAGTGTAGCTACTGAACTGATCTGAATATAACCCACCCCAGTTTATCCGCCACCACCAACATGATTATAGGTCACACTCGGTTGGCTCCTATAGCCAAACAGGTCTGGGCTCGGAAATTCATCATAAAGAATTAGAAGCCCCCCCCCCCAAGAAAAAGCACACACCCAGGGAGAAGAAGTATATTAGAATTGTAGTAATAGTTGCAGGGCCGCTTAGGATCTCAGGGTATCTCAGGGTAGCTGTCAGTACTGGGCACCTTCTTCCTTCCCATGCTGCCCCTCCTGCCTCCTGGGCCAACTCTTCATCCTAATCAGCAGGAGCAGTGGCAACAGCAGATCCCCAGGCCGGTCAAGCAGAAGGGTGGTATCCAGTAGTGGTGGCAGGTAGCCTGGGGATCTGAACCCTGGGGGCAGGTGTCCCAAGACTGACAGGCAGAGGAGCCTGTTTTCGCTGCTTCTCTTCAGTTTACCTAGGCTGCCCATTCAGTGGCACTCATCATGCTGCAGGTCACATCGCCATCTGTTGGCAGCCATGTGAACTACTGTGTGATGATGGACAAATGCAGATATATAGACAGAGATATTTGCAATGATTATGTTGGTTGTTAATGTCCTTTTCCTCAATTGCCCATGGAAATTGGATAACGTAAACTCTTTTGCAGCAGTAACAAAATATCTCCTAGGAGTAGAATACTGCAGGTTAATGTCAGATCACAAATATTCTTTATCAGTCTTCCTATTCTTCCATGCCAAAACCCAATTATTATCACCCAGCAAGTATTATCTCATACGGTCATTCAGAAAATAAATTGCTTACAATTATTTCTTAGTATTTCTACAAGCTTAATCTAGTAGCCTTTTTTGTTGAAGGGGCTGTTTCAACAATTACTGAAATGAGACATTGGAAACATTTTTCCTTATGAAATTGTCATTATTTTCAAACAGACTTTCTTCTGCCTTCACCTGAAAATAAATATATATTTGATGTCCACTATTGTTATGGACACTGTTTGCAAATTACTGGAAAATCAGGCCTGGTTTGTGCATCTAAAACTAATCCAAAACCCAGAAAAAATTGAATGTCTTCTTTATTTTATACGTGTGTGCACTTGAACATACAGACATACATGTATGAACTGACATAATGGATTTATGGACTTAGGGTAATAGCAGCCAACTGAGTTTTCTACTCAGTGTAGACCCATTGAAATCATTGTATGCAAGTTAGTCATATCCATTAATTTCATCAGGTCTGCTTTGATTAGAACCATCATTGGATACAACTCTTACTCAATCACTGGAAACTCATTTTCTTTTATGGTTAAAATGGTGCTATTTGTTCTAAAAGCTCCTTTCTGTGGAGCACCTGCTCTCTATTTGATATTTTGTCCACATTGCTCAGACTGATGACAACATGCTTGTTTTCTCTGCCTCCAATAAATTTTATTAAAGTTTGAAAGAAATTAGAGAAGGGTTAATATAATATATTTAATATCTTTTTATCAAAAATAAAGAAAACTAATCTAAATAAAAACACAAACCAGAAATAGGAAAAGGAAAACAAAAAAGAAGAAAGAAAAAAAGAGAACTTCAGATTCATCACTGATCAGCTATATATAGAAAATTATTCAAAACATCTACACCAAGATAACACCCAACAACTCCACTTTCTGTACATGAATATTTCCTTTGATCCTCAAACCCAGATACCATAGGTTCATTTTATTTTTCATGCAAACAGTCTATAAGGAGTTTCCAACCTTTAGTAAATATGGACAGTGATTTTTCTCTGATTAAACACATCAACTTTACAGACTGGTGACAACATGATTGTAATGGACATGTTTTTGACGTTTTTGAGAATTCTGTAGGTCTTGTTTCCACTTGATAATGTGTGATATATAATGTGTGACTGGAACTCAACTTAGGGAATTGAACTTTCACTCCTATGACCCATCCCCAAACCTGCTCCAGAGGGTATCTCAACTCTCCGAAGCAGATTTCGATGATGCACAGAGGATGGAAAGAAGTTGTGTGGTGCTAGCAGAAGTTCATTCTTCTGGAGGGGGACCTCAGCTAGATATCACCCAGTGACTTGGGGCAAGATTGACTTAACGATTCCTATCAGTAGAAGCCCTGCTCAAGGACTTCCACCAGTGCAACAGACCCTGTCCCCTTCTCATTCCCCTCACCCACAGAAGTTGGGAGAGGAGAGAAGAATGGTCGTTCCATCTGGCAAGCTGAAACTCTTGGGCAGATGGAAAGATTGGAAGGGCACAGCAATGAATCCCACCCTCTGCTTGTTTTAAGGTTGCTTGGGGTGTTGTTGTTGTTTTTAATTGTACCACTCTTGATGTTTTAATGCATTCCGGACATGAAGCATTTTGGTAAGCTACCAGACCGCCATCTATTAATAACCGTTTCCACATCAATTGCTTCAACTGAATAGTATAATGTGTTATATTGCAATGCACTATGTAGCTTTCATGTTGTTGTTTTGTGTGGTGTCTAGGAAAAATATTTCATAAACTATTATAATTCACGGTGTGTCAATGATTCATCTGCTGCTATTCTTTCTGGTTAGTGGGCATGCAGAAACAGGCCTTTTCTCTGTTGATCGTACAATTATGGAATATGGTTCTGAGTGAGACCAGGCAAGGCCGATTCCTTGGCGTGGGCCTGAAAGACTCAATTTTTCACCATGGACTTTAGGAGTTAGTTATGATCTGTGTTGTAGAAATGGTTTTGTGGGCCACACACCAAGTTATTGTTATTGCATGATTTATGTTGGCTTTGAAGGATACAGATGTTTAATATATAAAGTAACTTAGAAGTTTATTAAATATCTAAGTAGGCTTTGAGTAAACCATATAACTGTGTGTCCTCCCCCCCTTACAGGGCTCAACTGGGTTCCCTGGATTTCCGGGTTCCAACGGAGAGAAAGGCGCAAGGGTATGATATAGTATTCTTCTTAACGTGTTTTATTAATATGTGGAACTCATTGCTAAGTGAATTCAAAAGACAGGCAGGATTGGGAATTTAACTGCTAATGCAATAAGAACATGGTACATTCTTGATAGCAACCAAAAGAAATAAAGAATAAGAAGGCTGTTGCTCAGCAAGATTAAATAGTAATTTTCCCACAAGGAAATCTATTCACCAGCTTCCCATTATCAAAACAATGTGCAGCTCCATAGCAGCAGTGGCTCCCCATTAATTCTGTTACTCGCAAGTGTTCAGTGCAACAGTGAGATGTAGCTACAAGCTGCTGGACATATGTCATTGGATATATTTTTTCTATGTTTCCCCGATGGCAGGTAAATAAGATGTAATCTGAGGGTCAAAATACATGTCTTTAAATATTTCTTCATATTTAACAAGGAAATTTTTTTTAAAAAATGAAAATAATATCATCTGGAGGCTGCAGATCATATGAGGATCACAGCAAACATGTAGCAGCAGTTTAACACGTTCTTCCCTTGTTGAAAGCCCCTCCTATGAAGCTGGTATTTGCTTTTGGTGAAATCCCAGAGAGAGAGAGAGAAAGAGAGAGACATGAGGCTAACTTGCAGTTAGTTTCATTATTAAGGAAGGGGGGGTACTGGTTAGAGCAGGCATCTCCAAACTTCGGCCCTCCAGATGTTTTGGACTGCAAATTCCCATCATCCCTGACCACTGGTCCGGTTACCTAGGGATCATGGGAGTTGTAGGCCAAAACATCTGGAGGGCCGCAGTTTGGGGATGCCTGGGTTAGAGCATGGTGCTGATAATGCCAAGGTTGCAGGGTCAGTCCCTGCATGGGTCAACTGCATAGTCCTGCATTGCAGGGGGTTGGATTACATGATCCTCAGGGTCCCTTCCAGCTCTACAGTTCTATGATTCAATGAAAGGCAAAGCCCCCTAATGAAGTTGTTTGAACTGGCTTGCAGCCCCTCCTTTGCTCTCTAGTTTTCTGAGCCAGGGCTCCTCCCCTGTAATCTTCTGCCAAGGCAAGCCCCAGGAGCCTCTCTCTGTGCTTGTCTGGCTCATTGCTTGGCAATGTGTATCAATCCTTCGCATTCTAGGAGCAAGTGGGGCCAGAGAACCGTCGGCAGAGAAACTGTCATGACGGAGCTGCAGGAGAGATGTAGGGGCTGGCTCCCCTCTGTTGTCTCCATTGGAGCCTGTGGCCCTCCAGATGTTTTGGCCTACAACTCCCATGATTCCTAGCTAACAGGACCAGTGGTCAGCGATGATGGGAATTGTAGTCCAAAACATCTGGAGGGCCGAAGTTTGGGGATGCCTGATCTAAGCCATCATCTTCTGTGCCTCCCCTGGGGGCTCTTGGCCTCCACCACTCTTCCTCATCTAGCCAATCCCAGACACCAGCTCATCCTATTTTATTTTATTTTTAAAATATAAAAAATGCAGCTAATGCAAAGATGCATTTATTTCCACATCCGGTTTGGCCCTGGCTCAGTTGAAAAAGCATTACGTCTGAAGTGACAGGGAAGCAAAATGAAGGTGTCGTTATATCTGTGATGATCGCCGTCACTCAATCAAGTCCCCACTCGATGTAGCAGTCATCTAATGATGAATAGACATCTGGGAAGCAGCCCATTGTCTGATGGGAAAGTATAAGTAAAGGAGGAAATAAAAAAAGCTTTGACAGTTTCACCGGAGGCACTTGAACTTGGGATCATGTGCACCGGGTGGGCTGCCATCACCTTCTCCCTTAAGCATCTGGGGCTGGTAAGAAAGTATACAGTGGGGGAGTGAAATATACTCGGAGTCAAGAGTGAATTTCATGCTCTTTATTCAGCTCATAGTCATCAAGGAGGAGAAGAGAAGACGAATGGCTCTTTTCCCCAAACCGTCTGCTTATATACATTATTTACACAATGGGCCTTGCGTGATTGGCTACTTCAGGGCTACACCTGTGGGCCAATTATATTGTGGATTGACTTCTGCCTGCAGCCTGATTGGCTGCTCCTACAGGCCAATCAGGTAGCAGATTCACTTCTGCCAGCCGCCTGATTGGCTGCTCCAGCAGGCCAATCAGGTTGAGGATTCACTTCCACCTGGAGTTGGATTGGGTAGCTCCCGCTGATTCTGAATCCTATTGTTCTAGGATTCAGCTCAGTACATAACACCCCTCCCCTCTAAGTTCCAGTCCTGCCCGGGAAGTTGCATTCGTAGTCCCCAAGGTCTGCTGGCCGCCTCCGTGTGCGTTGTGGCCTGGGGTGTTCCTTGGTCAGGGGTTCTGGTTCTGGCTCGTGTTCCGAGGCTGCTGGCTGTGCCAGGGCTGTCTGGTCTGGCGCCACTGAACCACTAGGTTGTAGCTCTGGTTCCGGTGTCCTTCCAGCCTCGGGGCGCCCCTCTGTGCCTACTGCTTCTGCTTCCCCTGCCCACCCCTCTCGCTCTACAGGCCTCACTGCCCTGCTGTCCCCTTGGGACCCCTCTGTCCCGCTCTCCTCCCGGGTTCCTCCTGGGAATCGTCGCCGTAGCTGGTCGCAGTGGCGGCGCCAACATTGCCCCCCTTCCGTTAGTACCTCGTACGACACGGGACCGGTCACCTTGGTGACTGTGGCGGGTACCCATGCTGGGCCTGCCCCAAAATTCTTTGCATACACTGGGTCCTGGGCCACAAATGTCCGGGGGTTCCTGCCTTTCCCCACCACTACCTCATCCTGAGCTCTGTCGGGGTGAAGTCGGTCCAGTCTAGTTGCAAGGCGCCGGCCCATTAGTAATTCAGCTGGGCTCCGGCCCGTCGTTGTGCTTGGGGTGCTGTGCTGTGCTAGAAGAAATGCGGCAAGGCGGTATTCCCAGTCCCCTTGTGTCATGCGGCGGAGGCTGTCCTTGGTGGTCCGCACCATGCGCTCCGCTTGGCCATTGGTGGCAGGGTGGAATGGTGCTGAGTGGATGTGGCGGATGGCGTTCTGCGCTGTGAAGGTCTGGAACTCCTCTGACGTGAATGCGGTTCCATTGTCCGAGACGAGGGTGTCAGGGAGCCCGTGGGTCGCAAACAGCTTACGTAGTACCCGGATGGCCGCCGCCGTAGAAGTGGATGGTACCAGTGCGACCTCCAGCCATTTGGTGTAGGAATCCACCACTATGAAGAATGTTTTCCCCTGGAAGGGGCCAGCGAAGTCCACGTGCAAGCGTGACCATGGATGTCGGGCGGACTCCCAGGGCTGGACTGGGGCCCTTGGGGGATCCGGGCGGGATTCTTGGCAGGTCTGGCAGTGTTGGACCCAGGCCTCTATCTCTCTGTCAATCCCCGGCCACCACACATAACTCCTGGCAAGGGCCTTCATCCTCACTACCCCTGGGTGTGTCTCGTGTAGGGCTGTGAGGACCCTTTTGCGGAGGGGCTGGGGAACAACAACCCTGCTTCCCCATAACAGGCACCCCTTGTGGGCCGACAGTTCATGTTTGCGGTTTGTGTAGCCAGCGAATTCTGGCCCGGGGCTGCTGCTGGGCCATCCTCGCCACACCCAGTCCAGGACCCGGGAGATGACCCTATCTTTTGTGGAATGGTGCGCAACTTCTTGTGCCTGAATGGGTCGGTCGGGAAGCAGCTCCAGGGTCATAACCTCTTGCGCAGGCGCTGGGTCGGGGCCTGTTTCTGGTAGTGGTAGCCTGCTGAGGGCGTCTGCGTGGCCCATCGCCTTCCCAGGGCGGTGGATTAGTGCATACTGGTAGCCGGCAAGGAAAATTGACCACCTGAGGACACGTGGAGACAACACTTGGGGGGTCTGCTTCTCAGGAGCAAACAGGCCAAGCAACGGCTTGTGGTCAGTCACTATGGTAAAGGGCCGCCCGTACAAGAAATCATGGAATTTTTTTATGCCCTTCACGATTGCCAGACCCTCCTTGTCAATCTGTGAGTAGTTTCGTTCGGCTGCAGCAAGCGTCTGGGAGAAGTATGCCACCGGCACCTCTCTTCCATCCGGGAGTTGGTGTCCCAGGACAGCGCCGATGCCATAGGGAGAGGCGTCGCATGCCAGCACCACTGGCAGCCTCTCGTCGAAGTGTGCCAAGACCGAGTTCGAGACGAGCAAGTCCTTGACTGCCTGGAATGCGGCCCTTTGTCGCTGGCCCCACACCCAAGGGGCCCTTTTATCTAGGAGTCTGTGTAGGGGCTCCGCTACCGCTGCCTTATGGGGAAGGAAGGCATGGTAAAAGTTCAATAGTCCCAAGAATGACTGAAGTTCGGGCTTGCTCTTGGGCGCTGGGGCCTCACAAATGGCCCGTACCTTGTCACCGGTTGGATGGACCCCTTCTGCGTCCACCTTAAATCCCAGAAAGTCCACCTGCGGCACTCCCAGTAAACACTTTTCCCGCTTCACCTTGAGGCCCGCCGTCTGGAAACGGTGCAGGACGGAGCGGAGGCGGTCCTCAAATTCCTCTGGTGTGGGCCCGGCGATCAGTACATCATCGAAGAAGGGGGTGACGCCAGGAATCCCTTTAAGGAGAGAGTCCATTAGATTCTGGAATATGCCTGGTGCCACGCTAACGCCAAATTGCAGCCGCTTTACTCTGAATGCCCCTCTGTGCGTCACAATCGTCTGAGCCTCTGCTGTGGCTTCGTCCACAGGCAACTGTTGATACGCTTGGGCCAAGTCCAGTTTGCCAAAGATTTTTGACCCAGCCAGGGTGGCGAGGACATGGCTGACCACTGGCACTGGGTATGCATGGGCCGTGAGAGCCTTGTTTATGGTGCATTTGTAGTCTGCACAGATGCGGACCGAACCGTTAGGCTTGACGGGTGTGACAATTGGAGTTTCCCAGGGGGCGTTGGGCACCGGCTCCAGCACTCCTTGCTCCACGAGCCGGTCCAATTCCTCGTCTATGCGGGGTTTCAGGGCGAACGGGACCCGGCGGGCCTTGTGCCTGATGGGTCGTACAGCGGGGTCTAGCTGTAGGGCAATGGGGGGTCCTGTATATCGTCCCAATGCCCCATCGAAAACCCCTGGAAACTCTTTGCATATGGCGTCCACGTCCACTTGTAAGCTAGTGCGGTTCACCCCGGTAACGGCTAGCCCCAGAGGTCCAAACCATGCCAGTCCCAGTAAGCTAACGTAGGGGCCCTTAACTACCAGCAAGTCCAATTGTTGCTTTCGCCCTCGATATTGCACCCTGAAGGTCCCCACCCCCATAGTAGGGACCTTACGTTTCTGGAAGTCCCGGAGGGTGAATGGGGCCGGCCTTAGTTTGGGACCCCCATTAGGGCACAGTTCCCTTAATGTTCGGGCCGAGATTATGGATAGAGTTGAACCCGTGTCCAGCTCCATGCGGCATGGGGCTCCCTCTATCTGTACCTCTATATAAATTTTCTCTGTGCTGGGATGGGGCAACTGGAATACCTGGTAGTCCGTGATCTCCGTCGAGTTGCCTTGGTGCATGGTGCCGTGTGACCTGGGGCTCCTGGGTCGGTCATCTGATGCTTGTCGACAGGTGAGTCGAGCCCGACACACCCGGGCGATGTGTCCCAATTTTCTGCACTGCCTGCACTCTGCGTTGTGGAAACGACAGGTCCTCCTCTCGTGGTTCTCCCCGCAGCTTGCACAGTTCCCTCCTTCTCGTCGAGGCTGCTGTGGTGTGTGTGCTGCTTGAGTGCGCCGCTGTACTCGGTGTACTTCCTCCCTGTCAGATTCGGATTCGTCGGTGAGGTCTTCGTGGTAGACCCTCGGTTGGGATGGCGGGGCCGGTCGTGCCTCTTGCGTTGACCTCTCGGCGGCTTCGGTTGCCAGGGCTTCCTCCAGAGCAATCTGGAACGTGAGGTCTTTTTTGGCGTAGAGGCGTCGTTGCAACATCTCGTCCCTCAGGCCACCGACGAGGCGGTCACGAAGCATGTTCTCCAATTCTGAGAAGTTGCATAACCGGGCGGCTTGGCGGAGGGAGGTCACAAACCCAGTTATGGTTTCCCCCGGGGCTTGCCGCTTTGCGTAGAAGGCATTTCGGCAAGCTACCACCGAGGGCTGTGGTGAGAAGTGCTCCTTCAGCCGTTCCATTATTGTTTTGTAAGAGACGGTAGCGACATCTCTAGGTGCAAGGAGAGCCCGGGCGATTTCAAACGTCTCCTCTCCACAGACGCTGAAGAATGTTGCCCTCTTCATGGCATCGTTGGTGACTTCTTTCGCTTGCAGGAGGAAGTTGAAACGAGCGGCGTACCCTTCCCAGTCTCCTGATGCTGGTTTGAATGGCGAGAAGCTGCTGTCGGTTGCCATTCTGGGTTCCTTGGGTCCTGGAGCTGAAGCCTGGATGCACGGTGCGATGCAGCGGTGCAGCAGGTGGCGGTGCTGCGGTGCAGTGCGTGGTGGCGGTCAGCTCAGCAGGATCCCACCTTCGTCGCCAGTGAAATATACTCGGAGTCAAGAGTGAATTTCATGCTCTTTATTCAGCTCATAGTCATCAAGGAGGAGAAGAGAAGACGAATGGCTCTTTCCCCCAAACCGTCTGCTTATATACATTATTTACACAATGGGCCTTGCGTGATTGGCTACTTCAGGGCTACACCTGTGGGCCAATTATATTGTGGATTGACTTCTGCCTGCAGCCTGATTGGCTGCTCCTACAGGCCAATCAGGTTGAGGATTCACTTCCACCTGGAGTTGGATTGGGTAGCTCCCGCTGATTCTGAATCCTATTGTTCTAGGATTCAGCTCAGTACATAACAGGGAGGAAGGGAGAAAACAAGAGCGTTCTCCCTATATTCTGTGAATTATCCAGCTAGACTGCAATCTATCCCCTCGGGGGGGGGGGATTTCTCTGGCATCTTCTATGCATTCTAATTCCCCAGTACTCTTTTTCATATACAAAACAAAACCACCCCAAAACAATTTGTGGTTGAAGCGGCAAATCAACAGCAAGGATGCCGAATAATACATATTTAAATGGATGTAGAAAGTCAAGACATAGCTGCTTTGTTTATTTGAAGCTGGTGGGCGGAATTTATAATGCAGAGTCTGCAAGCTCCAGAAGGTCACTGCATCACTATCTATAAAGCTCAACTGGACGTGGCTGATCACTTGTGGTTGAAATGTGATGAAGTTATCAAAGGGGAAAGGATGGCTTGGAAATTGTGCTTGATGGCAGCTTAGTGTGCCATTAAGTAAAACTGAAGTAATGTATATCATTACTCTGCCGACCACTACATTTTATGAAGCAGAAAAACAGCCGTGCAGATTCACCAGTTTAAATCTGAAACTGATGAGAGACAATTGTATTTCCAGCATTCTCACAAGCTTCCTTACTATACTCCCCCCCTCCAATTGATTACTGCAGTGAATAGATTTACAACTAGCAAACAGCAGCTTCTAAGATGTGGTTTTCCTGGGCCTATGGCAAGGAGAGAAAGAGTTAAACTCCTTCACCTCACCCTGCTGCTCCTCCTGTTGCCCCAATAGTGCTCAGGCGGCGGGTGGGGGTGGGTGGGTGGGGGTTTGCAGGAGAGTAGGGGAAGGGTTAAACACTCGCTGCAATATACCCAACCTCCCCTGCGAATGCTCCCTGCTCCCATGTTAGCATTGCAAGACAAACCTGGGTTGCCGAATGTTTCCCTTACGACTTGTAATTCTGCCCTTTAAGAAGAGAGATAAATATTTAAAGAAGCTATTTATGAAAACTTAAAATGCAAGGCAAGTCGTCAGGTGCCCTGTGTAGCTTTTGATCCTGCAGCTGTAGTAGAGTTCTGTTGTGCCCTTTTGAAGCAGCAGAACTACCTTCTCAACCCAAAAAACGAAAACAGCCCTCCAACGAATGATAAGATTAATTTGTGTGAACTTTGTTTGCAGGGCTTGCACGGAAAACCTGGCCCAAGGGGACAGCGAGGACCAACTGTACGTACTATGCATTTTTCCTGCACCTCCGCTTTAATGTTATCTCATGCATTTCCATATTAATTGCTATCCTGGCCATATTCAGAAGGTTGCCTTTATATCCTTTGCCGCTGTAGCACACGAGAATAAAAAATAACCAATTGCATATCTTTTGTGACTCAACAGGGACCACGTGGGTCAAGAGGCCCAAGAGGCCCAACTGGGAAACCTGGCCCCAAGGTAACTTGAGCGAATCGAGGAACCAATTTCACTTCTAGCTCTTCCTCTTAATGAAAGGCGTGTGTTTCATCTCTGAATGATTTGCTCTTTTCCAGGGCACGGCTGGCAATGACGGACCCCCTGGCCCACCAGGTGAAAGGGTAGGCAAGGAACAATTTAGATTTCATTTCCATCTCTCTCTAGTCAACACCTTCCCTGGTTGGAATTGCAGAGAAGGTGTATTCCGTTCCTGCAAGGCAGGAAAGTGTTTTTGTACGAGAACCGATACTCAAATGGATGAAAGTCGAACTGCAGAACTGTTATAACCAAATAGGGCTTTACAAACTAACCATCTAGGATCTTGTATACCAGGCATGTTCAACAGGTAGATCGTGATCTACTGGTAGATCACTGGATGTCTGTGGTAGATCACCGGTAGATCAGTGAGTCCCCCCCAGAGATGCTGAAAATTTTTGGCTCCCCCCAAAAACATCAACAACTTTGCCCTGCACCCCTAAAATGACCTGAACCACCAAAAACAGGGCTTTCCTTCCTAAAAAAATAAAGCTCAATATCTCTTCCTTCCTAACTAAAGAAGCTCAACAACTTTTACATGAACCCCAAAAAACAGGGCTTTCCTTCGTTAAAAAAAAGCTCAACAACTTTGACCTGAACCCCCCAAAAGGGGGTAGATCACTGCCAGTTTTAAACTCTGTGAGTAGATCACAGTCTCTTGGGAGTTGGTCACCCCTGTTGTATACCAACTGACCAGATGTAATTTCTTTAAAAACAAAAAACAAAACACTGGCCAAATACATTTTTGTTGGCTCAAAAGTACCTGCTGTTGAATGGGCTGCTTATTATTAAACTGCAAGTCTGAGTAAAGTATTTATGTATCCCCCCCCCATTTATTTGATTCACAGCCTTTTCCATTTGTGAATATGCTAAACTCTTATTTTGCCACCAACCCTTTAATTTTCTTAGTTCTTTCTGTTTGTAACTTACCACCTGGGACAAGTTAAAGCACATGAAATGAAGGTTGTCATATAGATGCTAACAGTACAATTTATCTGTGCATGTCTGCTGAGACGCAAGTCCCACTGAGGTCAGCGGGACTTGCTCTCTGTTAAGTGTGTTTAGGATTGGCAGGCAAATGTGCATTTAATCAATACGGTAAATTCATTTGCCTATTGAGACTGCAATCCTGCGTGCACTTACCTGAGAGTAAACACCATCAAAACCAGTGTGATTAACTCCTGCATAAATATGCACCGTTCATCTGTATAAATTTGCATATGATCAAAAACATTGCTAACGCTTTGGACTGCAGTTAAGTCCCATTGAAATCAATTTGGAAAGTTAGCCTTGAGTAGATGAATACAGTTTGGGTCCTACTCTTTGCTTCTGAATAGTGAATACCTAGGAGGCTTCAGCAAACAGCGGGATCTGACATGAGGAGGGTCTGAAGTTGAAGCCAAATACACCTTATTGGAAATTAGTGAGGGCCATTCCCCTAAAAAAAAAATAGATCAAGTGTCTCCTTGTTGGAATCCCAGTGCTACTATTAAGCTGTGGGTATTGGTGGAATTCAAAGAAACCTCCTTACTCTGGGGCTTGCATTTGGTGCAAGCATGATATACCATCATAGGACTGGTCTTTGCTGTTCTTCTCTATTGCTGAGAGCACATCCTTGTGGTACATTTAGATAAGTTTAGACTTTGTACTTAGTGGTCTTGTGGAAAGGGGCATCTTTTGATGGTAAATTTGGGCTCCCTCCCATTCATCCGGCTAAGTGAGGCCAAGGACTTCTGGTGCAAAGCTCAGCCTGGGCTTCCTATTCTCTTCAGCAGTTCCACATATTCTCATCTCTTTCCACAGGGAGATTCCTCTCCATTGAAGGGAATAAGCAAGGTCTAGTGGGGAAGGCAAATTCATACATGTATTAGTGGCCTGCATTGGCAAGGAGGCTTGTTACCATGTTCTCCTGTGCGCAATGAGGATTCCGCTTAATGTTTATTGCGATTTTGAAAGCTATTCACCGAACGGTTTTTAGACATCACAGTGGGGGACATTTGGGAAATCCTATCAGTCAACTCAATGCTGTTGATTATGTGCATCAAAGAATGTCAAAATAATATATTGCCTTCATATCAGTTAATACCTTTTAATATACTTACAGTGGGGGGTTCTTTATAAGAGGAATTTGCTGTGTTGTTATTGCTTATTTTGTGTGTGTGTGTGTGTGTGAGAGAGAGAGAGGTAGAGCATTTGCTAAGAGATTTTAAGTGCAGCAGGTTCTGAGGGTTTTCCCAAGTAAAACCAATTAGATTTTTGTAATGTTTTTGGCTTTCTGAACTGAAGCTAATAAAAAGTGTTTTTGCCAGCAGAACTGTTATAACCAAATAGGGCTTTACAAACTGGCCATCTAGGATCCTGTATACCAACTGACCAGATGTAATTTCTTTAATAAAAAAACAACAACACTGGCCAAATACATTTTTGTTGGCTCAAAAGTACCTGCTGTTGAATGGGCTGCTTATTATCAAACTGCAAGTCATCCACACTGCAGTAACACACATTATCATGTAGTAAATAGTACCTTAGGGACACAGGTGGCACTGTGGGTTAAACCACAGAGCCTAGGGCTTGCCGATCAGAAGGTTGGCAGTTCGAATCCCCACGATGGTGTGAGCTCCCATTGCTCGGTCCCTGCTCCTGCCAACCTAGCAGTTCGAAAGCACATCAAAGTGCAAGGAGATAAATAGGTACCGCTCCAGTGGGAAGGTAAACGGCATTTCCGTGTGCTGCTCTGGTTCGCCAGAAGCGGCTTAGTCATGCTGGCCACATGATCCGGAAGCTGTACGCCAGTTCCCTCGGGCAGTAAAGTGAGATGAGCGCCGTAACCCCAGAGTCGTCCACGACTGGACCTAATGGTCAGGGGTCCCTTTACCTTTACCTTTAAATGGTACCTTGGAAGATTTATTATACAGTGGACTGTAATTTCCAATTGCAATACACAAGGAACTAGGCCTCATTTACAAGTTCCAGCAGCAGGCATTGATGTAGCAGGCAGGTATTGCTTATCACATACCCTTATCCCATGGACTTCCCCATAAGCAACTCTGGGGGAAGTTCTGTGCTACTGGGCGATGTTCCACATCATATAAATGGGAAATAATCCATATGATCCCAATAAAGCCTACCACACAAAAGCAGTTTTTGGCAATGACCAACTAACTGGCAATGGGCAGATTCCCTTAATCTGATCCAGAATTATCTGATCCCCTGAATGATCTGAAATTAACCCAGGTTTTTGGATCTTCACCTGAGATCTCTAGGCCCCAGTGTACACCCAATGGCATACCCTCCAAATTTTCCCCATACAAATAGGGACATCCTATTCAACAACAACAATAATATTTATACCCCAACCATCTGATTGGGTTACCCCAGCCACTCTGGGCGGCTTCCAAAATACTGTATATAAAACAAGATAAAATATTAAACATTAATAAACTTCCCTAAACAAGGCTGCCTTCAGATGTCTTCTAAGGGTTACTTATCTCCTTGGATTGGGGGGGGGGTCACATAACTCCATACCCTCCAGCATTTCTCCAATGAAAATAGGGGCTTCTTAAGAAAAAGAGGGACATTCTGGGATCAAATCGGAAACTGGGACGGCTTCTATAAATCTGGGAGTGTCCCCGGAAATTAGGGACGCTTGGAGGGTCTGAGATTGCCCCCTGTAGACTTAGAATGAACATATCCAGTCTGCCAACTGCAATTCTATGTGAATGTTTTCTCATTTCACATGCAGTTGCCAAACCATTTTGCCTATAGATGAAGCACAATAAATACATGGCAGACAGTGCCACTGTCGAGGCTGGATCCTGTTCACTCGCTGCCATTTGAATTAACAGACTCCCGCACTGAAAGATCATCTGTTGAAAGTAACAGCTTCCCTCACACTAATTGCATCACCCTGTTGTGCCTCATGTTGCGATAATCCGGGCTCCAGCTGGCAATAGACTGAGCATCAACAGAAAAACTGACAATGAACCAATCAAGGGAGATTTTTTTCCCTCCCCTCCGTTCTGTATTCAATTTGCTTCTTCCTACTCGAGTGCTATCAAAACACTGTATAAGCTTTTCCATAAACATCTCCCCCAGCCCTATAATAAAATCTGTGTGGCTTTGCATTAATATTCAAAGGTAAACATCAAAGCCCTGCTGTAAAAGATCATTTCACAAAAGTGAATGCTAACACTTTGGTCTAGGAAGCCTTTTATTTACATAGAGGAATGCATTAGAGAAACCCATGGAAAATCTGGTATCTGGTTTAAAAGGCCACTCTTCAGTTTTCAACACAGCTTGTCTTTCGCCAAGCTTGTGCTCTCCGGGATTTTTGGACTACAGCTCCAAAACTCCTGGTCGCAAAGACTAGCATAGCACCTAAGTTTTATGGTCCCAGTGATAATCCTTTGTGGTCCCGATGGGCAAGGGATGCCCTGCAAGGAGGCTAAGTGAGAAGATTGACACAAGTGTAAATGTGGGAATTGTGTGTGTGCAAGCCCATGTCTCATGCAGGTATGCTTGTTGAGGAACTGTACTTTATTCGTCTGTAGGCACTTTTACAAAGATTTTTCAGGTGAACTTTATAAAGCAGCTTGTCTCAAATTATTCTTACTGTTATCTCTCTTTTTAATCAAAATTTAAAGATTAACGTAAATAAAAATACAGACCAAAAAGAAAAGAAAAAGAGAATAGAAAAGGGTAGAGATGTAGAGAAGGGATAAAGGAGAAAAGGAAACAGAAAGGAAAAGAGAGGGAATGTTGAAAGAGGAAGGAAGGAAGGAAGGAAGGGAAGGGAATTGTAGAGTTGGAAGGAACCCCAAGAGTCATCTAATCTAAACCCCTGCTATGCAGGAATCTCAGCTAAAGCATGCATGGCAGTAGACCATCCAACCTCTGCTTATAAACCCCTTACATACACTATTTCCACAGCATCTCCCTGATCCACCAAGTTTGAGGAAGGAAGGAAAGAAGTCTAATAAAAATATTGTTCAAATTTGACTAGCAGAACTCTTCAAAACAAAACAGAAACATCAAATGATACGACCAAAATATCCATACAATGTCTTGCGCTGTCTAGTAGAGGCTCAGCATCTTACAAAATGGGAAATAATTCCCACAGACCTAGAAGCAGAGGTCTATCTCTTCCTGCAACTATTTTTAGCCTGGAGCTGTTTTCTCTCAGTCAGTCAGCGAGGGTCTTTTACATGTCCTTGCTTCACAGAGCCCTGAGACAAAAGACATGAAGGCAACTCCCTTTAAAATGGAGATATGCAACCCAATACCTTCACCACATGATCTAAGGCAGGCACCCCCAAACTTCGGCCCTCCAGATGTTTTGGACTACAATCCCCATCATCCCTGACCACTGGCTAGGGATCATGGGAGTTGTAGGCCAAAACATATGGAGGGCCGCTGTTTGGGGGTGCCTGATCTAAGGTTACAACACTCACAGGTTAGCTACCAGAGAACAACAATCAGTTAATTATCAACTCAGCAAGAGCCCAGAGTGCTCTCCTTGGCTTTAATATAGCTCTGTGGAAAAACCCCATCTTAAACCTTTTCATCAATACACATTTAGGCGTTCACATTATACTTAACATAACGAGGGTTACAAATACAAAGTAGACAAAATATCAGCATAACATTGACTTTTCCTTTCCAATGCAGAGCAAGTACTGTATACAGTTCTTTACACTTACCATGCCTCATGTTTATATTTTTTATTTTCTTCTTCTTTTTCAATTATTCAGTGTATACTTCTTCTTCTTTGGCGATCACTCATATCCGAGTAAGATTGTCTTCCATAAACATGGTTTTAACAATGAGTCTGTAAGTGACTGTGGAGGCCAATTCTGGATCCCCACGTCCTTCCACAGTGGGGACATTGGTTTCCGGGCGGGAGTTGATCACGGTGTGAATTTGCCAAGCGTGCCTTCCCTTTCTCCCTTGCCTCCTGAGTTTGAGCGTCTTCAAAGTCCAGTGCATAACAACCATTATACACTTCAAAGTTCAGTGTATAACAACTATTACAAACAAGAAAAAAGATACCAAAACAAAATCACAACTTACCCCTCTCATGTTTTTTCATGTTTGTATTCACAAGTATATAAACTCTGGGTTTGATAGAGCCGAGGAATTAAATATGGCACTGTAGTGTATAAGGAAAAAGGGAAGGCAGAGTTAACAAGATGCAGTAAAAAAAAAAAAAACATTGATATGAAAATAGTCCTTAGTCACTACAATAATCCTTAGTCACTACATATTGCTGTTTACACAAAAAAAACAGAAAAACCGATCCAATTTTTAAAGGGCACTTTTATCAGTAGTTGAATGGTTTCTCTTTCTTGTTGAACCATTCAGGAATGAAGAAATCAGAGGAGGTGTGAAGGACAGGTAGAAAACAAAGATAAAATGGCATTAAAATATTAAACAATGTGAAACTGGTATTTCAAAGCATTGTTTTCCTATTGTTTTTGTAGAGGCAGTGGAGTGCAATGGTTAAGGTGCCAGGCTAGGACTGAGAAGACTCGGGTTCAAATTTCCATGAAACTCACTGGGCAACCTTAGCTCTCAGCCTTGCCTACTTTGCAGGATTGTTGTAATGAATAACATTGGAAAGGAGAGGGAGCTATGTATACTGCCTTGAATTTCCTAGGTACAAATGGAATGAATGAATAAATAAATATAACCCATCCATCCCAAGGACCTGAAATCAGTAAACACTTGCGAATTAACACCAATTATATTTAAAAAGTGTCATGCTTTGATGGTCAAAAACATAAAAGGGAAATACATAAAAACAACAACAAACCATGATTGCATGTGATATTATGTGCCTTACTTTGAAATGTGGGGAAGGGCACTCTTTCATATACAGTGGTACCTCTAGTTGCGAACTTAATTGGTTCTGGAGGTCCGTTCTTAACCTGAAACTGTTCTTAACTAGAGGCGTGCTTTCGTTAATGGGGCCTCTTGCTGCCGCTGTGCCGCCGGCACACAATTTCCGTTCTCATCCTGGGGCAAAGTTCTCAACTCGAGGTAACTCTTCCAGGTTAGCGGAGTTTGTAACCTGAAGGGTTTGTAACCTGAGGCGTATGTAACTCAAGGTACCACTGTAATCTGAGCAATCAGGGGCGTAGGAAGATAGGGGGTGGTGGGGGCGGGGCGCCCCGTGCGGCACGATCCCAGGGGCGCCATCACGGCTGCCCGCCCCGCCCCTGGTGCGCGGCATGTCCCACACCAAAACACACGTCCCGCCCCTGCGCACGGCACCCCCGCCCCCCAAACGCATGCCCCACCCCTGCACAGTGCACCCCGCCCCCAAAACACGTGTCCCGCCCCTGCGCGCAGCACGCCCCCGTCCCCAGAACGTGCGCCCTGCCCCTAGAACATGCGCCACATCCCTAGGGGCAGCGTGCCTGCTCTCCGCCCCTGGTGGCGGAGCATGAAGCTCCCCCACTGTGGGCAATTATTAAAAGTATAAATAGATGCTTCCTCTTTTAAGGTGATTCTAACTTCAGGCAAATGTGTTTTTTGCTTGCTTGTTTGTTTTTGCTTCATAAGCAGTTTTCTGCACCTTAATTTGTTTTGGGCTGTAATGCTGTCAGCTGAGTGTAGGAATTGTAGATCTCGCCATAAAATCTCTGCCTAGCAGCCACCTGGCTGAACATGAACCAAATATAGATGCTAGCTGCACTTTCACAAGGATCCAGGTCTGCTTCCTGACTTTTTTGTTGTTTCCTCCTTGAATAATAATAATAATAATAATAAATTTTATTTGTACCCCGCCCAGGGCGGCTAACATCAAGAAACTTAAGACACTGTACAAAGAACATAAAACAGGCAATCAATTACGCTAGTTAAAATACATCTTAAAATTAGTTCAGAGCAAATTAAAATCTGGACAGATGGCAGTCCACGGGCAAAATTGAGAGTGGTTGATATTCTCCAGGGCCAACTGTTACCACTGGTCTTATAAAGGACCTGTGAGCGGGCTAGGAGGCCTCTTTAATGCTTGTTCTTAAACAGAAAGAAAAGAATCAGACTGAACCAAAGGCCTGGCGGAACAGCTCCGTCTTGCAGGCCCTGCGGAAATATGTCATATCCTGCAGGCCCTGGTCTCTTGTGAGAGAGCCTTCCACGAAGCCGGGGCCACGGCCGAAAAGGCCCTGGCTCTGGTCGAAGCCAGTCTAATCTCCCTGGGGCCTGGAATCCTCAGGGTGTTATTATTTGCAGACGTTAAGGTCCTCCGTGGGGCATACCAGGAGAGGCGGTCCCATAGGTACGAGGGTCCTAGGCCATATGCATGCAGAATCCTTTCCCTGCACATTCCTCATAAGAGTTTCTCCAGCTGACACAAAAGGCAGCTAAAATTTGACTCTCACCATGAATTTCATTCAATGCCAGGCTGCAACAAGAGAACTTCAAAGAACTCCGAGATAGTCTGTCCTCTTCACCAGAGTAGCAGAGAAACACTTCACAAGGAATTGCAGTCACAGGGCTGACTTACCATGAACCTTGACTTAAAAATAAATAAATAGCAGGAAGGTATATAATTTTGACATCTTTTGCCTCAGGTGCAGAAATGTCTAAAATAACCTGTGCTTCTGTATGTGGTCTGCGTACACATTCCTGGCTTAGAATGAAGCTAGTTTGTTGGTTTATCTTGATTCAGGTGGAAGCTGGTTTTCGGGGAAATGCCGCAAAACACAGTATTTCATAAGGAACAACAACATAGATATGGATTATGGCTAACTTTGTATATATGCTGCTTCCCAAACCAGTGGTGGGAGTACCCTAGTTACAGAATAAATTACTTGAGAGGAAAGCTGCACACACACACCATATAATAATAATTTTATTATTTGTACCCCGCCCATCTGACTGGGTTGCCCCACCCACTCTGGACGGCTTCCAACATATAGAAAAACATAATAAAATACCTATTTAAAGGACATGGTTTTGCCAAAAGAACTGGGAACTGTAGTTCACTTGCTCACAGAGGTACAATTGCCAGCACCCTTAACACACTACAGCTCCCAGGATTTTGTACAGTGTGTGTGTGTGCTTTGAATGTATAGTGTACGCTGCCTAAGTCTCGTGGAATTCAGTAGGGCTTACTTCTCAGCAGACATACACAGGATTGTGCTGTAATGCTGATACTAGGTAATATTTATTTTTGTAACCAAATTAATAACTGGAATTGCTTGCAGAAATTTGGCCGATGGCATTGTACTGAAATGGCACATCCTATATTAAACAGAGCGAGACAAGCCTTGCACTGTCTCATCTGTATACAAGCAATTATGCCCAGATGTTTAGGTGTGTGATTTGAATAGATTTGCTGAGACAACAACGTTTTTCACTGAGACCCCCACCTTGTCAACAGCCAGGGGCAGGCATTAGTTTAACATTTCCCATAGGTTGGTTGCATCACAAGTTTCTCCCCAAAATATTTGTGCTATTTCCATGCCGCCGTTGCTGCTGCTAACATTTTTTGTTTTGCTTTTGCTTTCCTGATTGATTTTAGGGCCCACAAGGACCCCAGGGGCCTGTTGGATTTCCTGGACCAAAAGGTCCCCCTGTAAGTATTTTCTCAAAATAAATGCAATGCTTATTCAGCAAATGGGATGCAGAAATAAAGACTGGTTGTTAAGGGCTGTTTTTCCATGTGTTGAGAAGCTCAATAGCGCTTTCCCTGGTATATGAAATAGCTAAAACCATTTAGCTACTTCATATACCAGTATATACCATATACTTCATAAAACCTGCTGCTGCATTGAAACAAACATTAAAAGCAAAAGTGTTTGCTGGGAAATCTGATAACTATGGTAGGACAAGCCAGGGAACAAACAACTGAAGCTGTATAAATAATTTAAAAATCAGAAGGTGAGTTTCTGTTCTGTGCAACTACAGTGGTGCCTCGCTAGACGAATTTAATTCGTTCCACAGATCTTTTCTTATAACGAAAAATTCATCTAGCGAATCCCATAGGAATGCATTGATTTTTTTCCCGGATTTCCCCCCCCCCCATAGGAATGCATTAATTGAATTTCAATGCATTCCTATGGGAAACCGCGATTCGCTACACAAATTTTTCATAAAACGCATTCGTCTAGCGAGTCAACCTCCGCTAGGAAAAAACCGTCCGTTAAGCGGAAATTTAGTTAAGCAGGGCATTCATTAAGCGAGGCACCACTGTATAGTGTATTTTAAAGTGTGCTATATGGTTCCTGCTTTTTCTGCAACCATAGCTGAAATGTGTTTTTCTTCATTCTGTGTAACATAACCCTGACAATGCAATTTGTAGCCTTCCTTGCTCACACCTGGTTGCTGCCGAAAATTTTGTGCAAGCTCTCAACGAGGCAGCTTGCAGGGTAAAGAAGTTCATTGAAAACTTGCCACCATCCCAACAAGGTGGCAGCCACTTTAGTATCTGCAGAATATTTTTCTCTGTAGGGATGATCAGATGCCACTAGAGGTCTCTCTCCATCTTGCGTCGATCCCAGTCCCAAAAGGAAAGAAAAATGCTGAAGTTAATGGGAAAAGTTATATCCGCTATTGGCAGCCTTTTACCAAACAAGTGTATGACATGCACTAACTGGGTCTTTAAAATGTTGCATTCATAAATGGAACTGAAGTATCCACGAGCTTGGGATAATGCAGAGGCTTTCAAAAGTTTTAGGGTCCCATTTACCTTAGCGGAATTAATCAGCTCCAATGGAATCAATGGGCTGCACTGCTTGTTTCTGCCTAATACAACCCTTCAGACTTTGTTTGAGCTTCGCTTGTAGACCAGGTTTGTCCTGGTGAGAATGTACTGAACCTGAAATCATATTGATCCAGCATCCCTTGCTCTTATTATCCTTGGTTGACAGAATGTCACATGGAGACGTAATTTCCCAGCTTCAGTTTTATTACCTCCCACTCTGGGGATCTATATGTCCATCACTACATCACAGAGCAAAAATCTGTGTTTGCCCTATGGAACCAAAGTGGGTGGGTGGGTGGCAGGAGCAGTTAGGGGGTGGGAGTGGAGAAGGGGCTGTCAGTAAAAAGTTTAAGCAGAAATGTTTTCCAGAGCTCCTAAAACAGATTTTTATTGCAAAGAAAGAAAGAACTGCCAGAGTTCCATTGTGGCATGCTGGCGTGTAACATGGTTCATTGCATAATTTTGGGGTGGGTTTGTTTTTGCATTTTTTAATATCACAGACCCCCCCCACCCTTATCTTACTGATAAATTCCATAAGTTTTCATTTTTAAAACAGTTTCTATCAAATCGGGGTTGAGCGAAGTACAATTTTCAAAGATAACAGCATTCTTATGAATTTGGATTGCCTTAGGAGAAGTCGTTGTGCAATTGGGGAGCGGTAATAAATTAATGAGGAGCAGGAGGCAGCAGAAATGTACTATTTTGTTTCTTTTGGATGAGAGGGCACCAGGGTTTTTCTGGTACCTTCTTTAGTGTTTGACTTATTTACAGATACAGAAGTAGGTCACGTTAGAAGCTATGGGCCCACACAGCTGTCAGCGCACAAAGGCACAGAATGTGCATTAGATTCCTTAAGGAAGCAATTGCTCAGACCCCCTGCAGCCCCTTGCCCTAGCTGCTTCCAGTCCAGCTAAACTCCAACCCCAAGAAACCCCCTCTGGCTCTCTGATTCCCTCTCTCTGCCTTCCCGTCCAAGATGCAACAACGCTGTGCCTGTGTTGCATTGGCTAAAGGGTGTTCCCTTCCAAAGGCAGACAAGAGAGAGAGAGAGAGAGAGAGAGAGAGATTTCCAGTCATTAACTCCCATTCAGCAAATATTAACTGAACATCCCTGACCATGAGCAGTCAGCTTAATAATGGTTGGTCACTCAGCCGGCATTCGCGGTGGGATGCTTGAAAGCCAGCTTGTCAGATTGGAGCTATCACAAAGATTGCTAGACTTGGTTAGCATCTGCTTCTCAGAGCTATAATTTGATTGCTTCTTTTTTCCCATTGCAGGGTCCACCAGGGAAGGATGGCTTGCCCGGACACCCAGGGCAGAGGGGTGAAACGGTAAGTGCATTCTTTGTTTTCTTCGATATGGTGGTGGTTTTCTTTTTAGTACACTGCTCATTCCTCTTGGGTGGAACTTGACACTTGGCAATCAACATGAGCCTGGAATCCTAATCCTAGCTACAAAGCAGGGCTGGATTAACCATTAAGCACAATAAGCACACACTTAGGGTATCAAGGGGGGGGGGCACCGTGGATATTTTCCATTCCTGGATTTACCATGGACTATATTGCTATTATTACCTTAGTGCAGCTGAACCAGCTTCAAAAAGAAGAAGAGATAAATGGGGGGAAAATGACACAGATACACACGTACACATATATACTGTATAATAAAATAGTAATAATAGAGGTAATTACATAGATCAGTGATATATAATGATATATTTTGAATTAGATATATATGGTGGCACCAAAATCTTTTAAGTGCTTAGAGCTTCTAAAGGTCTTAGCCCAGCCCTGCTGCAAAGCAAGGAGGTGGCTGTGATTTCCAGTGAAGACCTGAGCAGGTTGTGCAGAAGATGCTTTATCCTTCCTCCAGGCTGCTTTCCCCCGCCCCTTCACTTCCCCCCACAATGTAACAAATGTTTATGTTGCAGATATTAACATCACACAGTTTGAAGTGACTGGAAGCATAAGAACTGGCTCCTTTTGGAAGAAATCATTGTCCCGGCCCATAAAAATATTATTCAAACTTTTACTGGCAGAACTCTTCAAAACAAAACATAAGCATCAAAGATGCAACCCAGATATCCATACAATGACTTGTGCTGTCCAGCACAGGCTCAGCATCTTACAAAATATGAAATAATCCAAATAGATCTATAAGCAAAAATCTCTCTCTCTCTCTCTCTCTCTCTCTCTCTCTCTCTCTCTCTCTCTCCTCAGCCTCCATTGGCCTTAGGCTGTTTAGTCTCCCTTCAGGAGAGCTTCATTTACATCATCACTCCATGGAGTTTGGGAGGACAAGACTCAATGGCCACTCCCTTTTAAAATGGAGATTTGCAGCCCAATACCTTCATCACATGATCTAAGGTTACAACACTCACAAGTTAGCTACCAGAGAACAACAATCAATTAATTAATGACTCAAGAGCTCAGAGTGCTCTCCTTGGCTTTAATGTAGCCCCATGGAAAAAACCCACGTCAAACATTTTCACCAATACACATTTAAGCATTTTCATTTCAGTGTCCATTAAACTATTATACTTAACAAAAAAAGGGACCGGGGAAGCTCAGTTGCTTGGGGAAAGCTGCACAGCTCCTTTTCTGCCCATGGCATCTCCAGTGCAGATTATACTCTGTCCCTGCCAGCAGTGGAGGTCTGTCAATTCCTTGTCGGCTGCTGAATGCCTAGGACTGCTCTTGGAAGGTCACAGTGCAGCTTTGCTGAAGTAGCAGCTTTGAGTGAGCATTAGTGCAGAGGATCCTCTGGCTCCCGGCAATTCTCAGGGGGCCGTTTGCTTCTTTTGCAGAAACTTTTCCTTAAAAGGGTCATCAAGACACTCAATGTGCCTTCAAACACGCCTTAGGGAGTCTTTGTGTGCTTTCCCCATCTTTTTATATATAATCCATCACTCTGTAGCATTGCTGAGCTCTTTTAAATGTGCGCCTCGCCACTCTGCTGCGGGAGAGCATCCATCTTGCAGTGCTATCTCCAGTTGTATTTGCACCAAATATCTCAGAGGAGCTGCTGGATTTTGCCCACAGCAAAATTGCAAGGCCAATTTGGATGCCACCACACTGGTGAAACATGCAAATGGATTTTGTGGGGTGGAACTAGAAGGGCTTGGATGAGACCAATGAAATTCCTCTTGAGATAATTCCTCTTGTTCCTACTTGGGGTACGTAGAAAACAGTTAAACAAGCTTTTGGTCCCCTTTTATAAAGGAGGGAAGAGGGGGGGTGGAATCAACATCTTGATTTCTTGTCTCAGTTACCAGCTCCATTGGTATTCCTTCCATGCCTTTAAGGCATCATCTACCTGTCGTTCCCAGTCTGATTTTAAGTGTATCTATGTATAGCTGTTCTTGCTTGTCTGCTCTTAACACATCTGTGCAGATGTCTGCAACATATATTTGATCTGAATCTGAGCAATATCATTTGTGCAATCACAGCCCCCTAATCAGTTTTGCAGAAAGTGCGACCTGCGAATGCTGCCACCTTGAACCGCACTAGCGGAGGAGCCAAGCTCACAATGATTGGAAATGATAGATCTTTGAAAAGAGTCTTCAATATTTTACATTCAAGTGCACGCAGTAATAACAGAAATGGCAGTCTTTATTCTTGGGGGGAAGACGATTCCCCTGAAACCGCGCTTCATGCTTCTCATCTCTTCAGCAGTTAAAAGCCGTTTGTGATGTGCAGAAGTGTCAGTATTAGTAACCATTGTCTTCTTTGTTTCTTAGGGTTTCCAAGGCAAGACTGGCCCCCCGGGTCCTGGTGGAGTGGTTGGACCTCAGGTATGATGTTTCTGCCTAACTTTAGCTTTACCAGATGCGGAGGGAGCCTTTAGTTTGTCCGTGTCTGTTGCACAGCAACCTCTTCCAAGCTGACCCACTGCACAGTCTATCAATGGGGTGGTGGGTGTTCAGACCAAGACTGTTTTTGCCTTGTGCCCACATGTGCCCCCAAGCAAGTCTGTTTTGTCACTATTCCATGTGGAGTTTTAAACGGGGTGGGGTGGGGGAATGCACAGATTTTTTTTTAAAAAAAATACAGTTGTTTTTTTTAAAAAATAAGAAATGGTAGCTGCTATTTATGAGATGGTCCAAGGCAGGCATAGGCAACCTTCGGCCCTCCAGATGTTTTGGCCTACAACTCCCATGATCCCTAGCTAACAGGACCAGTGGTCAGGGATGATGGGAATTGTAGTCCAAAACATCTGGAGGGCCGAAGGTTGCCTATGCCTGGTCCGAGACATCCTCCCTCCCTCGCTTTCTCTCTCTCTCTCTCTCTCTTAGTTTAACAGCATAAAGATGCTAAGAACAGCTTCAAAGTGCGGCACCTGCCACATTGGATAAAAAAATGTTTTTTTAATCACACGTCATGAAGTGCTGTCACTTCCTGGGTAACTGTTTTTTATCTTGTATTTTTATGTTATGAGCTGCCCTGAGATCTATAGATGAAGGACGGTCTTATTTTTTTAATAATAATATTAATATTAATCATAATGGAGAAGATGGCTGTCCCCATGTATTAATGGAGACAGCCATCTTCTATTCTGCGCAATGTTGTTTTGTACATCCCATTTTATGTACAGTTACCCAGTAAGATCTGTGTGGCCACTCCTTGGAGCATGTTATAAAGCATGTTTATCCCTTGCAACAAAACTGTGAGACAGAGAATGTGATTGATTGAACCCAGGGCTTGCAGTAAATCCCAGATCTGTCCCATTGTGTGTCCTGGTTCAAGAGTCGGGACTGGGGCAGGGTGGACTTGCTTTGGAGCAAGTCGCCTGAAACAGATGAGGTTTGCATGCTCAACCTAAACATGTTTCTCGGAAATTCGCCCGAAGAGAAATCTGTGGGATCTGTAAATCAGGGGAAACCCTGCTCACCTTAGTGGGAAACCATGCTCACGTTAGTGGGAAAGTTTAAAAGCATACCACGGGATTGTTAGCGACCCTACGAGAGATTATGGAAGGTTCATGGAGACCTATACATGCTCAGTTTAGGAGGTCAGAGTCAGACTTGTCCTTCTGCAAATGGGAGGGCTCCTTTAATTTGTGGAAGGCACTTCTATGTAGTGGTAGCTCCCTCTGGAGGGAGGACCATGGGAAATCAATTTACCCTGACTTGTCCTTCTTCCAGAAGCATACCATGCTACTTTATCGCCAGTGTGGTGTAGTGGTTAAGAGCGGTAGATTCGCAATCTGGGGAACCAGGTTCGCGTCTCCGCTCCTCCACATGCAGCTGCTGGGTGACCTTGGGCTAGTCACACTTCTTTGAAGTCTCTCAGCCCCACTCACCTCACAGAGGGTTTGTTGTGGGGGAGGAAGGGAAAGGAGAATGTTAGCTGCTTTGAGACTCCTTCGGGTAGTGATAAAGCGGGATATCAACATCTTCTATGTGATGTTCAAGAGTTTCTCCAAACCTTCCAGACCAGGACTGCAGGGGAAAAGAAGAATGCCCCCCCCCCCCAAAAAAACCATGTTCCACCCTTCCTTCTTTAGAAGGGTGCCATGAACTTACTTCAACTTATGGGAGCACTGGATCCAACCCATAGTATTTTTTTTAAGGAATCACAGAGTGTGGCTTGACAAGAAATGCTATTGCAACAAGCCCTTAAAGAAAAAGCTTTTAGATGGTCAGACCTCTCTGAATTTCTCTCTGCTCTGGTTTAACTACAGGAGTCGTATGAATCATTTTTGTTGTGTTTCTCCCAACACTTCACTGAAGTGAAACAGCGGGCATCTTACTGAGTGCACATTTTATCTGAATTACCGCGTGTCTCCTTCTCGACTTTTATTGACTAAGCTTAATTTCCAATGCCTAACCAGGCTGTCTTTGAATGTTAGTAAATGTAACTGTAATCCTATCTCAGGACTGGTATATTGTGCATTTGCTTTCTTTGTGGGTTTTTTTAATTTATTTGTATCGCATTTGCATTTTATTTTCTTTCTTTTTTAAAAGAAAAATAGCCCATTGCTTTCTGTCACCAGGGGGGGGGGAATATGTGTTGCACCATGTACAACCAAACTTAGAAGGAGCTTGCACATGAATTTGTATCATTCTGTGTTGATGTTTCTGATTTTTATCTGTAAATAGGAGAAATGGAAGTGTAGTGGCAAAACACGGTGTTAAATTTCCTTTAAACTAATGTCTTACAAACAGAAAGAGTGCTTAGTACACTTTGGAATCAATGGCATTTGTTTGTGCTTTGCTTCCAAATGTATACTGTATCTGAGGGAAGTGAGCTGAATTTGGATTGCCTCATCAGAATCCAAGCTAGGCCTATTAATTAGGGTTTTGCAGTGCTACAATGGAGACCTTCCCAGATAAGAGAGAGTCTGCCTAATTATCTAGGCATCCTATTACCCCAAGACAATAGAAGCAATATATCTCCGCACACTTCCTCATAACTGTACACCAGTTTGCCAACTTGCCGGGCCAATGGCAACACAGAATCATAGCCTTGTAGAATTGAAAGGGACCCCAAGAGTCATATTGTCCAGCCCCCTGCAATGCAGGAATCCCAACAGAAGCATCCATGAAAGATGGCCATCGAACCTCTGCTTTGAAACCTCCAATGAAGGACAGTTCATCAACTCCCGAGGGAGACCGTTTGACTGTCTAACACAGGCATCCCCAAACTTCGGCCCTCCAGATGTTTTGGACTACAATTCCCATCAACCCTGACCACTGGTCCTGTTAGCTAGGGATCATGGGAGTTGTAGGCCAAAACATCTGGAGGGCCGCAGTTTGGGGATGCCTGGTCTAACAGCTCTTGCTGTCAGAAAGTTCTTCCTGGTGTTTAGTCAGAATCTCCTTTCTTGTAACTCGAAGCCAATGCTAATAGCCACATTTGCTGGACACTTGTGCCATGTGCATCAGAAGGGGAGGGTGTACACTACTCACCGCCACACGAAGAGTGGCAGAAACTGGGATGTGGAGTTTCTAATGAGCAGGAAAGGTGTCCCAGTGCTAAAGACCCATCTCTCCTCCAATTCTTACCATTCAGTAATCACAGCTAGATATGGACAGATCAGCCCATCTCTGTCCTGTGCCAGTACCTTTGGGAATTGGTCCACCTTATCCTGTTTTCATGCAGATTTTAAAGTGAAAATCCTAAAACATCACAATAATCCCATGGTACAAAGCCCCTTCCTAGGGAACTATATGCACATTTTTGGCCACTGATACATGCATTTTGTACACATTACTTGGCCGGAGAACTGCATTGCAAAATTTCAAAGCTTGGCTGCGTTTTGGTTCGTGCTTTGTTTCAGAAAGTGCAAATTAGGAAGATTCACCTTTGAATCTCATTCCTCCCCTATCCCATCAGAGCGCTACCACGTCCTGACCATTTTTTGAGTAGGATGCTGTCGTGGTACAACTATGTTTAGAGATCTTAAATGCTGAAGGCCATTTGAACATGACAAGAAAATTGGTTAACTGTATTCCTCTTGGAAGTGGAGGTCAGGGAATACGTCAGTGGCATGGGATAATTAATGCTGCTCTTTTGGTTTCTTAGGGCCCCACTGGCGAGACTGGCCCAATAGGTGAGAGAGGTCATCCTGGTCCTCCGGGCCCACCAGGTGAACAAGGTCTTCCAGGTGCTGCTGGGAAAGAAGGTGCTAAGGTAACAGTGCTGGCGTGTGTACCTGTGTTGGATGCATGAAGACACACCAATATTTTCTTGTGTGTTGATCTGAATGGGCAGTTTGCCACAGCTTCAGAGATACACATGGGATTTGTTACTTCACTTATTTTTTTAAAAAAATTAATTTATTACGGTCAATGACCAGCACAGCATATTAAAACATAAAATCAACCAAGAATACAATTTAAAATATATTCTAAAAATTTAAACTAGACGAGATTTTCCATCATTATTCCATTGGGTACAATATGGTTGGTTAATTATTGGACTACGTAAATCGAGGCATCGGCAAATCGGGTTCTTTTCTGGCTCAGATCAAGAATTGATTTGGGTGCCACCAATTTGTGTGGGACGAATCTTAATAGCGTTGGCACAAAATTTTGCCACCACAGCTGTGACAGTTGGATTGGTATCTGAAAGAAGCCATTTCATATAGAATTCTTCAGAGCGTCCTGGAAAATCGGCCAGTATCGTAGAAATAAATTGATTTCGTAAATCCTCATAAAAACAGCAGTGGAAGAACACAAGCTCAATAGTCTTACTTCACTTACATATATTTACACAAACCATTCTACCATGAGTGGAGCTTCATTGCCAAAAACGCCCTCCTTCATGAACCCTGCAGATCTAATTTTGTTGAGTGGTGGGTAGTGGCGGACCTACATTCTGGGGGCCCCTTGGCAACCAGCCGTTGCCAAGCTATCCACTGTTGTCTTCTTCAATGGGGTTGTTCCATGACAGATCACCATATCGTCACAACGTCTGTGCTACTGACTCTCAAACTCTGGGATGGAAATATATGCAACGACAAAAATCTATCAATTTGACTCAAATCAATGCCACTCAGATTAGGTCTACTAGATCCCCCAAGATTTAAAGCAAAGCAGTCAGAAATAGCTTCTGGGGACTCTCTGGGATTAGGGGCCCTGAAGCTTAAGTTTCATAGTAGGTCCGCCGCTGGTGGTGGGAATTAGTGCATGGAATGGTCATCAACACTGGAAGAATGATCCTCCCTACCATCCAAATGGGTCTACATTGTAATGGTCCAAAATGTCCAACAGTGGCAAGTGCAGTTAATGAAGCTGCATGGGTTCACTGAAGATTGAGACTGTGTGCTTAGGAGTACCCAACCTCACGTAAAAGGTAAGCTAGCATTGGATTGATTATGGGTGAGCTGAAAGCTCGTGTAACTGCTTCTTTGGTCAAAAGAACAATGATAAACAAGTTAAGGAAGAGAGTTTAGTCAATGCCTTAGCATATGTTCACGTCTCAGAACTTCATTGGTAATTAAAAATAAAAAAAGAACATCAGCTCTTTTAAATTTGGCAGGATCTTCAGAACTTGCCATGTGGGTGGATGCAGAATCTCATTGCCATTAAAATCCAGCATATGTGAGGAATCATGGCTGAACTGCCTGCAACTTGTTTTTGATCTGTTTCCTTAGGGTGATCCAGGTCCTCAAGGCATCTCTGGAAAAGATGGCCCTCCGGGACTCCGTGGTTTCCCAGGCGAAAGAGGCCTGCCAGGAGCTCAGGTACAGTATTAAGGCTGTGTCCCTAACCCTATTTGCATGGGGTTAAGTCCTACTGAATTCAGCAGGAGTTACTTCTGGTGTCTGCACATTGTTATATTAACTGCTAAGAGAACAATGTCCACACAGAGGGCTTAAGGGTTGTTTTTTAAAATATAAAAAAGTACAGTACAGATTATCTTCTGACATTTAAAAATCAATTTATGAATGTCTATTAAATGTACAGCACTAATTGTGTCTTTAGCATTGCTCTCTGTCAGTTTCTTGAGGTGCCATTTCCTGTCCTGTCCTCCCCGTTGACGGGGAGGAGAAGATGGTGATATGGTTAATCAAGAGGTTGTGCCTCCTGACTTATTTGCCAGGGAAGATCCAACATCTCAGGCTCAATAGGCTCATCCCAGTCCTAAACACCAGTTTACAATATACTGACTGCTTAGCTCTTAAAGGCTTGATTAGTGGTTAAGTGACAGAAAATGGTTAATTAATGTATACTTCGTTAAAAACTTAGAAATAAAGATTTTGACTTTTAGAGGAGAAGTGATTTATTTTTATTTTTTATTTTTCTTTAAGCTGCTCTAGGGTTTAACCATAGGAGGCCTGCAGTCCAGTATACACATTCCTGGGACTAAACATCCTTCCTCTCTTCTTTCTTTTCTGCAGTAAATAGCCCATAGACTATTCATGTTCTGTAGATAGAACAGACGAAATAAAACGCTCTGAAATGCCGGGCATCACTCTTCAAATAGTGACAATGGTAATAATGACAAATAATGCCTTCTTTTGGTAGGGTGGAGCTGGTCTGAAAGGAGGAGAAGGTCCACAAGGTCCACCGGGTCCCCTGGTAAGTAGAATTGCTTGAATGACAATGGGTCCCCCCCCCCATGAAAAAAATATTAGTATGAAAAAATGACTTCCTTTTTTATTTATGTGTATGTGCTCTTGTGAACAGTATCTAAATGAATGTCATTCAGCTCTGTCAATAGCCATTCCCTAGTAATTATGAGTCGACAAACAGAAGGAACTATCAACACAAACATATTGGCCCATCTGAAACCTGCTGTTATCAGCAGGAGACAAATGGTATTTTCTTGTTTTCTTGTTTTATTAGAAATTATAAAGGGGTGGGGGTGGGGGGGAGAGATAAGAAGCCTCTAGTGGCAGGAAAATGAAAAGCCTAGTGTAGACTGCTGTGAAATCCAGCCTTCCTTTCTTTCTGATATACATAGAAGTTTACAATATACATAAAAGTTTAGATATACATAGAAGTTTGGCCCAAACTGCAAGTTACGTTACTCACTCTTTGGAAACAGAGGTGCACACACAGAGGGAAAGCAAGAAACTGCTGCAGGGCCCTGATCCAGATTAGGAGTGTTCTTAAATTATCCACTTCTGTTTTCAAGAAAAAGCTGAGGGGTCCCTGATCTGGAACATGCTCCAAGTCTGGATCAGAATCTTACACCAGTTGCATACTAAAAATCACTGGGCTCATCACAACCTCATGACATGTTACATTACTTTCATGATAAGACACTTCAGCATTGATCTAGTGGTTCTGCCGTCATTGCAGATGTTGGTCACAACAGATGGTGCTTCTCTCTCATACGCACCTTTATTCCTGCCCAGGAAGTCTGAAGGGCAGGAAGCCAGGAAAAGCTGTTGTATGTTGAAAGGTGTGGTATGAAATTGCTATATCAGAGTAGAGTACAGTAGACATTTCCTCCCTCCTTTCCCTGTACAATGAGAGTAAAAGCAGAGTAGTGACCTGCACCAACCACTTTTAACAGGAGGTAGGAAGTCCCATGTGTGTGTGTGTGTGTGTGTGTGTGTGTGTGTGTGTGTGTGTGTTCTTTCAAACATAAAAACAACTTTCCGGAACATGAGGGTGAAGATATGTAAGCTAGCCTTTGTGATTTCTACCTGCACACATTCTGGTGGAGCACAAGCTCCACTGTTCAGGAACAGGGGCAACTTAGCCATAGAGGCTACTGGCGCAAGGCTCCACGGCGCCAAGTTCTGGAGGCGCTTTGGAGGGCACCTCCACCGTGCCACACTGTGTCCGGAGCCTCCTCCCTGCCGGAGAAGCAGCACTCAAGCTCCGCTGGCAGCGCCGCCCTCACCCGCCTCTTCTTGGGCTGCGGGCGCCGTTGCAGGGAAGCCAGCCGCGAGCCTCCCCTCAGTGCTGCAGCTAGGGCTGCCTGGACGGCAGCGCTGCACAAGGAGGCAGAGGCGGATCACAGCTGGCAGCGCCCCCGCCCGTCAGGCTGCCCCCTCCGGTCGCCTGCCGTGCCTGGCCTGCCCGGCGGAGCACAAGTCCGGCGTTGCCGTTGCCAGTCCTGCTCGCGGCGGGTGAAAAGAAGAAGACACGGCATGGGGGAGTATCAGGGGGGCGTGGCGACCTCGGAGGTTTTCCGGCTGGGAAAGGGGGGGCAGGGCGGAGGAGGGATCTCTGAACCACAGCGCTGCAGGAATCATGCCTGAAGAAAAAAATAGCAAAACTTATAGTGAGCACTGGGCCACATATGGTCTGCCCTGCCCTGCCAGCAAATGATCTTCCAGCCTTGCTGGTTGTGAGAGTGGATGAAGGTTGGAAGGGAACGCCTACTCTGTTCAGTTGGAAGATGAGTAGAAGCTTCTGTGCAGTTGCATTCCCAATTTTGTGGATGGTTCATCTCATGTTCAACTGGATGTGGGTAGTGAGAAATCCCTTCAGACATTCCTCACTCAACATGGGAAGGCCAGGAAAAGAGAGGGATTCACTTGTGTGCATGGGGATACTGAGGGCTGGGCCTCATGGCCCCATTCCTCCTATGTAGGTATTTCCTGTTCAGACACCTGAATAGTCAAGTGTCATGCTGGGAGTTTCTTGATCATGCAGCTTAGCTGTCAGTTCCCAGTAAACCTCAGTAAAATACACTCAGGGGAAAGAGGATGGTGTAAGGCCACTACCTTATTTTATTTTTAATTTCCATTGGGGGATACTTCTGCTTGATTTTGAAGTCTTGCACATGTATATTCATTTCTCAACCAACTTGTGAAAACAAACCAGCTCCCCTCTGTGGGGTAAGATTCTAATTGCCATGAAATTTAATTCTCACTCCCTGGGAATCCTAATCAAAGCAAAGCAGCATTAATCCTATTCTATGTTTCTCACTCATGCCGTGTGAATATTTAAGGCCAGCCCTCATCCCCTGCCATTCTGACTTGGGTATTTCAGGCATGTGATCAGCTGGGGGGGGGGAAGAGAGTTAGCGCAGGGGCAAGCAAACAACAACCTTTTTCATTATGTGCGTTTTAGAACAAGCTTCCCTCAGACAAAAAGAGCACTGTAAATTCAAAGAGCCCAAACACAAAGAGAAAAATCTTTTGAACACAAGTGTGTTAGGAACTTGCTAGAAGCCTCAGCAAGTTTGTGTTACCCACAAATAGGGTGTATCTACACACAGGGGGAAAACCTCTATAAATGTCAGATATTAAATTGTTATAACAAAAGATAAAAAGCACTATGGAAAATCGGTTAGAAATCTTTTTTTTTGCTCTCCATTGCCATCAGATGTTGCATTCGAAGCACTGTTTATTGACTAATCTAGCTGAGTCCATGGACATCAAAATAGAAGTCAACAACTTTTTTTAGTTAGTTAAGCGAATTTCACATTTTGTGTCTGGCAAATTTCATAACATTGGCTTGGTCCACTTAAGCAGGGGTCAGGAACTTATGACACTCCAAATGTTGTTGGATTACAGCTCCTATCATCTATGATGGGAGCAGGAAACTAACAACATCTGAAGATTAGCCCTCCCCCCTTGCACTAAAGACTCCTTCACATATTACACATTCCACCTGAGGGCCAAACTATATGCAACACTGAATTATGGGTGGTTTCTCCAAAGATTTACATTGTTTTTCTGCAGATGTAGAGGCTTCAACTACCTCAGAAGCCCCGTGTGTTATAGTGGGGTGTCTTAACTCATTAAACAGGCATAAGGAAACTGGGCCTTTCAGATGTTTTGGGACTACAATTCCCATCATCCCTGACCACTGGTCCTGTTAGCTAGGGATTATGGGAGTTGTAGTCCCAAAACATTTGGAGGGATGAGTTTGCCTATGGCTGCATTAAACTCTCTAATAATAGACCCTTGGGGAAGGGTTGTAGCTCAGTGGTTGAGCACATGACCTGCCTGCAAAAAGTCCCAGGTTCAATCCCTAGCATCTCTGGGTAAACCTAAGGAAGACTCCTCTCTGAAGGTATAGATAGCCACATGGAGATGATGGTGAGCAAAATGGGCCAATGGGCTGACTCAACGGAAAACAGTTTCCTATGTTCCAGCCACCCAAACCAGGGAGAAGAGGCAGGGAAACTAGGGAGCAGGGCAATTACAGCCACAAAAGTGTCATGTGCATTTTGACTGTTAGCTCTTTCAATTGTATACCTAAAACTTTTAAATATGAATGTGACAGATAAATCTTTGCAACCATAGGATGACATCAATTCAGGAATCAGGCGTGACTGTGACTCCCCATCTAATACACATACCCCGAGGCAAATCTTAAGAGATATGGTGAAATACCGTTCCTGAATCTGAGCCAGAAAGCATGGTTTGCAATGGAGACAAAAGCACTGCTGGAGTGAGCCCGGACTCCGCTGCTTTCTGGCACTTCCTGGACCTGATCTTAGTGGAGACTGTCCTAGCAGAGCTTGCATTTGCCACTGATGAATGTGATGAATGTAAACCCTGCTTTTCCCAGGCCATTCCCAGGCTTGACTCGGACAAGGAGCTTCCAAGTGGAACCAAGCCTAGTGGGGCTTGCATTTGGTGCCAAATTTAAAGGCCCTGAATGCAAGCCCTGCTTGTGGAAGAACAACCAGGAGGACATTCTAAGGCTCCCCATTGTTCCTCTGCACCCACCTGTATAATTTCAGGTATGGGGCAGGTAGCCAAGGCTTGGGAGAAATGTTATGGACCAAATTGGGCCCACTGGAATGGACTGGAGCTTCGCCATCTGTCTTTTAAAGCAGAGATGGGGGGGGCATCTCACTAGAAGAATTAGGGCACTTGCCAATCTTTTAGCAGTCTTAATCCTAAACTATGCAATGTTGCTGGTTATTAAATAGTTTGTTCAGTGGTCATTTCTTTTAATTGCAGGGCTCACCTGGTGAACGTGGTCCGGCAGGTACCGCTGGCCCAATTGGTTTGCCGGGACGTCCTGGCCCCCAGGGTCCTCCTGGGCCAGCGGGAGAAAAGGGAGCTCCGGTGAGTAATTCTAAAGAAAGAGAGAAGTAATATTACAGAAATTATTACTTTTCATATCCAATAATGTTAGCTCTTCACACTCCAATACCTTTCTATTGCATATGTGCCTGGCATACTCCCTCTCTATTTACAATAGAGCACTGCGGAAATTTAATTAAACTCGATGACATTTTTTGCCACACTTTATCAAGCCCTAAGGCCCAGGGAGAGGGGTTAAACAAAGCTGATCATCAGGAACACAATAGTGGCTGCCTCTGATGATAAAATAGTTTGTCATGCCGTAGCTTTGATTTAACCTTAGTGCCCTAATGCTCTGCTTTACAAAGTGCACCTTTATTTCCCATTTTCGTATCAGATTTCGTCACCTACTCCTACTCTCTGCTACCTTTCTAGTCAAGTCCAACTTTTAAGTGAAAACATTGCCGGTGGGGAACTTTCAGACCTCCTGGCGTTGTTAGACCCCCCCCCCCAACTCCCATCATCCTTGGCCATTGGCCATGCTAGCTGGGGCTGATGGGAGCTGGAGTCCAGAAACATCAGAAGGGCAAACTGGTACCCCATTCCTGCTATACATAGATGGAAATGCTCCTCAGATATAGGGGAGTAGCATTTGTGATCTTCATATGAATCTCCCCCCCCCCCAGGTTCAATGCCATGTTAAAGACAGTGCCCCTGCCTCTTAATTTTATCTAAAAGATAAATATTGTGTACTATCTAAGAATTATTAAACTACAGAGTTCCAAAGTAAGCAGAGTTTTAGTCCTCGTGGAAAACTCCCAACAGATGTCGCAAAGGAAACCTGTGGGCAGGACACATGAAACAAGTTATGTGAACGCAAGAGGGTCCTGTCTTTCCTGCTACATTGAATGACAATCAGCTTTTGAAACTGAGGATATTTTCAAAAAGTGCCAAGGAGGTCTGCAGTTCAAAGGAAAAAAAATGTTCCACTGGGTTTGCAGCGTGTGAGAATGGAATTAGAAATTACAATATGAAATGGCTGGTGCTGAAAACAGCATAGAGCTCCCACTATGTAACATAGAACTTGGAATCAAGCGCTTCCTTGCCTCCAATCCACAGCATTGACCTGGTTCACACATACAATTAAACTGGGAGTCAACCACAAGTTGCTCCACAGACAATCAAACAAACCATGGATTGTTTCTCCATAGTTGGGTTCGTTTCCCAGCTGCTCTTGCCTTATTGCCTTTGCATTTTGGTAAGCAACTGTGGCAGCGTGGCAAATCAAACTGCTATTAATGGTGGGTGCTGAGTTGCACATAACACCAAGTCATAGTTAAAACAAACCAAGTTTCGTAAGCTAACAACCAACCATGGCTTTTGATCATGGTTATTTGACAGTAAAGAAACTATAATTAAGCCATGGGCCAGGGATTGCACTGAAAGCTAAGGCATGGTTTAATAAAGCATGGCTTAGCATTATGTGCAAATGATGCCATTGATTACCACCAACATTGGTGAATGGCCAGGGATGGTGGGAATTGTAGTGCAACAACTTCTGGAAGGCACCATGTTGGCTACACCTGCCATATTGGTACACCATTCTTCAGTATGAAACTGAAGCTGTGTAGTCAATGTGCATTTACATGGGAGTCCCAATAAACCCAGTGAGTCTTCTGTCTGAGTATGCATGTACTGTACAGAATTGTGCTGTAAATTGATTTCATTAATCTCTCACAAAATCCTATCAATAGATATTTTGCCGGTGTTCTAAGCTCCACTTTCCCTCCCTATATGATCATATTGTCCCCTGCCTCCAAATAAGTATTGACATTATACTAACTACATGATATTGACAACATATAACTCATTAACTTAGAAGACTGTATTCCTGAGATTTTTCATTTCTTCACCTGCTTTGGTATATTTAATTTATCTGTCTGCCGTCTCCAGCAGGTTATATTATCTGTATTTTCATTTCTGTTTTCTGTCTGTTATTTATCATGCACTTATCATAAAAACGTATTGAAATTCTGAAATGCAGACAATGGTTACTATAACAACTTAAGCTGCTTTGCAATGTACCATTCTGAGTTTTGTAATTTATATGTATGAGTCCTTATCGTGACTGAGGGAGCCCACTTGGAGGCTGGGTTCTTAGAAAAATTGAATACTGTGACCTTGAAGCTACCAAAATGAACCTGTGAACATAGTGTTCAGAAGGGTTCAGAAGTCAAGCTCCAAAGAAAATTGGAGAGAATCCCACTGTAGCCAATCAGTGACCTGAAACTCTGCTCTTTGCAGCTGTGTTTAACTTTGCCTGCCATAGCCAATCAGGTGCAGTGTACGGACAGTATCTGCCAATACCTACATCCTAGACTGCTGCAGGTGTATTGTACCTGGGACTGCCTTTGAAAACTGTTCAGAAATGTCAGTGCAAAGTGTATGTTTCTAGTTTTAAAACAACACCACTGGTCCATTTGCAACCACGATTGATTACACTGGTACTAACCTACAACATGTGGGCTGAGAGTACGACCCTGCTCATCCATTCAGATCTCTAGAGATGACTTGACAGGGTGCCTTTTCATTTGTGAAAACGGGACGCGGGTGGCGCTGTGGTCTAAACCATGGAGCCTCTTGGGCTTGCCGATCAGAAGGTCGGTGGTTCGAATCCTCGTGACAGAGTGAGTTCCCGTTGCTCTGTCCCAGCTCCTGCCAACCTAGCAGTTCAATAGCACACCAGTGGTAGATAAATAGGTACTGCAGCAGCGGAAAGGTAAATGGTGTTTCCATGCGCTCTGGTTTCCGTCACGGTGTCCCGTTGTGCCAGAAGCAGTTTAGTCATGCTAACCACATGACCTGGAAAGCTGTCTGTGGACAAACGCCGGCTCCCTCAGCCTGAAGCGAGATGAGCGCCGCAACCCCATAGCCGCCTTTCACTGGACGTAACCTTCCAGGGGTCCTTTACCTTTACCTTTACCTTTTACCTTTCATTTGTGGTATTCCACCTCTAAAACGCAGTACCCATTTGTTTATTCTGATGTCATTTTGGTCCAAGAAAGACCTTTTTATTTATGTGGTCCTGTCAACTGAGAGTTATTCTTTTGTTTCACTCCTCTATTTGATGCTATTTTTATGACAGCATTGTTTGGCTGTTTGTGTTTTCTGTTTTTATATATTTTAGGTGTGTATTTTGTTTCATAAAAGTTATATACCACTTGTTTGTAAAGAAAATCCTCAAAGCCTTTCTGTTGCCTGCTTTGGGCATCCATGTGTCAAAAAGCAATGGATAAATTCTATAGCATTTCTTTTTCCTTTAATGTGATTGTTCTAATGCTACAGGTATCACTATATAGCATTGCTCAGAGGTTTTTACTTTGCAGAGAGAGAGGTCAGAGATGGCAAATAGGAAGTGGGGGTTGGTGTAGTGAGATTCAGGTGCAAGTAAATGAGAGGTGTGCCTAGTTTGTGAATTAAAGTCATAGGTGACTGGGATCAATTGTACATTGTTTCTGCTTTGAGAATGAGCAGCTGATTTTGTACTTTTGGGTGGGTGGGGAGGACTCACTGTTGTACCAAGATATTACACATCAAGTTTCTTCGTGCACAAAGTACCGAGCAGATGTGTTTCTCACACAGCTCTCCGTGTGCTAGATTTAATTGTGCAACAAGGTGTGTGAAGGAAGGAAGGAAGGGGAGAGGGAGAGGGAGAGGGAGAGAGATAACCCTTTGGAAAGCTTGTTTTGCAGCTATCAACACTTGGTGCCGGTTGCCAAAATGAAAATCACAGATATCAATTGCATTCTAGCCTTTGCAAAACACTCAAAGGAGAGTAGGATAATGGATTGATGAGTAGATAGAGGAAGCAGGACCGTTGAAGGCAAGGAAGTGAGAGTGACAAAAGACCAGGGTGTTGCTCATAAGCAGACAACGATCATGTGGGATAAATAGAGAAAAGGTGTAAATGGAGACAAGAGGGGTGATACAGGAGGACCTCAATCTTTTTTTAAAACCAAACCAAACCCAAATACAGGGCTGTGAAATCATGACCTATGAATTGCTTTTAAAAATACTTTGTGAAAGAAAATAATATTGACTAAGGAATATAATTAACATCCGGCTGTCTGGTAGTAATGAATGAAAACACAGATGTACTACTCAAAAGGGTATGGATCAGAAAAGTAAGGTATACACTTGTGCAGAGCCACAAGGTAGGCCGCACACCCCAGAATTGTAGCTTACAGATAAAGCCCAGTGGAATAAAAAGCTCTTCATCTGGCATTGGAATGACATCAGAATTTGTGCATGGAGAGCATCTCTGAGAAGGTATTCCAAGCGTGGAGAATGACAACCCAAAATTCGCTTTCTCTCAAGTCACTACCTGTCCACTTCAGATGGCAGAGAAGGTCCCCCAGAGATGACCTCCATAGATGACCACGACATTACAGAGATGGATCTGAGAGATAATAAATTGCTTAGAGCCCCTCCAAAGGTTCCTAGCTTTGACAAGCTTTAACCATGCACTGGACCAGTCTGACACTTGTAGATGTGAGTTCAATATTCTGCACTCTCAATTATTCACAAGTCATAGTTTGAATAATGTTTTGACATTGAAAACAGGGTGAAAAAGGTCCCCAAGGCCCAGCCGGACGTGATGGAGTACAAGGGCCTGTAGGCCTTCCTGGCCCTGCTGGTCCAGCTGGTTCTCCTGGAGAAGATGGTGACAAGGTCAGTTGCTGTTGACTGCAGTGATGTATTTATCCGGCGATTGGCTGGTTTTCAAAACTCCAAGAACTATTTGTTTGCTCGCTTTAAGTGGGATCACTCAAGAAAGAATCTTGAGGCACTTCAATAACAGATTTATTGTGCCATCATCTTTTGTAGACTAGCACCCTCTTCATCAGAAGCATGAAGTGTTATCTTCAGTTGGCCAATATAGAGAGTTGCAGAGAAAGAAGGGGGGGTCATAAACAGTGGGGCAAGAAGTAGGGCCATGCAATAGAAGTTGGAGAAATAGGTGTGTCACCTTTCTATGCAGGACCCAAATGTATACACGATAAGAAGGGAGTGACCCATTAGCAAGAGCAATCACTGTGATATTGTCTAATATTGCACAAGAAGTGCTGTGTTAGAAGCAACGGTGATGAGAGTTTTGCTCTCTTGGAATACATACTATTTGTGATTATGAGATACTAGAGAAGATCAACGTATGGGAGCTTATTTACTTAAAAGTCAAATTTGACCCATGAGCAGCAGGTGTCAGAAATAATACAAAGCGGGGAACTTGGGATGCAACTCTTTTTAATCAGGCAAAGACACTTTCATGAGTTTCATGAGTTTCCAATAGTTTGAAAAGTTTATGAGAATTACAGGGTGGAAGCAAATGTTTAGGAGGAAGCATTATTGTCAATTCACCGTTTGGCACTGATAATAATAATAATAATAATAATAATAATAATAATAATAATAATAATTTATTATGGTCAAAGACCAGCTCACATAACACAATAGTGACAGCATTCATAAAGATAAAATATATAGAATATACGGACATGCAAAATAGGGGACTATACTTACAAGGGAAATGTGCTGAGTGAGAGGGGAGGGTGTTATCCTTTTCTTGCCCAGAAACATCCCATCAGGAATTTTTTAAAATTCCAGATTCCTTTGTCCTGGCTACTATTCCCAGTTGTCCAGGAGAAACATCTGGGAAGTCTGGCTGGGATAAGAAAGGCAATGTGACAGCTAGGAGTAGGGTTATACATTCTCCATTCTGCCTGCTGCTTCTTCCTAAAAATACCCCCTGCCAATTCTTTATGTGCTGGCAAATGTCCCATTGTTGCACTGCATACCTGTTCAGTTATGCAGCTCATTCTCACTGGGCCAGTCCATAGTCTCTGCTTAAAATGCCAAAATAGAAATGAGCCTTTTGCTCTTTTGCCCAATTCATTAATGCGCCTTCTTGCCCTCATACACAATCCATTTTCTTCTCCCTCCATAACATGCCTGAAAGCAATGCAAAAGTTATCCATTAACCACAGTTTTGTCTCTGAATCAGACTCATTATTTAGACGCAGCAGGTGGCGCTGTGGGTTAAACCACAGAGCCTAGGGCTTGCTGATCAGAAGGTCAGCGGTTCGAATCCCTGCGATGGAGTGAGCTCCCGTTGCTCAGTCCCAGCTCCTGCCAACCTAGCAGTTCGAAAGCACGTCAGAGTGCAAGTAGATAAATAGGTACCGCTCCAAGCGGGAAGGTAAACGGCATTTCCATACACTGCTCTGGTTTGCCAGAAGCGGCTTTGAAATGCTGGCCACGTGACCTGGAAGCTATACACCGGCTCCCTCAGCCAATAATGCAAGATGAGCGCCACAACCCCAGAGTCGGTCACGACCGGACCTAATGGTCAGGTGTCCCTTTACCTTTACCTTATCCTCAACCTGGTAACTCTGGGTTTGGATGAAATGAAAAATTATGGTTAATTAGATGCTTCCTAGATTAATTGTGGCTTGCATGAAAGGACAAGTAAATGGGTTGCATTGTCTGATAACTTGTCTTATATCTCACTATCAGTTTTGCACCTATCATTGCTTGGGAATTTAAGAAACCCGAAATAAACCCGCAGTTTTGAAAGTTGCGGTCTACCATTTTGATTCAATTGTTTTGATTTGGTATTCAATTGTATTTAAACATTGAAAAAACCTACTCCTAAGTATCAGCAAACATATTGCAAAATTAGGTTACAGTATCTTAACAGGTGTCCAAAGGCATAGTGAGCAAACATCTTTCCAAAATATATGTTGAATTAAGCCAGATGGCCTGAAGTTTAGCACTGTCTTATAGAGTCAACAGTAATTCTCTGGTACTGTATGTCTGCTCATAATAAGGATTGTGATACATTCAAGGAGCACGGAGCTGCTCTTCAGTTGATTGCAATTACAGTCACTTTATATTGAAGGAGACATGGAGAATATAAACAAAAACAAAACAATTTCCTTCGTTCAAAATCCAATTAAAGTAGGTTTCAATACGAGGCCATGTTGTGCTTTGAACTGTAATAGCCAATACATGCACTAATCTGTCACACCGAAATGTGATTGATCAATGCAAAATTGCCCCCTTCAGGCCTTTACTTGGTAAAATGGTGCCACAAGGTAAAGAGAATAATAAGGTGACATTTATAGACACTTCACCACAGCTAACGGAAAAGCACGCTCTTTAAAAGTACCAATTTAACAATGTCTTTCCTTCTATTACAGGGTGAAATTGGAGAACCAGGTCAGAAAGGGAGTAAAGGTGACAAAGGAGAAAATGTGAGTTTTCTTTTCTTTTTTTCTTTCTTCTCTGACTACTTCCTTCACTATATTGCTTATTGCTATTCTTTATTGCTGGGGAATTAAAGAATGAAAACATGAATCAAAAACCAACATGCTGAGCAAGCAGGAAAGAGCCCTGCATATTGCAGAGATATTCACATTTGAAACAACAACAAAAAAACAACCAGATGAATTGGATTCAATTTTACTTTATAGTGCCTTTAAATGATGATAGTAATTGTCCAACTTCTTTGTTCCAAGATATGTTAACGCATTTTCCTCCACAATTGTCTGTTGCTGTTTTGCTTAGAGTTTCCTTTCACCTAGGTCCATGCTTGGATGTCTTTTGTTTACTTGCAGAAAAGATACCGTGTTTCTCCAAAAATAAGACATACCCCGAAAATAAGCCATACCCCGAAAATAAGCCATAACCTGGAAATAAGCCATAGTGATAGGCAGTTTAACCTTGTAGGTTAAACTGTACCATACTTAATAAGACATCCCCTGAAAATAAGGCACCGTTTTGTTTTTTTGAGGAAAGATAAATATAAGACGGTGTCTTATTTTTGGAGAAACATGGCATATTATATTATATTATATTAATAATATATCATTCAATAATCTTTTTTCATATAAACCAACGTTTCAGATTTCTTATGTGGTTAAAAAGGTCCTCTGTTTTGATTAAAGCAATTCTTCATTTAATTTTATCAAACTCAAAACTAGTAATCACAAGGGAATATTTTCAGGAACTAAATATAGTTTACAAAATGAAAACTCCTCTGGGAAGAAATTATTTAGACTTGTTTGGCATGTGAGAACAGGTTGTTTTATCTAATTTTAAATTCCATTTTATTTGTATGTTCAAGCATGGCTAACTGAAAATCAGCTCTGTCAGTAATGTCTATTCCTAGGACAGCATAAATAGATTTAAGTTAAAGTATGTCCTGGACCCCCCCCCCCCGGGTGGGGGAGTGCAATGCAGTTGCACGTATTTAATATTTAAGTCTGCCTAGGAAGAATTGTCCAATTGCAAGATCAACTTACAGTCTCTTTGGGGAAATACGATTCCAACAAGAAGCATTCGTTTGCAATATGGATAGTGAAACTTTAGTTGATTTTTCTCTCTATAAATCTCCTCAAAAAGGTCTGGTATATTTTTAGTCCTGTAAAAGCCAGGGCAGGTTGTGATTCATATTCATGTTTGAACAGAAATCCACTTTTAAATATCCTGACAATACTGCAAGCATAATTACCTTTGATAAATGTCAGTTTCAAATGTATTGTAGACAAGCAAGTCTAAGATTTGGGGAGATGAACAAAGAATGCTTGACTGCCTTGAATGTAAAAGACCTTGGAGTAATAGCACCGTCTCTCCAAAGAAATGTGGAAATGCTTATTAGGCCTGAATAATGCAAAATGCCCTCCTGTGGAGATGCTGTTCGTCTGACTTTAGATGCCAACCTTACCTTCTTTCCTCCTTCTTTCAGGGTCCTCCCGGACCACCAGGTCTTCAAGGTCCCGTCGGAGCTCCTGGTATAGCTGTAAGGTTCTGCTTGTTATGCATAACTAACGTGTACCTCCCCCCCCCCCCGAATTTTCATTAGTTATACCGAAAATCCAGGCATAATTTGTGTTGCTTAAAATGAGAAAATCTTAAATCCTATCCTCAAGGCATCTGTGTCTATGCACTGCTCTGCTTACCGCAGGCTCCAGTCTTGGGTCAGTGCTCTGCAGTTTCAGTCTTCCATGAGTGCAACAATTCCAAAGGAATGAGCAAAACATTGGGATAATGCTTTGGCTTTGTTCATTCCAAGATTTGTTTATTAAATGCATATGGAAGCTGGAGTGGCGTTACCAAGAGCTGGTCCACTTGGTAACACACACACACACACACACACACACACACACTTATTAATTTTTCTGTTTTACAATTTAGAATATTCATTTAGACAACAATAACTTTGTTTCTTGTCACTTAATTACTCATTAACTTGATGACTCCCAGTTGAATGTGCGATCTGACTCCCTTGAAAAGAAATTACATTGGCGATCTGGAAGTTCTGTCTGTATTGTTACATTTTTAATGGCTCATTCACATATTCAAACCATCACTCCATGTTGCATTCTTCAACAATACAGGTGTAAATTCACCTCCACATTGGCTAGTACAGTGGTACCTCTACTTACAAATAACTCTACTTACGAATGTTTCTGCTTACGAATGGAGCTCCGTCCGCCATCTTGGATGCGGTTTAGATAGGATTTTTTCTACTTACGAATTTTTAGATAGGGTTGCTTCGACTTACAAATTTTTTCTCCCAGTGCATTCCTATGGGATTCAACTTACAATTTTTTTTCGACTTACGAATGTGCGTTCAGAATGCATTAAATTTGTAAGCAGAGGTACCACTGTATTCGTAGCTGATGTCTGTGTGAGGCAGCATTTAAATTGTAGCCAACACTAGGGCCACAGGTAAAGATACAGAATGAGCCCACAAAAAGAGGAAGCCAGAAACTGCAAGGACCTGCCTTGTTTGTTTTCCATTTAAATAATAAGAATGTACATATGACAAACAGCAATCCTATCCCCATTTCCCTGGGACTAAGGCCCGCTAAATTCAGTGGGACTTACTTCTGAGGCAACATTCTTCGGAGCTGGGTATTTGAGCTTTCAATTAGGTGCCTTTTGGAGTCAGTTTCTGAGCAGTAAATGCACAGCTTTTGTGAGCAGTATAAACAGCTCTGGCATACTCCATGGATTTATTTGGATTTTCCTGCATTCAAACCAGAATATTTTGTCCTTTCCCAGAACACTATATCAGTTGTGATACTGTTGTGTGGAATGTACTTTGCTGAGTGGTACCTATGACATTCCTGCGACAAGGACCTGAAGTCCGACGCCATTTTATGACCTCTTTAAAAATGTCTGTTTTGCAAGCTAGTAACTTTTATGGACTTATTTGCAAGGATGGACTAAAGGTTGCAAACTTGTGCACTGTTAGCTGCTTAAATGTAACTGAAGTCAATGGAATTTATATAGCCTACAGAGCTGCAGTCAAAATCTGGGCTGTTTTCTTTTCACCCATTGTCTGGGAAGGCTTTTTTTGCAAAACTAATATAGCTAAAAAGTATCCATATAGTTTTCGTAATTCATTCATTCATTCATTAAAAAAAATATTATGCAATGCCATTCAAGGCATAGCCTACTAAAACAGTACTTTAAAAGCATTTCATAGTCCAGCACAACATTCACATAAAACCAATTTAAACCATTTAGTGGGAGCAATGTGAAAAACCAGCAGCAGTATAGATCATTAAGTAATCAAAAATTCAAACCAACCTATTGGAAACTATTTTTCTGTCAGCATAAATATTCCCAAATGCGAATTAAGCAACATCTGCCAGCTCTTAAGCACAGTAGCTGCATTGATCAATGAATAACAAAATCTCACTGGGTGACTTTATTAGGACTGGGCCACTTACTTTAATTGTATTTGGAGAACACAAGCTAAGCTCACTGTAATTGTTGAATGAATGTGTTCGCACAATGTAGCTCTCTTCTTACAAATGCAAAATTGTGTCCCAATCATATTATGTAGAATTAGATCTCATTATTTTGAATGCACATAAATTTGGATCAGAACGCATATATATATATATATATATATATATATATATATATATATATATAATCACATCACTAACTTGGGGTTTGTTGGTTTGTTTGTTTTTAAACTTGGGTGGCTGTGGGTGTTTTTTTTTTTAAAAAAAAAACAACACACCACCTGGCTGTAAAATTCTGACAGTAGCTGTGCCTATTTTAATCTACTAGGGGGGTGATGGAGAACCTGGTCCAAGAGGACAGCAAGGGATGTTTGGGCAGAAAGGCGATGAAGGCCCACGAGGCTTCCCTGGTCCTCCAGGTCCCATTGGTCTTCAGGTATGTTTCATCGTTTTATTTGCTTCCCACCTTCCTTCCTTCCTTCCCCACAAAAGAATGGGCATATCCTTATTCTGAGTTTCATAGTTTAAAAATGGCCAGTCTTTGGACCCCTCCAGACATTCTTTTTATTGCACATTTGTGATGATTTGTGCTCATGATGCTATTAGCGAGGTCACATCTCATCTTGCTTTCAATACTGTTTACACCTACAGAAGTGCTGGGTTGGTCACATTGCTTCATTTCCAATCAGTGCATATCCTGTAACTTCCTGCTGAAATACCATAACTTTTTGCCCAGGCAGGCGCATTGGGTGGCCCATGAGAGCAGCAAAATAACCAGGTTGTACAACGGTGGTAGGATACCATTAACCATGCTAAATCTTTATTGGCAGCAGCAGGCTGGGTAAGGGTAGGCATGGCATCAGGGCCAGGATCAGTTCATCATTCTCTGTTTTGATGGAATGAATCCACTGGGTTTGGACCTCCCTAAACCCATTCCATGGGCATCAGTCAGTGTTGAACCTTGCCGTGGTGCAAGCCAAACAAGCAAAGTCTCACTGGGTGAGATTCCAACCAGGCAGATACCCCAACCTCAGCTTGGGGGTGCCATGGTCAATCCTACCCCTATACTATGTTGATCCTTCCCAATGCCATTTCTGTCTTCAATAAACAATGTTTTTCTTCCTGACCAAGGAAGGCCATCATTTCACTGAGGGAATGGCCTTGCTAGTGGAACATCTGGCTAGTCAGATGAAGGAATTCTGGGCTACATGGATCCTGCTTGAACACTATTCTTTTCCTTTTCCTGTGGCTCATAGTTCATTCTCATAGGCATTGCACTAGGGTACTTTCATGAGCATTAGCTTCATGAGCCCTGGGCCCTTCGGCAGCAAAGGTCCAGCAATAGCACCACTCAACCCATTTACTTCACAGCAAATCTGCTGAATACTTTACACAGCAACATATACAGGGTGGAACATTTGATGCAAGTGCCCTATTTAGAACCCTCTTCTTTCCTTGAATTACCATTAATACGTTTGGGGCTAGAAAATTTAACGTGCTTCCTTTTCCTTTATTTCTAAGTGAAGAGACTCAATTTTTAATACATGATCATTCAAACATGGCGTAGCATCCAAAGGTACTGGAAATGTCCGGGACTGAGCAACATTGCTCTGTATAGGTGTTTAGGAATGGAAATGCAGTTTCGATTTGGTCTGCGTCGAAAGGAGAAACATACTTCACCTTTGTGTATTTTGATTTACTGAAACGCTTCAGAAGGGCAACCACACATTACTTAGTGGCTTAAATGAATGAACGTTGAGCTCTGGTGGAATTACGTTTCATTAAACCTTCAAGTGTGTTAAGGATGCTAAAGATGCTGGTGGTAATAAAGGGCCATTGAGCAATCAAGAGCTCTGTATTTGTTGCCAATGAAATGCCCATAGTAAAAATGAAAACCTTGCACAGCTTTTTTTTTCCTTTTGTGATTTATAATATTTCAATCTTATCAAATCCCATCAGATATACTAATGATGCCACATTTTTATGCTGGTTGTGACCTCCCTTCACCTCTCCCCCTTCACATCCTGGCATTTTCCTTATGTTATACTCTTGCAAAGTTCCTTCCTTCCCCAAGGTGCCCAGACTAGAAGAGCTTCCTCTCCTGGCACTGGCATTACATAGGATCATAGAACTGTAGAGCTGGAAGGGGCCCCAAGGGTCATCTAGTCCAGCCCCCTGCAATGCAGGAATCTCACTTAAAGCATCCATGACAGATGGCCATCCAATGTCTGCTTAAAAACCTCCAAGGAAGGAGAGACCACAACTTCCCGAGGGAGTCCATTCCAATGTTGAACAGCACTTACTGTCAGAAAGTTAATCCGGATCATAGCTGCCAAGTTATCCCTTTTTAAAAGGGATTTTCCCTTATGCTGAATAGGCTTCCTCGCGAGAAAAGGGAAAACTTGGCAGCTATGATCCGGATATTTTGTTGGAATCTCCTTTCTTGTAACTTGGTTCGAGTCCTACCCTCCAGAGCAGGAGAAAACAAGCTTGTTCCATCTTCCGTGTGAAAGCCCTTGAGATATTTGAAGAGGGCTATCTGAAGCTAGAGAAATAAGTTTTGATTTTGCAAAGCTGCTGCTTGTGAGTTGGAAGAAAACCTTGGCTCCATTGAAACCAAAGTGGCAAAGCTCCCACTGGTTTCAGGGGTGAAAATATTCCACTGCAATTATTTGCAAGGTTGTATTTGAAGATTGTGATTTGGCAAAGAGCAGCATACTTAACCTTAGGCATGTCTGTTCTCCCATGGCTGTTAATAGTACCACTTACAGGTTTTAAAAGTTGAACCCATATGTAACTTTCAACATAATTGAGGGCCTAAATTTGAATTACTAAAGGCAGGTTTATGGCTCAATAAATCTTAATAACAAACTGTTGGGTACATTGTTAGTATCTGTCATGACAGCAAATTGTAATTGATGAAATACTTGCATCCGCAACACAGAGGTCTTTACCTTTTCTACAGTCACACCTACAAATGAGCAGATTTGTAGGCAATTATTCATCCAAGACATTTAAGCTGCAATTATCCTAACCCTTCTGTCATCAGTGCACCTCTGCTATCCTCAGATATTTATTGTGTGGCTAAACAAAATGATGCAGTCCGACCAAAGTTAGGCACTTTTGGTGTCCTCCCACTTCTAGCTCAAGGATGGAGCTCTACAAAGAAAAATTATTCTTTAATCTGTAGGTAACAATAGGGAAGGCTTGCTTAATTTCACAAGGCTACCACACTATATGATGGACAATATATATATATATATATATATATATATATATATATATATATATATACACACATATATATATATATATATATGAACAGCCTTTCTCAATCTTGGCTGCCCAGAGGTTGTTGGACTGCAACTCCTATCATCCCTAGCTAGGGAGACCAGTGGTCAGGGATGATGGGATTTGTAGTCCAACAACCTCTGGGGACCCAGGGTTGAGAGTAGGCTGTTTTAGAGGGTTAAATCCCACAGTTATTCCAATGCAAGTTGTGAAGTAGATAAATCTAAGTAACTTGCAGTATGTCCTGCAACCCAGTTAAATCAAAGTACTACTGTTTAAGCCAATTGTAGTACCGTTGACTTCAATGGGGCTCTAATCAGTTTAAATCCAAGGTTACCAATATAACTATAGAGAGGATCAGACTGCTCGCCACCCACTTTTAAACTATCGATATGAAATTGATGTCACCTGTAACCGACACATTATCATTGAGACTGTGAAGCCCAATTTTTTCCAATTTTGTAAAGTGGAGGATTTCAGCAGCTGAGCATATTGGTTATTGACCGAGCAAATTGGTACCAAATTTCCCTCCAGAGATGGTCCATCATAAATAGCTCGTGATTTTCCCTTTTTCTAGAGAATGGGATCACTAAGGGTGAGCTGCCGCTCCTATTGAAGTGTGTGGCAAGCCTTCCATTGTGGACTGCAGCCTAAATGGGTAATTTAAACAAAATGGGATACTACATTTGGATGGGTCCTTAAAATTACATTTTCAGTCTGTTTCAAAAGGAGGGCATGCAGTCCTGAAAAGGTAGTGAATTTGCACATATTGTATAATGCATTCTCTGCTCGGAATGATATATATACCTACTGGTGAAATCATGTAAGATTTTAATTTAAAACTCGGAGCACAGTTTCTGCCCCCCTGGATGTTCAGCTGTGTAGAAGTGGAGGGATCACCATGGAGACAAATGGCATCTCCCTCCCTCCTTAGGATCTGCACAGTCCTATACTCTAAATAGGAAGCCTGCCTCTTTTGTTTCCTATCCACCCCTACTTTTCCTGCCCAGGAATGTTCCATTGGCCCCTGCAACAATTTCCCTATAGGCACAGGACTGCGGGTTTATTTTTCTGTCTTTCCAGACCAGTGTTGAGATGTTGGAGAGAGTAATTACAGTGGTACCTCGGTTTAAGTACACAATTGGTTCCGGAAGTCTGTACTTAACCTGAACCGTACTTAACCTGAAGCGAACTTTCCCATGGAAAGTAATGGAAAGTGGATTAATCTGTTCCAGACGGGTCCGCGGAGTACTCAACCTGAAGCATACTTAATCCGAAGTATGAGTGTAATTGGTTCCGGAAGTCTGTACTTAACGTGAAGCGTACTTAACCTGAAGCAAAATTTCCCATTGAAAATAATGGAAAGTGGATTAATCTGTTCCAGATGGGTCCGCGGAGTACTTAAACTGAAAGTACTCAAACCGAAGCTTACTTAAACCAAGGTATGACTGTATAATGCTTTCACTTCAAAAAAGCAACCAGTCATAAGGCTGTATTACAGTGGTAGGCAGTTGGTGTTCAAGAGGGGAATGGCGGAAGGGGGCTGGCATAGAGACAGGGGTGGAGGAAGGGGGTACGGTGGGTGTGGGACACCCCGGGTGTCACCATTGAGGGGGGTGACAAAATGCTGGGCAGCACTGTTCACCTCTGGCATGTGACCCCAACAGATTGCCTTTGAGGAAATGTAGCGCTCAGAAGAAGAAGAAGAAATATAGCAAAAGTTTGTGAATTTTTGAGAGTGAAACAACTTAATAAATTTATACTTAATGCTGGAGGAAGACAGTTTCTTCCAAATGACACAGTGTCCAGTGCTGGGCTTCTGAATGAATTCAGTGCACAATCCAAACATCTGAATGTCAGGAATTAGCATTGTATATGCCACATTTAGTGCAGTTCTACATAACGGAAAATACCTGTCATTATTTAGAAAGCGGTAATGAGACAAAAATGCAACTCCTTTACCTTCCTTCATCTATTGCAATCAATGGATATATTTCATGATGCATCTTACTTTCTGTCACAGCCTTCCATGTGAATGCAGCATAGTCTATTAAACATCCAAATAATCAGGAGGAAATGGACAAAACAGTACAGTCATACCTTGTTTTGTGGCTGAGATCTGTTCCGGAGCCCCGGCAGCTAGCCGAAAAGGACACAGGACAAAGTGCCATGTCTGCGCATGCGCAGAGCGGTTTGTGCTTCTGCGCATGTGCGAAGTACAATTTAGCACTTCTGCACATGCACAAGTGGCAAACCTGGAAGTAACCTGTTCTGGGATTTCTGGGTTTGCTGCGGACATTCGCCAGAATGGATGCTAGACAAGGCGGACGTTCGCGAAGGTATTACTGTACAATAAAGGAAAGTGAGGCTGTATCATTTATGCATGTTAGGTGATAAAACAGGAAAGTGCAAGTATTCTGGTGCTGTTTAATTGGTTGGCTTTTTTTCTTGCACCATGGCTCATTTTCCAACAAAGGACTGGAGACCCTGCAAATCCCCTTCTCAAGGGGGCTGCGTAATGTTGCTACTAAGCACTGCAGACTTGCCAAGAAAAAAAATGCTTCATTACTTCATTACAAACTGGTCTGAACAAGGTGAAGGGCCCCACAACACATTCTGCTAAATGCACATTTTAAAACCCTTCTGCAGTCTGTCCCTGAAGGTACTCACTGGCTGGCCCGGAATGAAATGTTCTTACATTTAAAGATGTATCTATTGGGGATTGTAATTTACATTGAGAGAATCTGAGATAATCAAATATATAAACCCATCCCTTTTGTTGTTGTTGTTCCTAGGGTCTTCCTGGCCCACCAGGGGAAAAAGGTGAAAATGGTGACGTTGGTCCAATGGTAAGTCTTTCTCCTCTGCTATTCAGTGTTCAATACGCAAATGACAAAGAGTATTACACAAAAATAGAAGGTCTTTCCTTCTTCGTGCCCTCTCCTCCCATCCCTGGGTCATGAGATCTTCAGCTGAGGCTTGCTCCAGACATCATTACTGTTAGTGGTAAGATAGCCAACTGAGTTTACGAACCAGCCCAATATGCCTGTCCAAATGCTCCAAGAATCGATACTAGAATTGGCACATTCACTGTAACTGTGACTCCCTTTGTCATACATTGGAAGCTCTTAGCTAGTTCTGTAAAATGCTAAGCTAATGGCCCTTGTGCTGGCTTTAATGTATGTAAACCTGATTAATTTGTGTTTTGTATTTGTTTCCTACAGGGTCCCCCTGGTCCCCCTGGCCCAAGAGGTCCGCAGGGTCCAAGTGGAGCTGATGTAAGAGACACATCCTTTGAACACTTTTTACATTCTTTTTTTTTTAAACAAATAAGTAAAGCACATGATTTAACTGACCTCCTTTTTTGCCATCCCAGGGTCCTCAAGGTCCACCAGGATCTGTTGGCTCCGTTGGAGGTGTTGGTGACAAAGTAAGTAAGCGAACAAACTTTAAAAGAACAACAATGAATGGTATGGCAAAGGACACACACACAAGTGATTTTAATGTTAACGCTTTAGGATGTACGGCTGTATACGTATTCCAATCAGTTCGGGTGCTTTAAGACTGTTGATGTTTTCAGGTGGAATTCAGATACAAATTCAGGTTATGCAATTATAGTTGACATGGGAGGTCTTGCACAGCAAGCCTGCTATGTGATAAGAAAAGTGAAGGAAATGCACTGGGAAATCCAAAATAACAGTCGCTTTGACACAAAGAACATGACTGCCTTCAAAAAACCCCAGAAACTATCATTCCCAGCACTCTGAATAAACATTTCCCAGGATTCTTTGGAAGAATTCATGTGCTTTAAATATATGGTGTGTACACAGCCATTGTCTAATCTAAACAAACCAGGATGAATGTTCAATAAATAGATCATTGGGGAGTGCCCCTGGTTTCTTCTTGTTCTTTTTAACAACCAACAGATCCAAATTACAATGGTACCTCTGGTTAAGAACTTAATTCATTCCGGAGGTCCATTCTTAACCTGAAACTGTTCTTAACCTGAGGTACCACTTTAGCTAATGGGGCCTCCCGCTGCAGCCGCGTCACCGCCATGCAATTTCTGTTCTCATCCTGAAGTAAAGTTCTTAACCTGAGGTACTATTTCTGGGTTAGCAGAGTCTGTAACACGAAGCGTTTGTAACCCGGGGTACCACAGTACTGTATTTCATGGTTGGTGAGAATTTTGGAAATGTGTGGTTAGGTCTGGTGGAGAATCAGAATTCAAAATCAAGCGGCACAGTGTGTTCATTCTCATTGGAATCATTCGAGCTTTTTAGCTGCACCAAGCAAAGACGTGCAAGATAGGAAAAGAACAAAATATGAGGTTCAGGCATAGCTGCCAAGTTCTCCCTTTTTTTAAGGGAAATTCCCTTATGCTGAATAGGCTTCCTCATGAGAAAAGGGAAAACTTGGCAGCTATGGGTTCGGGATTGTTCCTAAGCATTATTTGCTTATCTGCCCAATGAGGAAAGTCTGATGGTCAGATGAATGCGCTCCTCCATCTCATTCTTCATCTTGTACAGAACCAGCATGAGTAGATACCCCAAGAGTAGGTGGATCTGAGTTGAGCCTCGTGTTTCATCTCAACATTCCATATCTAGAACCAGATTAAATTTTGCAAAGTGAAATATGCCATTATGTGCAATTTGCATGATTTATTCTGTGTGCATGCAGCTTGATTAAAGGAGTAGCATACAATTCAGACTGCTCTTCTTCCATGATTTCATTAGGACCTTTGCATCACTTGGATATATATAATACAACACTGCTAAAACTCAAGAGCTTCAAAGAGCTACTAGAAAGTGCTCATTGGGAAACTAAAAGCTAGTGAATACATTCCTACCCCAGGAATCCAGGACAGGCACACTTCCCCCATGCACACAAAGTATTGTTTAATCTAATTCTTTGAGGAGGAATAGGCATGCAGCTTGGCATACATTTGCCAAATATATGTGGTGCCAAGTTGGAGAGGCGAAAATAGGCATCTATGCCAAACTTCAAAATTATATCCATACAGTGGAACCTCGGTTCTCGAACGGCTCCGTTGATGAATGATTTGGAACCCAACGCCGAAAACCTGAAAGTAATTGCTTCCGTTTTTGAACACGACTCGGAAGTCAAACAGTTTCTCCATTTTTTCAACGGATTTTGCCGACTACCCATTGATCCTCAGTTTGCGAACGTTTCGGAAGTCGAACGGTCTTCCGGAATGGGTTACGTTCGAAAACAGAGGTTCCACTGCATCTTCTAATTTTACCCAGAAGAATATTTCACCTAAAATGGCATGGCAAACTCATTTCAGCACAAATTTACTGTGTCTAAAAAGTAGCCATTTTTACCTTGTCCACGTTAGTCGAGCAAAATCTACAAAGAATCATGTAAAGACAATTCCATACCTACTTTCCTTTTAGTAAATGCCATTGAAACCAATGGTATTTACCTTTGAGTAGGCTTTCACTGCAATACATTTATTATGGCATAAAGTTCAGTGGACTGGAGTTCACATGAGCAGACTCACTAAATATTTATGCCATAATAAATCTGTAAGTCTTTAAGGTGCTACAAGAATCTCCGTTACTTTTACAAAATAATGAGAGAATGTGGAAGAACCAGTCTTTCTCCCAAGCTGATATTTCAACAGTAATAGTACATGGGATGATTCTGTTTTAGATACTATGTTAATTTTATTGTAGACTTAACATTGACTTAAATGCTATTTCACCAGAATTAAGACTCTTCCAACACTGCTTTTACTATCTGATGTATTTTATTAACTTTTTGTTGGGAAGATCATAATCCAGATTGGACTTTTTCCATCCCGTTATATGTAGGGAAGGACATGTTTATGCAATGCAATTTATTCCTGTTGGTTCTCTTCAGTTGAATAGAACCACACACATACCATTTTAATGTAATGATCTAACATAAAAACAAAAATGAGTTTTGAGAAGATGAAACACTGCAGGACTTTAATTTCTTGAAAATATGAGGCAATCTGTACACCTTGGATTTACCTCATTTACCAGATTTAACTTTACATGTCATGGGTGTTAGAAATCCTGTGGATTATACAAAGTAGGTTATATGAAGGAGTCCACAATGATGTGGACTTTAGTAATACTATTGTTTCATTGAATTAGTTTTTTGCAGTGTCCAAACCATGGAAAATCCAGAGTCAATGGCACATTCAAATCCTGGTTCCATTTGGTTCTCCCTGCTAGATAATGGTTTACCTGAGAATTTTAGATCTTAATGGGTAGTGATAAGTACCATGATAATTAAAATTATAATATCGTAATTAATTATTTATACCCTGTCTATCTGGCTGGGTTTCCTCAGCCACTCCTGTAGGGCACATTCAGAAGAAACTTTCACCCATAAAATGAAAGGGAAATGACATATTGTGTGGCATGGACATGTCAAAAACAAGCATGTGAATCATAGAGTTGGAAGGGACCATGAGGGTCCTGTCGTCCAACTCCCTGCCCTGCAGGAATCTTGCCATAGCCATCCCTAGGTGCAAACCACCAACCTTCTGGTTAACAGACAAACACACTGGCCATTGTGCTGCAGGCTCCACTCTAAGAACCTTCATGACTGGATCTAAATCCAGCAAATAGTGTCTCATATGTGGAATTGTCAAATTTGGAATTTCTTAAATACATAAACCAAAAACGTACACGTTTGACAAAATTCAACTATCTTTGGTTCAATCTCACTTCTCTCATCTGAGCTCCACCTCTCTTCTATTAGGGTAAATTAAACAGACATTGAATTTTACAGATTCAAAGACCTAAGTTTTCCATATGGTTGAAATTTTAAGATCTCAAAGAATCTGCAAATTGAGATGATTTATTTCAAGTCTGTATCAAATTAAATCTAAAATAATTCTATGCTTTTAATTATGCACACTCAATATATCTGTCTGTACTGATGGGGTCTGGCGAAGGTCTGTATTCATTGATGCCTCAGATTAATCAGTATTTCTGACCAAGCAATACACAGTGGTACCTCCGATTGTGCACGGGATCCGTTCCAGAGCTCTGGTTGAATCCTGAGGTGTGCGTATCCCGAGGTGCTGCTTCTGCGCATGCGCACGCAGCGAAACCCGGAAAAATACTTCCAGGTTTGTCGCGCACATATCCTGAAGGGTACGTAACCGGAGGTGAACATTAAGTAGAGGTACCACTGTATATTAAAAAATGCTGAGGCATGTTCTGGAGAGGTATAATTTATTCTGATGCATGTACGGCATAATTGAACAAAAAGGAGAAGACATGCTTTTGCAGTTATGACTTGGGTGTTTTTTGTTTGTTTGTTTGTTTGTTTTTGGTTATTCCGATAATTCAAAATTGGGCAGGTTTGTTTGCTTGTGAATATTGGGATTTGGTATGACAAAACAAGTCAGGTATTCTGAAGGCCTCTTCAGAAGATTTCCTATTTTCCTTTGCTTTCTTGACCTAGCAGTTGGCTAAAAAGACGGAGCCCTCTTGAACTTTCCCTTTCCACTTTTCATAGCTGAAGCCCTCTCTAAATTGTTTTGCCTTGGAGCACCACAAGTCCTTTCCATATTCTTTTTGGTACTGTGAGGGACAGGGGATATCGCGAAGTCCCTCCCCTCCTGAGTTCAAGCCCGTCCCCGAGCAAAGGGGAAAGCAGGGAGAGTTCCGATTCCAGTGGGGAATCAGGAAGTCGTGTCCGAGGCTCAGGCAAGGTAGAGGAGCCAGGGTCCCAGGTGGGACAGGAAGGGGCAAGCAAGGGGGGAAGACCCATCCCTCCAACTCCAGAATTACGCAGGAAGAGGAGGGGCAAGAGGATGGGTCTGCCAAAGCTTTTGTGTTGGAGAAAGACGCGCCAAAAGCCATTAGGAGGTTCTGAAACCGACTGACAACATCGCTCCGTGTAAATAGAAATGACTTGAGCACTGTAAATACGCAGCACCAATAAAAGAATAAAATGCAGAGCTGCGTAGCGTAGTTACTCTGAAGTAGTCCACTCCGGCCACTGTGACAGCAACCTCCTAATCATTTTTGGGCTACTTCGGAGTTGCCGGGATGAGCGTGTCCGAGGCGGAGAAGTGGCGGCAGATCGCTGAGCAAGCCCAGCTAGAACTGCAACAGCTGTCGCTGCAGGCGCAGGGAGAATTGAAGGCAGCTAAAGAGGAGACTAAGAAGGTCCAGGACGACCGGCTACAACTTGCGGAACAGGTGAGAGAGCTCCAGGAAAAAGAGCAGCATTTAAGGGCGGTGGCGGTAGACCTCCAAAACAAGCTGGATGCAGAGAAAAACAAGGCGGGAGGGGCTCCCCAAGTCCAAGTGCTGCCAGGAAGGAGAGCAGGGACCCTTGTAAGCAAGTTCAATGGAGACCCGAAGGAGTTTCAGGGCTTTGAGACTGAGATCGTGTATGCTCTTGAGCTGCACCAGAATGAGTTCCCCGATGATGAGCACAGAGTAGCGTTTATTGTGGAACATCTCACCGGAGCAGCCAGGGAGTGGCTAAGACCATTAATCGCAACCAAGAATCCTTGCATGAAAAATGTCCAACAATTTCTAGAAGGTTTGAGGACGATGTATTCGTCCGATAGTCATTTGGACCAGACTAAGGAGGAACTGCATAATTTACGCCAAGGAAATATGACAGTTCGCGCATATTGGGCGAAATTCACCATGCTGGTGCACAGACTGGGGTGGGTTTTGGATTCGCCTCCCATGCAAGCTGCGTTTTACTTGGGTTTGAGCGAGGAGGTGAAGGATGAACTCTCGAGAGGTCCAAAGCCCAGTACTATGGATCAGCTGAGCAAAGCAGCTCTGGCGGTGGGGGTGAGGCAGGAATCCCGGTGGAACGACAAGCAAGCGACGCGCGCAAAGCGGGCTTGGTTCCCACGGTCGCAGGAGAAGCCACTCCCTCAACAACCCTTTCAGGCCACGCCTGGAGCCAGCCAGGACCAGGAGCCCATGCAGATTGATAGCGCGCGCGCGCGGGCTTTTCAAACCCCAGCGGCGCCAAGACGCAAGGAGGGAAGGGGCGGGAATTGCTTTCTCTGCAACTCCCCCCAGCATCTCGTCAGAGACTGCCCACATCGCAGGGAGTGGCAAGGAAAGGCGGGAACGGTGGTGCCCTCCCCCACTGACGCAGCACCACAGCAGGGAAACGGGAAAGCCTGGCTGCAGGTGACAAGGGGCAGCAGCCAGGCACAGTCAGCAGACAACAGCCCCAGCCCGCCCACCCGCACAGAGAGGTGCAGAGCCAGCCCACCCCTCCCAGAGCAGGAGTGGTTCTAGAAGTGACGCTAACGCTCCCAAATGGCTATCCCCTGACGGTCCTCGCCTTAATTGACAGTGGGGCGTCCGCCAACTTCTTCTCGAGAAGCTTTGCAGAAGAGCACCAAATCCAGCTTTTGCAGTTGGATTTTCCTCTGCACGTAGCAACCATTGACGGCAGGGAGCTGCTGGGAGGGGCCATCACACATCAAACCCCCCCCATGAGAATGACGGTGGGAAGGCACTCCGAGACACTGGCGTTCAACGTCACCACCATCTCAGACCCCCCCATCGTCTTGGGCATGAGCTGGCTGGCGCGCCACGACCCCTCCATCAGTTGGCACCAGAGGTGCATCACGTTTGGGTCAGACTTTTGTCTGGAACATTGCATGCAGCACCAACCAGGGGAGGGGCCTCCGATAGCCACGGTGGCCACCATGCATATCAAAGGGGGTGAGGCAATACCCAAGCAGTACTGGGACCTGCAGGAGGTCTTCAGCGAAGCGGAGTCCGACCACCTACCCCCGCACAGGCCTTTTGACTGCCAGATCAACCTGGTGCCAGGGGCGACGATACCCCCAGCCAAGCTGTACGCCATGTCAGACCAGGAGCTGGAGGATCTGCGCGCTTTCATCGACAAGAACCTCAAGCGGGGGTTCATAAGGGAAAGCAAGGCAGCAGGGGGCAGCCCGGTCTTCTGGGTGGACAAGAAAGACACGCAACAGCGCCGTCTTGTGGTGGACTTTAGACGGCTGAATTCGGTGACAGAGCCCGTGGCTTTCCCCATGCCCAGAGTGGATGATCTCCTGACAGCGGCACGCAGGGGCAAGATTTTCACCAAGCTGGACCTAAGGGGGGCGTACAACTTGATCAGGATCCGGGAAGGAGATGAATGGAAAACCACGATGTTCACGCCTCTGGGCTCTTTTGAATATCTGGTGATGCCCTTCGGTTTGCAAGGGGGCTCAGCATGCTTCCAGGCCTTCATGCACCACGTCCTGGGGTCCCTCCTCTTCAGGAAATGCTTGGTCTTCCTAGATGACATCCTTATCTACTCGAATGACCCAGTGCAGCATGTGAAAGATGTCAGAGAGGTGTTGCAACGCCTGAAGGAGAACCACCTGTATGTGAAGCTGGAGAAGTGCAAGTTTCACACCAAAGAGGTGGACTTCCTGGGCTACAAGCTGTCAGACAAGGGGCTGGCGATGGACAAGGACAAGGTGCAGGCCATCCTGGACTGGCACAGCCCCAGGACGCGCAAAGATGCCCAACGCCTACTAGGCTTCGCTAACTTCTACAGGAAGTTCATCAAGAACTTCTCTCGCGTTACGGCTCCCATCACGGACTGCCTGAGAGGCAAGCAGAAGTTCAAGTGGACACCAGAGGCGCAAGCAGCGTTCGAAAGCCTCAAGAGAGTGTTCGCCTCAGACCAAAACCTGTTCCATGTGGTGCAGGACGCGCCCCTACGCATTGAGACAGATGCTTCTGAAAAAGCTGTGGGCGCAATTTTGTTGCAACTGGACGCCAACAGGGAGTGGAGACCCTGTGCCTTCTTCTCCAGGAAGCTGACACAGCCTGAACGCAACTACACAGTGTTTGATAGGGAACTTCTTGCGATCTACGCTGCGTTCCAGCACTGGCGACACTTCCTGGTGGGCGCGAAGCACCCCATCCAGGTGTGCACAGACCACAAGAACCTGGAGTTCTGGAGAACTGCCAGGGTGCTCAACCAGCGGCAGATACGGTGGGCAGAGTTCTTCTCGAACTTCAACTTCTCCATCCACTACATCCCGGGGGAGCAGAATGTCAGGGCGGATGCCCTCTCCCGCAAGCCAGAGTACATGGAGGAGGAGGCGCCACCAGCCCCAAGGCACATTTTCCCCCCGTCGGCATGGTCCTGCGGAGCAGCTGTGGTGAGCGAGGCAGAACTCACAGCACTGACGGCAGCGGATGAATTTGCCAACCGCATCTTCAGAGAACTGAGAGGGGGGAGGGAGCAGGCAAAAGACTTTGCAGAACGCAGAGGGCTGCTTTTCTACAAGGGTGCGCTGTACCTACCCACCACCCAGCTTCGACGTACGGTCCTCAAGCAGATGCACGACAACCCTACAGCGGGGCATTTTGGAAGGGACAAAACCGCTCACCTAGTCATGAGACACTTCTGGTGGCCAGGGGTGCGGGAAGATGTTCGAGACTATGTAAGGGGCTGTACCACCTGCCAGCGGGCGAAGGTGGTCAGAGCAGCGCCACCAGGGTTGCTGGAGCCCTTAGCCACACCACACAGGCCGTGGGAAGTGGTGTCCATGGACTTCATCACAGATCTGCCTTCGTCCAGGGGTAAGACTGCAGTGTTGGTGGTGGTGGACCTTATGTCCAAAATGTGTCACTTTATACCGTGTGCCAGGGCAGTCTCGGCAGAAGAGACAGCCAAACTGTTTGTTGATCACATTTTCAGACTGCATGGATTACCTTTAAGGGTTATTTCGGATCGTGGCCGCCAATTTGTTTCCAGGTTCTGGCGGCGGCTAATGAACCTCCTGCAGGTGGAGGTCAGCTTGTCGACGGCTAGACACCCGCAGACCAACGGACAAGCGGAGAGGGTCAACGCCATTCTGCAGCAGTACCTGAGATGCTACGTCAGCCAGCGGCAAACGGACTGGGTGGATCGCTTGCCACTAGCAGAATTTGCCTACAACAATGCAGTGCACGTCTCCACAGGGGTGTCGCCCTTTAAGGCCAATTACGGGCGCGACCTCAGATCTTTCCCAGAGAGGGAGAGGGAGGAGGAGGAGGAGGAGGGCCCACAGGCTGAGGATTGGGCAGAGGAACTGGAGACGGTGCACCAGCAGCTCAGAGAACACTTGGAGAGGGCCAAGGAAGCGTACAAAAAGGGGGCAGATCGCCACAGGCGACAAGGGGAGGTCATCAGGGTGGGGGACAAGGTGTGGTTGTCCTCGGAGGGCCTTCCCACCAGAGGGAGGTGCAAAAAGCTGGCACCCAAAAGGCTGGGCCCCTTCACGGTCACGCAACAGGTAAACCCGGTGGCATACAGGCTGGCACTGCCAGAGGACATGAGGGTGCATCCAGTGTTTCATAGATCGCTGCTGTCGCCGTACAGGGAAAGCAGCAGGCTCCGAGACAGCGAACAAACCCCCGAGGGAGGGGGGGAGAGGGAAGGCAGGGAGCAACTCAATGAGGCCACGGCCATCCTGGATTCAAGGTGGGGGGTGGGGGGACTGGAGTACCTCATGGCATGGGAGGATGCTCCAACGTCCCAGAATGAATGGGTCCCAGCCACTCAGATACAGGAGGAATTCTTGGTGGAAGAATTTCACGCCCTCTTTCCCCACAGACCCAAGCCCTGGCACATGGAAAGGGAGGGGGAGGAGGAGGAGGCACGGGAGAGCAGCTCACCATGGCGCTGGGAAGCGGAGTTTGAGGAACCAGAGGATGAGGTATGGGTGTCACCGAGATCCACCCAGTCAGAGGAAGGAGCAGATTGGCAGAACGTTTTTACCCCCACCAGCTCTGACGCCACGGACTTTTTGGGATTCCCGTCCGCCCAGGCGGAAGGGGGGGGCTCGCAGGACTGGGGGGAGGTATTCACACCAACGGGCTCGGAGAGCACTGAGTTCTTAGGCTTCCAGTCGTCACCGACACATGGGGGGGGCCTGGGGAGGGGTGAAGGAGAGCTTGGGAGGGGGGTGGATGTGAGGGACAGGGGATATCGCGAAGTCCCTCCCCTCCTGAGTTCAAGCCCGTCCCCGAGCAAAGGGGAAAGCAGGGAGAGTTCCGATTCCAGTGGGGAATCAGGAAGTCGTGTCCGAGGCTCAGGCAAGGTAGAGGAGCCAGGGTCCCAGGTGGGACAGGAAGGGGCAAGCAAGGGGGGAAGACCCATCCCTCCAACTCCAGAATTACGCAGGAAGAGGAGGGGCAAGAGGATGGGTCTGCCAAAGCTTTTGTGTTGGAGAAAGACGCGCCAAAAGCCATTAGGAGGTTCTGAAACCGACTGACAACATCGCTCCGTGTAAATAGAAATGACTTGAGCACTGTAAATACGCAGCACCAATAAAAGAATAAAATGCAGAGCTGCGTAGCGTAGTTACTCTGAAGTAGTCCACTCCGGCCACTGTGACAGGTACACTACACAGATCTTATCCCTCCAGATGCAGATCTGTCAGAGCTTTGCATTCAGAAACACTGACTGAAGTCACAGGTCAGTCAAAATCATTTGGGTCACGGGCCACTTCTTAATCACGCCTAGAAAGCAAAGCAGTGCAGTTCTTTCGCTTAAAGCCCCAGGTGTTCCTCCTTCCTATCCAAAGGAAGATTCAGCCACTTATTTTGGGTACTTCCAATTCTATTTTATTTCTTTTTCTATGCCAATAAGATAAATGAAAAGAACTGTAGCTCACCTTACCGTATCTAGGGTTTTCATTTCCTCTAACAAGCTTTTTAAGTCTCAGGAAAAGCACTTACTGATGCTTCACATAGGGACTTCCATTAAAAAAAAAAAAACCTAACAAACGCAACACCGTGTGAATTGGGCTTAATTCGGATTGAGAAACTATTCAAAGAAAATATGTAAACTGTGCAAGGGAAATTTTGAATTCTCATCCTCTAGGAACAGTGAGGATAAAAATAATAAAATCGCACCGTATATTTCTGTGTCTGATCTTTGTTTCTTTTCCATGGTGTTTTTGTTGGAAGCATTTTTTGACCTAAAGTGAAGTTATCCTCAGATGGCACTCAGCATCCTAGAATTTGCAGCCCACTGTACATAGTGCATTTCTGCATGTCTCTGTTGTTCCTGTTAATACGGTGCCTATCTTCTTCTTCTTCTTCTTCTTCTTCTTCTTCTTCTTCTTCTTCTTCTTCTTCTTCGATCACTCGTATCCGAGTTAAGAATTCTTCCATAAACGCGGTTTTAACAATGGGTCCATAAGTGACTGTGGAGGCCAATTCTGGATCCACACGTCCTTCCACAGTGGGGACATTGGTTTCTGGGCGGGAGTTGATCACGGTGTGGATTTGCCAAGCGTGCCTTCCTCTTAGCACATTTCTCCCTTGCGTCCTGAGATCGAGTGTCTTCAAAGCCCATGACACCTTTGGTAAAGGCTGTTCTCCAACTGGAGTGCTCACAGGCCAGTGTTTCCCAGTTGTCAGTGTTTATACTACATTTTTTTAAGATTTACCTTGAGACAGTCTTTAAGCCTCTTTTGTTGACCACCAGAATTATGCTTTCCATGTTTAAGTTCGGAATAGAGTAGCTGCTTTGGAAGATGATTATCAGGCATCCACACAACATGGCCAGTCCAACAAAGTTGATGTTGAAGTGTCTATAGCCACCCATCAACAAATATTCTCTGCACAGTTTTCAAGCAAGGCAATAGTGGGATTACAAACTTTAACAGTTTAAAAACAAACAAAAACAAGCCAAATTTTGAGAGCAGCATTTGATCACATTCAGTCACTGAAACCAATGTTCAAAGCCTATCTATCTATCTATCTATCTATCTATCTATCTATCTATCTATCTATCCAAACTCCATATTGCTCCAGTTAATGCATTGTATTTTTAACTGCCTTGTTGTTTCTTATTTCTGCCATGCATGCTGTTGTATTGGCCAAAGTGATCAAAGGCAGCTGCTGTGAAAATGTCCTCTGCAATGCTGAATGATTAATGTTTCCAGTCTCCTCAGAAAAGAGCGGAACTCTAAAGGGTTTCTGTTACACTCAAGCACAAACCACTTAAAAGCCAACTTCTCCCCAAAGTACTCTACTTTTAAAAAAATTTAAAAAATAGAGCAGCAATTGCGATTAATGAAAGGGGGAAGAAAGGAAAGCTTCAAAGAAAACACAGTGGCTGCGTTTTGAAGTGGTGAGGGGAAACTCTTGACCGTTGTATGAAAGGGAAGAAGGAATACTGGCCATCATTGCTGACGTGCTCTTGTTTCAAATCCGATCATACAAAGCCTGGCTTGGCTTGTGGGTTTGTTGCCCATTTCTAAATGGAATCTGAAGTGGATGCTTAGAAATGAGAGCATGTAGCACTGCAGCAGTATGTTTGCAAAGAGTATTCAGTTCAAACTTTGGCATCTACAAGTAAGTAGAATCTCCTGGTAACAGGCCTGAAGAGGACTGCAGCCAATGGTGTGTCATTGGTGGAATAGGGGGACTAGGATAGTCCCCTAAATGTTCCGCTGGTGCCTCCTTCCCAAAGTCCAGGAAGCTTCTGCTTAGCTCAGGGAGGGAGGTGTGATGCTCTTATGAGTCCAAGAGCCCTTCTGCCATCTTCCCAAAGCCCAGCCATGATGCACGATGCTCACATGCACGATGTCACCCACCCCCAATCAGCCTTGCAAGCTGGCGCCTCTGGCCCTAACTGTTCCCCCACACAAAAAAAAAATCACTGCACACCACTGAACGCAGCCTGATGCCTTGGGGAGTCATGACCAGTCAAAGGGGTCAACAATGGCCTGCCTCCATGCAAGGCATTTTTTATATGTCCATACCTTGATGATAAGTTCCTGCAGTCCTCAGCTGTGGATGGGTCTGTGTTTACCCAGTTGCCATTCCTGGAAAGTCGTGAAACTATTCTAGTCTCGGACCTTTATCCAATTTTTTGCTGCACAGAGTGAGGCTCTGGATTCAACCTTAATTTATTGGATGCTAAGGCAACATCCATCCCTGTGTTCTTGAAAGAGCTGGGAGAGAACCCGAGATGAGATGCTGTCGTAGTGGCAGCTCTCTGTCTCAGGTAACATATTGCTTTATGAGCAGCAGATTGCACTGAATACAGCAGAAAAGTTTAAAATAGGCATCTGAATAGGGTTCTTAATTGTGTGGGAAGCCTCTGTGAATAGAAAAAAGGACAAGGATGTGGAGAAGCTGGAAGAATCTGCGTGATGTAAAGGCATGTCCCTCAACCCTTTTCTACTCAAGTTTCCCTTGATGGGCTTTTGCCAACCAAGTGGAGTGTTGACGTCAGAAGTATTGATACCATGCAACTCATTATTTAGAGTAGCTGCCATTTGCTTGGAAACAAAGGATCAGGTTGCTAGAATGCAACCAGTCATAAGTAGTGGTCCATAATTACCTGGTTCAGTATGCAAATTTATGCAACTCATCATGCTCAGGTTTATTAGGAATTGAGCACTGTTTCCCCTGGAGGTTTTGGTCCAGCTTGGAATGTTAAATGAGATTCTGCTCACATATGGTGGGCAGCTTTCAACAGACCAGGTAGCCTACCGAAAGGAAGCTGCTTTCTAGATTTATTCACAGAAGTTCCTTAATGTTAACTCCTGACTTTCAATGAAAGGGGAAGCTCAGTGGTATAGCCCACATGCATCACATGTAGAAAGTCCTGGCTTCAATCCATGGCTCCCACAGTTAAAAGGATTGGGTTGTACGGCCTACAAAGGACCTTCTACTGAGATGCTGGAGAGACAGTGACGACGAAAGTTGACAATGCAGAGCTAGATGAACAAATAGTCTGACTTGGAAGAAGGAAGCTTGTTGGGTTTCTAAAATGTCATTGACTGCTGTGGAACTTCATGACCTTTTAATTTACTGAGCTGCTTGAGCAAATAAACTGGGGGTATGTCTGAGCCCTTTGCTGTGCCATTTGTGTTCATTACAACTTCAGTCACGCAGGTAGTACCAAATCAAATCACAATTTTCTAAATGGGCAGTGTGATGATGCGTATGCGCCTATCACCCTCAGCATGCTCACACCAGCATTGCGGGGGGAAAGAGGAAGCACTGAGAAAATGCTTTGCCAAGAAACCTCATAAGTTCCAAGCCAATTCCAAATCAAGCCAAAGGGAGCTCACCCATCACTGCTCATTACTGAAATGATATATTTAGGTTTTGTGTGATTCTGGGTTTGGGCTCATGAGAAGAATAAATTTACTTAAACATTTCTTTAATACTGTATAAATGTTGCATTTGCACAGATCGTTTACATATGGCTTGCAAGCCATCTGGTGTACTAAACAGCTATCATCGCCGATAAATTGTGCTGGGTTTGCATTTGAGGCCTGCAGTGAAGGTTTTATTATTCGTCTGCATGTTATTTCATTATTTGTCGCTATGTTTATTTATCATTCTTTCCCTAGTTTGAGCGCCTGACATCACTTTCAATTAAAGTAAATCACTTTGAAGTAGTTTTCCATTAGCATTTCCTAATTCTCTGGGATTTACTTTCAGACAAAGTGAGGGGCGGGGGAAGAGCTAGAGAGAGAAATACTGTTTGATGAGAATTCAGGTAATAGTAGAAAACAATGTTTGATTTTTCTGAAATAATTCTGGATTCTTGTAGGGTGAACCTGGGGAAGCTGGTAACCCTGGCCCTCCTGGAGAAGCTGGAACAGGGGTAAGTGTTTATGTTTTTAATTTTATTTATTTTTGATAAAGTGTTGTAATGTATTCTTAACTGTTATACAACTTCAAGGGATAACATGTATTTATTTCATTGCATCAGGGATTATAGATGTTTCCTAGGTATATGAATGAGATAAAGAGCCCTCGCACTCAGTCCAAAGATTTTTGGTCATTAGCTACAATCTGATTGGCTAGTAAACCTACACAGCTCAACTGTCTGGATATACTCAATGGGCTCTGGAAGTTCAGCCTTTCAAATATTGGGGGTTGCTGGTTAGGAAATTAGGCTACATCTTTCTCTCCAGCTCACCCCAGTTCCTGGATTCCTCAATGGATACCTGCCCTATCTGCCTATTTTTCTGACCCAGCTGATCTGCTGGGTCCTCTTGCTTGTTGATCTGGAGAGCTGCCCTGGCCCCAATTGACTTCCCTGGGGTTTCATTCTGGAAGGACTCATACATGCCCATCAACATTTGATTGGCCTACAGATTAGGGACTCAGTTCTACCAACATTTCTCCAATAGCTCTTGCTTTACAGAGGATAATTCAATGACGACGATGATGATTTCATTTATATAGCACCCATCTGACTGGGTTGCCCCAACCACTCTGGGTTATCTACCAACAAAACATTAAAACACAAAAACTTCAAACATTAAAAACCTTCCTGTACAGGGGCTGCCTTCAGATGTCTTCTAAAAGTCTAATTGATGCTTATTTCCTTGACATCTGATGGGAGGGTGTTCTGATGGGAAGGTGTGCGCACGTCAATAAATTCCTTTCTCTTTTCTTGCCCTCTCCCTGCATTCTTGCAATCAGAAAAATAAATGATGCGAAAGCGTGATTGACATTGGCACTACTTTCCAATCTGGAGGCTGATCTGGACCTTCCAGGTGTTCTACAGATTTTTTTTTGTGGGTGGGGAGTTCAATACGTTACTAAGCTTTTCCCGTTAAAATGTGGCGATTACCTCTTCACAACGTTCTACAGCTGATTTCCTTTTCTGCCCCTGTGGATCAGTTACATAATGCCCTGACAATTGTGTCTGTCCTTCACAGGGTCCAAAAGGGGAAAGGGGTGAAAAGGGTGAGGCTGGACCACCAGGGGCAGCTGGACCAGCAGGCATTAAAGGACCTCCAGGTGATGATGGACCCAAGGGTAACCCAGTAAGTAACCCTATCATTAAAAAAATATAAAAAATAAGGCAATGGATTTATAATGCAATACAGCCCTGTTCCATGACTTTATTCTTTCTGACATGGCTCTGCTGTCCCACCAGACAACCCTCACACTTATTTCAGAAGCCCAGTCCAAGACCTCTAGTCCTACCCCTAGCAGCTCAGTGGGTGAGAAGGCAGAGAGATAATTTGACATTGAAGGACAGAGAGTGAGGAAGGGGTGGTTGAAATACAAAGAAAAATAGGGAAATTCTCCCAATTTTGGCTCTGCTCCCACCTCCCTCTGGCTTTGGCCTGACCCACACAACAGATAACCTTCAAGAAGACGGGGCCCCTATTAGCAAAGAAAGGCACCCCACTTCTGCACCAGAACCTCGGTTATTTCTACACTGTGTCTGGCTGTTTGTTGCTACTTGTTCCTATCTCTAGTTGACAATAGCAGCCTTAACTTTGCTCTCTGTCTTTGTAGGGTCCTGTTGGCTTTCCTGGTGACCCTGGCCCCCCTGGTGAACCTGGGCCTGCTGTGAGTATCTTGACAATTCAGATGGCTAGTAGCAATCCTGTACACATTTACCCGGGAATGAGTCATGTCAAACTCTGTGAGGCGGTTTCTCTGTAGATGCAGATAAGACTGCACTGTATCATAGAATCATAGAATTGTAGAGTTGGCAGGGACACTGGGGAAAATCTAGTCCACCCCCCTGCAATGCAGGAATATGTAGCTGTGCCCTACGGGGATCGATCCTGCAACCTTGGCATTATCAGCACCATGCTCTAACCAGGCTGCATTTATTTTCACACCTAAGTGACATTCCTGTGGCTTCAACCAATGTTGGGGGACTCGGGGGAGGCCTGTGGTTGGAGAGTCTTGCTTGTGAAAATATGCTTTGAGCAAAAGGCTCTGATCGGGGGACTGGCCCATTTTTTCTTTTGCTTTTAATGGAAGATGTCAGGGATGCTGGTGGCTACCCTCGAGTAACGACGCTCCACACCGTCGTGTCTTTAAGACTTTTATTGGTGCATACTTATTTACAGTGCAAGAGATAAGAGAAACATGACTGTTCAGTCTTCATCAGAATCTCGCAATGGCGCTTTCCGGCTACGCGCCCAGCAAAATAGTTTGGGGACCCCAAAGCGCCACCCCTTGCTCCTACGGGAGCTGGAACGCCTCAAATCAGGCATTGGGGGGAAAGGGTGCCTGTCCGATGCTCCGCCACTGACCATTTCCTGTATAGAAGCTCTAGGCTGCAGTCGTGGCTCTTGGATGCTGCCGGAGCCCTGTACCGACCTGCTCACTTCCTCCTGCCCTTCACTGGACCTGCTGCTGGAGCTCTGACTGGTTGAGGAGCTGGACTTTATGATGGGGGGGGGGCTGTTCTCTGTAACTCCGCCCCCTTACAGAAGAGAAGCCATAAGTAGATAATTTAACCATAAGTAGATCATTTAATATGGACGGTTGTTTTATGTCCATTTTATATATATATCCCATCAAGGAGGTCACAGGTATGCATGTTACACTCAAAACAACCCTGTGAGGCTGGCCCAAGGTTAACCAGGGAACCCTATGACTGAGGATTGGAACCTGGATTTCCAGACCCTTAGTCCAATATTCAAACTACTATACCACATTGAATTTTTGTACTAGTTGGCTACTTTGCCCAGCCCAAGCAGCGTCTGGGGATGAATGCTGCTACAGCTAATTAGGATTGGCCCTGCAAAACTGCCTATAGGAGAGGCTGCCTGAGAACCATAGGCAAGTCCCTCTTGAGAGCAATTAGATGAAGTGTGGGATTTACATGAGCAATCTGTTCTGCAAGTCCGTAGTAGTTCTTTTGAATGAAGGTCATTTTTCTGTACAGGATACAAAATTCAGGCATGGTTAAGCGAGACAAACATTGTCTTTTTCTTCCTAGGGGACTGATGGTACAGGAGGGGAGAAAGGTGAAGATGGCGACCCAGGCCAACCCGTAAGTAAAATATCTCTAATAACCCTGTAGTATTTTGAATGTGGGACTTTCACTGAAAAATTGCAAGTTGCATTCCGAGAGCATATGAGGACACACACAAAAAATGAAAGCAAAATAATGCAACCATTGATTGCATTTTCTTCTCAAATCTTTTCTCAATGGGAAATGAGTGCTGGAAGTGGATGAATAAGCACCAGAGGAAGTAATTAGTTGAGATCCAGAACAATTCATAGGCTACTATATTTTTCTGTGTATAGGAGGCGTCCATGTATAAGATGCCCTTTATTTTGGGGGGGACTCCAAATTAAGAAAACACCCCTCAGAACTAACTGTGTATAAGACAAGCCCCAATTTTAAACCTAAATTTTTGGTATATATATAAAAAACCTGGAACATGGAAAAATACGGTACTTCCAAATTAAACTTTGCTTGGACTTAACACAGGGCTGTCCTAGGACCAGCTGCATGGCATGGCCATTTGGGAATGAATTTTGTTGTGTGTATTCTTTGAATGAGCAGCAAGGTAGACTCTGAGAAGAAAGCGATATATAAAATGCTCATGTGGACAGGCATCTACAAGGAATTCAAAGAGCTACTTTTGGCAAGGTTAGTGGGAACTGGGAATTTTAGGCATGCCTGAATTCCAGCTCACCACATCAGATCAAAACGTCTTTTCAATATCAATCAATCAATAATTTTATTTGTGAGCTGCCTTTCCAAAGTTAAAACCATGCTCAAGGCGGCTTACCACATACAAAAATCACATCATTACATAATTGCAAATAATCATAGAGGGGAAAAAATAAAACAAACAGAAGTACACAACCAAATTCAACCATTTCCGCATGAGATCTAAAATAACAATACAAAGAACTTCCAGAAGAATGTCCAGTGGTGCCTCTGTAATAAGTATTTAAGAAGGGGACACACTACTCTGTTTAAACTTGATTAATTCCACTGATAATGGAACCTAGATGTGAAAAGACAGGGGCATCCTGAGCTAAAAGCTTGCTGGCCCTTTCCAGTTATTCACTTATAATAGAGGTGAATAAGTAAGTACTATCTAGGAATTTTTTTGCCGGGGGGGGGGGGTGGATTTGTGTTGCACTTCTTGAGTAAAAACATTAGGGGACAGCACACACAAAAATGCACATATTTACAGAAATAAAATGCAAAGTGCATTATACTGTATCAGGGATAATCGTTTGCAAAAAAGAGCATACATTAGGAAAATGTAAATTCATACGAATTTTCATGCAGCCTTTTGGGGGGGGGGAATGGTATGTGGATGCAGAAACTGTCACCACAAAGGATCCCGGATCAAATATATCTGAAAGTATCAAGGACGGTTCTGTGTCAATACTTGATCTTCAGTAGCACATACCAAGGGTATTCATACAGGTATTTTATTTTTCCAGGGTCCACCAGGTCCTTCAGGTGAAGCAGGACCCCCTGGCCCTCCTGGGAAGAGAGTAAGTCATGTTTCTCTATGCAAGTTTTTTTTTCTGGCCTTTTACCTCAATATCATTCCCCTAACATTGTGTCCCCCACTCCAAGTTCAAGTTTTTGTGGGTTTGTTTTCCTGTTAAAAAATAGCATAAAGAACCCAGTTGCCCCTCCTCCTCCTTCCTTCTCCCATGTACTGTTCTGGGGGCTCTCCTGACCCCCAACCCACCCCAAGGCAGTTTTTGGGGTTACAGCAGGTGCCTGGGGAGAGGTAAGGGAAAATTCCCACCACACAAGCCGAAGTCTTTTATGCCATAATTCATGGCCACTTCTGGTATAGCACATTTCAACTTCAAGTTACAATCAAAATCAAACCTCGGATCCCGAACGCCTCCAGCAACCAATCAGAAGCCATGGCTTGGTTGTCGAACATTTTGGAAGCCGAACATGGTTCCAGAATGGATTACGTTCGACAACCAAGGTTTGACTGTTCTCTAAAGGTGGAGTTTTGACAGTACCTTTTTCTGCAATGCTTCAGTGAAGTAATTAAGTTGATTTATCTCACACATCCACAATCTGGGATCAGTCTCATAGAAAGGCATAATAATGTCAAAGATCAAGTTTATGGTAATCTATTGATATGATCCCCACCCCCCCTCTGTGTAGCTTCAAGATCCAACTTGTACACAGTAAACAGTTTTAACAGAAATGTACCATATTTGGGAAGATGTGTTGTTTCCTTTCTTACTTACGGAAAAGTTATGAATTGTGTGTGAGATTGCATCAGAGCAGTTCCTTAGTACCAATGACCTTTAGGGGTATAAATGCACTTAACTTAAGTTCGTCATTGTACCTGAGTTGTGGATCATAGAGTTGGTGGTGATGAGCAATTACTGTATGTTAGAACAGGGTCAGAATGGCTATAATACACATTGAGTGTGTTTTGTAATGAGTGCATGGTCATTTTTTTTTAATTTTAAGACACCCCAGTGCAAATGCATTATTCAGCTCTCCCTGTTCTGTTGTTTTTCCCCTAGAATTGCCGTTTTTCAAAAAGGAAAAAAAAAACTCCATTGCTCATTATTATATGTTAATTCATTGAAACTAGTGCACCAAGCTTTGATCAATTTAATTGGGACAAATTTTAATCAGCAAGCCTGTGGCTTAAGGGCACAGTAGCTTGGGTTTTTTTTAGGGCTGTTTTTGTTCTGGTGTGTTCTAGCAACAGGGAGTGAAAGCTAAAATATTAATACAATATAAAACCCGTGTGTTAGTCTTCCGTGATGAAAGAAATGTGTTTGATGGCACCTTGAGACTAACTTTTAATCACCTTTTTATTACAAAATGGCACCAGCTTTTGTAGCTGAGAACCAACTGCTTCAGATGGCTCAGCTGGAACTAGGGAAAGCAAGATTGAGAGTTGGTTAAAAGCTCAACAGCTTCCCTGTCTTCACGATGATAAGATGTATTTGCTATAAGTAAGACATATGTAGTTTTGGGTGTCTCTAGCGCAGGCATCCCCAAACTGCGGCCCTCCAGATGTTTTGGCCTACAACTCCCATGATCCCTAGCTAACAGGACCAGTGGTCGGGGGAGATGGGAATTGTAGTCCAAAACATCTGGAGGGCTGAAGTTTGGGGATGCCTGATCTAGCTGTTAAATTTCTAATTTCTAATTGCCTCCATGCTGGCATTGGTAGCCTCCTGTTTTTTTGTTTTTGTTTTTTAAAAAGATCTGCTTCATTCTCGGGAGTCAGCTCTAGCTCTTATTTTTCAGTTTATTATCATGCCCCTTTTCAATGTATCAGAAAGTTACCGCTATGGAAGTGTTGGTAAAATACAAATTCATTGAAATTAAATGGGTAAACTGGTTGAAAGGCAGGTTAATGAACTAAAAATTATTTGATTCGGTGATAGCCCAAAGAAAAATGCATTTTTTCAGAAGAGTTTTTCATGGAAAAACAAGAATGGCCAAGAAATTTTTTTTCCTGTTTTGCTTGTATATCCATATGCCTGCATACATGCCTGCCAATAATATTTTTAAAAATACTTCCTTTTCTTTTTTAAAAAAAGTAAGTTGATTGTCTGTGGCAATAATTCCATTTGGCCTTGCTCAGAAAATAACCACATATCACTATTTATATTCTGTTGCTTAGAAAACACTATAGTCCTAAATTCATTGAGTGAAGCTTGCTCCCAAGTAATACGTTTTAAGATCATGATGTAAGATAGAATAATGTTCAGTCCCAAATAAAAAACAATGTCTTCAGAAAAAATAGCAATGTTTTAGTAACCTTCAAAAAGTTGATAGGTCTGTAATTATCCCACTATCATTAGTCTTTCTTCACTTTGCAGATACACAATAATCTATGCAGATGTATGATCATCTAAACCCTCTTTCTCAACTAATTAGTGGAATTTTTAACAGTTTTTTAAACATACAGCAGCATTAAATGTAAGCCATAATCTATTTAACAAAATGAGATAAACTGTTCTATATAATAGGCTTGAGTGAGCTGACATGCTTAATTAGTTTTATCTATTTTACACAATAATCTATTTGTTCCACCAACTTACTGCACATTTATAATGCTGAAAACGATTACTGTGGCATTAGTAATCTTTCCCACTAGAAGTGGGATATGACTCGGTCGAAGATTTAACAATGAATAAGTTTATTAGAGCTGAGGGAAAAGGCTTTTTGCCATTGTAACTTTGTTTCATCCAAGCACAACACGCTTGAAGGAAGCGTGCAATACCTCACAGAGGCTTTTAAAAAGGGGGACAGCTCTAATCCTTGGGAGCAAAGAAGCTTTTCATAGACATGGGCTCCCCAAGCCTGGGAAAGCTCACTTACTCCTGGTCATTTTGTCCCATCAGCTGAAGTACAAGATGGGGGCCACCCATCCTAGTACAAATGCTATTTAGAATGGCCGTTTAATCTTGCTTAGGGATGAGGGAGAAATTTAAGTTCCCATTAAATATGAACCTACAAAATTCACACTTTCCCAAACAAACTCTTTGGGAACTGAAAGAGTGTTGGTCCTCCCCGCACTCCTAACATGCTAAAATCATAGGAAGCAGCCTCATACCATTTGTCCGTCTATTGTTTATCCACCGAGCTCAGTTTTGTATATACAGTTGTACCTTGGATCCTGAACGCCTTGCAAGTTGAACGTTTTGGCTCCCGGATGCCGCAAACCCGGAAGTGAGTGTTTCGGTTTGTGAATGTTCTTTGGAACCCGGACGTCCGACGGGGCTTCCGCGGCTTCCGATTGAGTGCAGGAAGTTCCTGCAGCCAATTGGAAGCCGTGCCTTGGTGGTTGAATGTTTTTGGAAGTCAAACAGACTTTGGGAACGGATTCCATTTGACAACCAAGGTACGACTATACTCTGACCAGCAGCAGCTCTCCAGATTCTAAGACCAAGGTCATCACTATCATCTACTATCAGTTCCATTTTTAAAACCAGAGATGGATCCTGGATTTTCTCCATGCAAAACATCTGTCCTATCACTCAGCTATGATCTCTAGCAATATCCCTGGGAAACTTAGGAGCATAGAAAGCTGCCTCATACTGAATCAGGCCACTGGATGATCTAGCTCAGTATCTACACAGACTGGTAGCTGTCCAGAGTTCCAGACACAGGAGTCTCTGTGTCCTAACTGGAGATGCACAGGGATTGAACGTGGGACCTTCTGCATGCAGAGCAGATGCTCTGCCATTGAGTTACAGCTGTTCCCATGGCTAAGGCTGCAACCCCAATTCTATTTACCTGGTAGTAAGCCCCATGGAATTCAATAGCATTTATGTCTCAGTAGACACAGGTGTGTGTTGTGAACCTCTCCTGTTGACACTGGTAGCGTTAAAAAAATGTTTGACTTCTGGTGGGGATCATTTCTCAAAAGAGCAAAACATGCTTCTCCTAGACGCTGCAGTGACAATTCTGTGGCACAAGCTACATTTCACAAGCGACAATGCTGGTTTTTTTTTTTATGGTGCTGTGACTCCAGAACCCTTCTGGAAAGCAATGCCACTATGAATTTATATTTCCACCTACTCAGTAACAGGGAGATTGAGTGCAGATTCATTGCTTTGAAGCAGAAGCCCCCTGGCCTCCACAATCATGTTGACTAACATATCCATTGCCCTTTCTCCTTTCACGTTTGCACTCCCATCTCTGGTGTGTGTTCTCACCTTATTTCACCCCTCACATTTTCCCAAGCAGAAGCCCTCCTCCTTTCCCTTTTCTTCTTCTCCTCACACTCTTGAGTGTCTTCCCAAATCAGTTTCTTCTTCCACCACAACAACAGTCAATTGGTCATTCCAGGAAGCCTTTAAATCAACGGTGCTGCATTTGGCAATTAAATTCTGTCTCCTCAAAACTTCAAGAATTTGTTAGTGTTTCTATCCAACTAGCCAAAAATGCTGGGGGTGATGAAATAGTATCTTTCCCCATGAAATTCTCTCTGTGAAACAGTTAGCTTAAAGCTTTCGGCACCATCCCCGGCCTGACCTGTTGTATGCATCAATTCAAGCTCAAGAATGTTGTTGTTTTAGCCAAAATGCTAATCATCTGTGCTTTGCACTACAATGTGAAATACCAGCTCTTGTCATAAGAGGATTCCTTTCCACAATCTATCTGCCAGGCAAAAATTGATCTGCTAAAATTACTTCATGGTGACTTCACCATCTAAAAAAGTAGCATGTGAATCAGCTGTCATCTATCATGAGGTTGTTGGGGGGTTTGTTTGTTTTTTAATGAAGGAGAGCCTCTCATTCTTTTACCATGATTCTAATTTTACTTTGACACTATAAGGATTCAAAGTTTGAAGAAGAGTTGGGGGTACAGAAGCCCTGCCCCAGTGTTGGCTCCTCTAAGGTTCCTCTCAGACCTTCTCATAGACTTCCAGCTGAAGGTACTTAGAAGCTGTCATGTGATCAGGAATATCGAGTCCCATGAAGGCCTACCTATCAGTGCTGATGCCCTGCCCTGCTACAAGCCACCATTTTGAATTTCCCCCAGCACCACAAGGGTCTAGCTCTGGGATGTTGTGGGAATTTTTTAAAAAAACAGTGGCTAGGTGGGAGCCAAGGGAGAGCATTTTGCCAGGGGTCCACTTAAACGTGGAGCTGGCCATGGATACTTGGTGGAAACATTGTTATTAAGGTTGCCAGACTCAATAGAGGACAGGACTTCTGTGCCTTTAATTGCCTTGCTCTCTTTTGAGTCTGGAAACCTTAAAGAGAAACTAGCAGACCCTTTGTTTAATTTACAAGCAACGGGTCTGCTGGTTTCTCTTTAAGGTTTCCAGACTCAAAAGAGAGCAGGGCAATTAAAGGCACAGAAGTCCTGTTCTCTATTGAGTCTGGCAACCCTAAAGGGACTCCTGACCATTAGGCCCAGTCGTGACTGACTCTGGGGTTGCATGCTCATCTCGCATTATTGGCCGAGGGAGCCAGCGTATAGCTTCCAGGTCATGTGGCCAGCATGACAAAGCCGCTTCTGGCGAACCAGAGCAGCACACGGAAACGCCGTTTACCTTCCCGCTGTAGCGGTACCTGTTTATCTACTTGCACTTTGACGTGCTTTCGAACTGCTAGGTGGGCAGGACCTGGGACTGAGCAATGGGAGCTCACCCCGTCGCAGGGATTCGAACTGCTGACCTTCTGATCAGCAAGCCCTAGGCTCTAAAATGTTTGACCAGGTAACTGCGAGGCTTCTTTAAATGTCATGTAAAACAGTATTTTTGAAAAGGGGACAGGAGCTGAAATCTAACAATGATTTATGCTGGCTTTGTTTTCCCATTATGGGCAAAGCATTTTGCTTTCTCTGCTGGATGCCCCGTGAGCTTGTAAATGAGGGTGGAATTCCTTTCTTCCCCTCTGAGCATATCTACACAGAAAGGCTAGTAACATAGCAAACAGGTGGGGTTGCTTTTTTCATCCTAACAAATGGCCACGTCATGTTTATGTGCCTGATAAATAATGAATGGCACTTTGCTTAAAAGACAAACAAGCATATTTTCAATCAGCTGACTGATGACTCCAAATAGCATTTCGAACATGTTTTTCAAGGGAAGCCTTCAGGTTGAGGAATGAGATGAAGATAAACTGCTTCCCAGTGTTCACCGGCAATCAGGCGGAATGAGAAAAGTTGCCTCTTTGCCCACTTTGTCGACTCATGGAATTATTTGCATTTGATAAATGCGCTCCCTTCAGAGTGTAAGATAAAATCATAAATAGGCAATGAAACAGTGGCTCGGCTCAGCAAGAGAGATCCAGATGTGTAAGCAGCCCCTGGCAATGGGGAAACTGCAGTTCACATCTGGATTCATACGGCAACATCCCAGGGAGTCTCCAGATGCATCTTTGGAGACGAAAGGCAATGCATATTGGAGGACGTCGGCTGTTGAGCCAGACTAGTTGCCTGTGACTTTCTATTCATGCATTTATTTCATCCCATTTTTATTCCACTGCACTTCCAAGGAATTAATGTTTCTCCACCTCCCTTTTTCTCTCTGTCTCTGAAAGAGAGAGAGAGGAGAAAGAAGCCCAGGGTGACCCAGTGAGCTTCAACTGCAGCTAAATCAGAGCCTGTGGGTGGAGGACATACATTAATTCTGTGTACTTCTTGTTGCTCAGATCTTTTATGCCAGTTTTTTTGTGTTTTCTTTAAGCCTGCAATACTACAAAACCCAAGCCGAGGAAAGTAAGATAAATAACAATTAGCCATCTTTTCTTTGTAGAAGCACCATCTGTGCAATGCCGGCAATCATGGGGTGCTAACGAGAGCCGTTCATTTACCCACTTTGCATTCAATGCAGAATTGGCACTGTTTGATAACGAATGCACCCCTTTTGTTTAGCAATCACGATTCATTGTACTTATAATTTAGCGATCACAGTGTTCTTAAGCTCTGCTAATTAATGTTGCAGCTGCATTCTGAGATTATGCAAGAAACATATTTATGGTTATTATGAAGTTCTTTCACAGCTTCTCCCACCAGAAGAGAATTGGTTTTAACCATTTTACAAGCTCGCTTGGAGTGGGTCCTGTGTAGCAATAGAACTCATTAATTGCCTTCTGACAAAGGGAACTTTTGTGTGTTACACTCTAACAAATCTGGGTTTGCTCCCAAAGGACCACAAAGACGGAGGGCGCCTCTTGCCAGCCATCTGACAAGTGTGCATGTATGTGCATGATGCTCACACTGTACACTCCCATTTTCCATAGTCACACTTTACATGGTTAAGTTTACACTTTTTAAAAAATAGATGCCTAAGTAACTAAATATGTGGCAAAGCCTAAAGAGAAAATGTTCTCTCCCTTGCAGGGGTGCCAACTTGAATAGAATATTATGGGGGCCCCTCAAATATTTTATTGTGGGGGTCGAAGCCCCCACAGCCCCTGGGAGCTGACTCCTATATCCCCTTATTATTGCCCCCAACGTATCCCTATATGGGTAAATCCAATTTGGGGAGATTTACGTTGTTGCTGTTGATAAGCAGATGCAATTGGAATGGGCAGTGCATTAAAGGAATATTTTTACTAAGCTCTTATTAAATCCTACTGACCACCCATTGTGAGCCTGGAGTTGCGGGGAGCCAAGGCTTCTCCATTGACTACAATGTTGGGTGGTGGTGGTTCTGTTTCTGTATAGAGCTGTTCTCAGTACATGCTGCAGACAGAGAAACACACACTCAGGAAATCTGGATTATTGGTATCTCATTTTGTTATGTCATTTTATATATATATATTTTTTCTGTAAGTAAGTTTGAACACACCCTGATAGAATGTTATGTGACCTATCCCTTTAAGAATTGAGTACCACACAGTATAAAAGCCAGTGGTTAGGAACACCTTCCAGCAGTCCTTGTAATAGCTTCGTAACAATGAGACCAGGGAGCTCACATAGCCCTTTGCTGAATCTTTTTTACAAGCTATGGTAGCTTGGCTCTGAATCTTTTTATAGGTTTCTAACCTTTTGGTTGAAGCAAAATTAGACTTTCCATTCTGGGTAATTTAAGCCTTACTACCTGGGAGTGTTTGGGTTTTTCTTAAGTTCACAAACTCTCCCCTCATTTTGAATTGTTGAGAAGTGGCCTTGAGTGACCATTTACGAATGCAATAAATTTCCTTTTCCTTCTGAGGAAACTGATAGATCTTCTATAGTGAAACAAGATTTTTAGCCGGCATCTCGTTAAGGTTTCTTTGAGAGTTTTCTTCGAGTTATTTATGTTCATTTGAGTATTTAATCACGCTAGTAGTTTAGTCACACTATATATTATTAAATTATTTCAATTACACTTTAAGTTGATTTATCTCGCTTCAGGGATCTTTCACGGTTTAGATTCGTAACCGCTCATTATATTCCCGTGATTGTCTTTTTTGCTATCACGGATGTAAACCAAGGAGCTTTAGCCAACTTCAGCTTTCTAATGAAGGTACAGTGGTACCTCGGTTTATGAACACAATTGGTTCCGGAAGTCTGTTCATAAACTGAAGCGTTCATAAACTGAAGTGAACTTTCCCATTGAAAGTAATGGAAAGTGGATTAATCTGTTCCAGACAGTCCACGGAGTACTTAAACTGAAGCGGCCATAAACTGAAGTGAACTTTCCCATTGAAAGTAATGGAAAGTGAATTAATCCGTTCCAGATGGGTCCGCGGCATTCGTAAACCGAAAATTCGTAAACCGAGGTGTTCATAAACCGAGGTTCCACTGTACAAGCAACATGGGGAACCAGAGCCTTTCCCATGCATGTCTTAGTCATGGTTCCCAAATTATATGACTAATGTCTGACACAGGTCTCTAGGATCGTGTAGGTTCTTTCCATCCTGGCATCTGCTGTGGTGGGGCTTACACAGAAAGTTTCCCCATGATCTAAGCAATTTTTGCAATGCAGATCACCAGACTTTTCTGATGTAGTGTGAGGCCTGACTATGGACGGTGCAAAGCAATCTGAGAATCTGACAAGAGAATAAGGGTCAAAGTAAGTTGCTCGGTCCCAGCTCCTGCCCACCTAGCAGTTCGAAAGCACATCAAAGTGCAAGTAGATAAATAGGGACCGCTCCGGCGGGAAGGTAAACGGCGTTTCCGTGTGCTGCTCTGGTTCGCCAGAAGCAGCTTTGTCATGCTGGCCACATGACCCGGAAGCTGTCTGCAGACAAACGCCGGCTCCCTCGGCCTATTGAGCGAGATGAGCACCGCAACCCCAGAGTCAGACACGACTGGACCTGATGGTCAGGGGCCCCTTTACCTTTTTAAGGACCTGTTGCCCTGCTGTAATGTGTGGAGCATGTGTTGTAGTGGGAGAAATTCTGAATTTCAGAAGGGGAACACATTTAGATCAATTCAGCATAGAAAGAATGATAATAAGGGCACCCGGTTCATACAAATCAGCTGCAGATTTGTGGACACATTAAATGCATTAAATGCATAAGCTGAAACCATTAAAATGTTGCACATGAACAGTTTCCATGTGGCTGCATTTAAAGGGATTCACGACACCAATGCTTGCTTGTGTGAACCAGGCTTTAGATACAGCATGGCAGACAAGAATTCATTTAATTTTAAGAAGGGGCTATTGCTGATGTCATATCACATGCCCTATGGCCTTCTTCACCAATACCTCAATGTAACCTTTCAGGAGCATCAAAAGACGAAAGGCCCTGATGCAACCACTGTTCATTAAGAGTGATCATATTGATAAGATGTTGGACTCGTCAGCTTTACTACAGTGTATGCATCATGGAAGGAATGAAACAAGCCCACTCTTGGAACTCTTTTAAGAACTGCAGTGCCACTAGCTCTATCCAGATGCATGCATGCATCCAATGGAGATGACTTTAGAGATTGCAAAATCTCATTGAACTCAGCACAGGCATCGGCGCTGACGTCAGTGCCGGATTTACATATAAGCTAAACAAGCTATAGCTTAGGGCCACACTCTCTTGGCCCCTCCCCCAGAAAATTAAAGGGGGAAAAACTGGATATACATTTCCAAAATGTAAGATAAGAAACAAATAAAATAAAACCTACATACAGTTAGAGCTTAATAATTATTTCACTGTTAATATACTTCTTCTTAATTGTATTTCACTATTAATATACTTCTTCTTAATTGTATTTCAGTTCAACAATTACTTTGATGAAATACATATTTTTTATGCGTAAATGGCTTTAGATACCTATTAGGTCCATAAATTACCATATAGCCTACAACACAAAAAAGCAACAATTTGTTGTTGACAAAGGACAGCTGGACATATAAAGGGCCCCGTTACCTTCAGTAGCTTAGGGCCTCATCAAACCTAAATCCAGCCCTGGCTGACATTGTCATGATAAGAATAGCCAATTTTTTTGTCATACATTCTAAAAGTCATACTCTTAAAAGTAGTCCCTTATTTTAAATGTCTTTGCTCATTTGCTGCGATGGCACTCCCGTGTATTTTACATGTGAAGATGGATGAATGGCTGTTTTCTCCTTCCTTCTGAAAGAGCCGCTTTTCATTTCATTTGTGCTGCGGAGATCATCTTACTTCCTTTACATATTTTAAATTCATTCTGTGTGGAGCAAGCTGTTCTCTGCAATAAAATAAAATAAATGCATGCTGCAACGTTATCAATCGATTCATCTTTAAGACACCCCAGCACTGTTTCGTGGTTTTTGCTGACAAAGACTGGTAGTGTTGATTTCTGGAATTTAACTATGTGAGATAGTACAACAAAGGTTTTGGTGATATCCTCAGTGGGACCTGCTGCCCTCTAGTCCCTCCCCAAACTTGGCATTGACAGAAGCATATCCTCCTCCTCCTTATGCAGCCACCTTTCCATTCAGGCACCCAAAGTTGTCATTGCTGCTCAGAGGGACATAGTAGACAAGTGAGCAGGCAATATTTCTGCTTCTCACTTTCTTTCCCACTTACAGTCAAGCAAGCATGGAGAGGATTGGCAGCAGGTCCAGGGGTTGGCAGTGGGCTGCCCTAATGTGCTCAGGGTTGACTGCTGTCCCGAAGAGAAACAGACTCGTATCTAATCAGATAATGCCTCCTTGGGAGATTTGTGTGTAAAGCACAACATGCAAATTTCCCAGGCTGAAAAACGTGGACCAGGAATTATCACACAGCCTTAGTCAGGCTCCATTCAATACCACTGTAGAATTGCTCAGAAGGAAGAATAGAATTTGGAATGAAGAACTGTCTTTCTGAAAGATCTCCATTGCCTACCTATATGTTTCTGGGTGGGATTTAAAGTGCAGGTATCAACCTTTAATTAGCCTTAAATAACTCGGGACCCAGTTATCTGAAGCAAAGCATCTTCCAGTGTTAGCCTCTCCCAGGGTTAGCCTCCCTGGGCTCATAGTTCTGGAAGGGTGCTGTCCATGGGGTCACGATGACATGAGGCATTGTCTTCTGCATGGTGGCACCCTGATTACAGAATGCCGTCCTTCTGGAAGCATGAATGGCACTGATATGGCTAGCATTTCAGCACCAAATAAAAACTTAACTGTTTGCCTAACCCTTTGTAGGATTTTAATTTGCCACTGCAATGGGAGCCATAGTAGGCTATCTGGGATTCTTAATTACTGATTTTGTTTTATCTGCTCCTCCATCTCTGTTTGTTGATTGTGGTTGCTTTAAACTGAAGTGTAAGCTTGAGATCTTATTTATTTTTTTACTACTGCTACAACTACTTATTTTATCCTGTACCTTTCTTGTAAGGCACTTTGGGTGTGTGTTTTTATAGGAAAGTGGATTGTTTAAAAATGTACAAAGAGATGTATTTCTAATTTTATTGAGCCTTTGAATTTCCAGCAGCATTTATACTACAGATTTTTAGCAAAGCAACCAGCTCCGTTTTGCAGTTGATTCATTTCCTTACTTTTATCATTCGCTAGTGTTTTACCAAATCTAAACAAATCTTCTGCTCATGATTTTCTTCAGTTTGATGTATGTTTTATAACTCATTCTGTTTGTGAGCCGGCAGATATCCTACACACATAACTTTTATCCTGTTGTGACAGGGACCTCCAGGAGCAGCCGGTGCTGAAGGAAGGCAGGGTGAAAAAGGAGCAAAGGTAAAATTGATGCATTTTATGCTACAAAAATAGTGTGTTGTTTCCCCCCTCCAAAGTGCATGCTGTGGTTGGTGTCAGCTGCAGAGAAATTGCCTTTTCTTTTCATGCTCCTGGCTTCTGCCCCTTAACATCCTAAGTCAAGTGTAAATGATATTTGCTTACTTTCTTTTCTAACCCTGCACGGGGCCAATGCACATGAAAAGATGAGCTGGTAATTAAAAAGCCAGAGGCTTATTACAGTATCAGTTTGCCCCTTATTCGTGGCCACATGATAAGAAGCCCACACACATTGTATCCATGTGTTTGCAATCGAATTTGCAATCTGCAAGTACCGAATGAAAAACAGGGTTCTGGTGACAAAATAAAGATCGACACCTGGCTGGTGGTGTTCACGGTTAGCCCACATCTTGGGCTTAGGCATGCTAGAAGAAAATAGGAAGAGCAGGACTGTGTGGACTGACACACAGCATTTCTGCGCCTCCACAACACAGAGAAGAAAGCTCTTTCCTACAGCAGTTCCGCAAAAGAAGTAACGCAAAAGATCATTGTAACTGGCAGGAAATCCTCCAATATTCACACCCATCTTGTTTTGATGTAAAAATGCATGCACATTGAGGAATGGGGAGGAGAGGCCATAGAAGAATGTCCAGTGTCCTTCCTTTTGTTTCAGAAGTGCACCCTACTTTAAGACGCATGGCTCTAGATGCATTTGAAGCACAGCCAGTCATGGACACATTGAAAGTGCACAGGAGATCCATGTTTTAAAATACCTGTTTTGTCCAGTCACAGGTCTTCTGAACTTTAAGGAGAGCTTATACAATAGGGCTTCCTCCCAGTTACATTTGGGACAAGCAAATTTGGACAGAAAATTTGAAAGAAACTTTGCCAATACATTGTACCCTGATCCTCTGAAAGCATAAGAACACAGGCTGACCGGTCCCTTTACTCTCTTCTCACACTCTGTTTTTTCATCTTTAAAGGCAATGGCCAGTCAACCCATTGACATAACTTTACCTGTTTTTGTAGGGGGAACCTGGTTCAGAAGGTGCTCCAGGAAAAACGGGCCCAGTTGGACCTCAAGGTCCTTCCGGGAAACCTGGTCCAGAAGGTCTTCGGGGTATTCCTGGCCCCGTGGTGAGTGCATTGACCGCCACATGTGAGCATCTCTCGCATCGTCTTCCATGATATGCTCTTACTAGAAATCCTAATTTGTCTTTCCTATAGGGAGAACAAGGTCTACCTGGAGCACCGGGTCAAAATGGTCCACCAGGTCCCATGGTGAGCACCTTTCCTTGTGGGGCTTTTGATTACACAAAGTGTCCTTAGGGATGCTAACTATTACAGACCAAGTTGGGCATTTCTGCTGGATTTTGTAGCTGGAAACGGGTTGGAGGGGGGGGGAGAGAAGTATGAATGATTTCTTACACATTCTGAAAATTTTTTAACTTTGGTTCCTCTTAAAGTTCAGATTGAACTTTGCCGTAGATGCTGACTCCATGCTATTTCCAATGGGCTGCATCTGTGAGGAGAATACCAAGCCTAAGATAAAGTAGGGGGACAGAACATGCTGCAGGTGAAAATTGTGTTCTGCATCTCAGAAGCCTTTAAAAAAAGAAAATGTTCCATCGCTATTTCACTTTCTGTCCATGAATTATGTATTTGCCTGGGCTTTCTGCATCTAATGATATCCTAAAGAAGAAATGGAAAAGATACACACTGAATAATGTTTTTTTGCACGTGAAGAGTTAGGGCTCTTTTCAATCTGCACTTGGTTGAAGGGGTCACTTACCATTCCTAACAATACAATGATTTCACAGATGTCTTCTGCCAGCAGGCAACCAGCAGTCAGAACGCACTGAGAGCCCAACCCTATGTATGTTTACTTTGAAGTAAGTCCCACTGAATTCAGTGGGATTACTTCCAGGTAAGCTTGTATAGGATTGCAGCCCAAGTCACTTCAGATCCCTATCCCCAGCCCCCCAGATCTCCACAAGCAGGTGCTCAAAGAGTCCCTGAGTAAATCTTACATTCTTATAAGTGTAGCTAAAGTTGCAGCTTAGTAGACCTGACTTTGGCTTTTCCCAATGTTATTCCATGCAAATAATATCAATAGCATTCCTTCTACAGATTGAGGAAAAAATTAAGATGCATTTATTTATAAGTTTTCGGGGGAAACAAGCAAGGCAAACAGTAGCGAAACAATGAACAATAACTGTGTGGGACACATTAGTGCAATGGGAATAAAATTAACAAAAGGTTCAATACATTGTTGCAGACATCATAATAAAATAGATTCTTTGAAGGGACATTTTAGAAGAGTCACATATTGATAAGGTAACCTCACCACAAAGAGACATGTTTTTTTGTTTTTTGTTTCTGACTATCAGTCGAATAAAGTATATTGAATTGAATTGAAGCAATGGTGATCACCTGTTGGAGGAGCCCCTGCGAGAGTGTTTGCAACTAAATTCCATTTCCCCGACAGGCAATCAGTATTTCCAGTGATGTTAACATGGATCTTGTAGGGTGGCCATATTTCTAAAATTCAGGACACAAAAGTTGTTGAGCTTTTTTGGGGAAATCAATCAAGAGATCCTGGACATTTTGTCGATTTTCCATAATTCCCTCCCGGATGCTATTTCCGCTGCTTAAATCCTGCCACTGTCCCTAATGTTGAGTGCTGCTCTCACGGTTCAGGAGCACTGAATATGCACCCCATTCACTTGCGTGGTGGGTGGGTAAAACTGCCCAAAAGCAAAACTAAGAAAACAGGAACATCGAAAACTTGTTCAAATGGTTCGTGCATCAGTGAGTCTTTTCAGAACCAGACTGGGGCCTTTGAATGTCATTTAAGGTGGGTTCAAAATGGCATACACCATTAGTGCAATGAACTACCCCGATCGGCGCTCATTGTAAGGTCACTTTGCTAAAGGTCGCCTTTTGCTCTGCGGTGCGTGCTCCAACATTGCCCATTGAATGCTACAAGATGCGATTATGCCTGCACAGTAGGGCCTTTTTGTGGTTCAGGTAAATATCACAAAATTACAAAATAAAGCTATGTCTCCATTTAACGTGGTTGTCCTTGATATCCGTAGGGTCCACCTGGCTTGCCTGGCTTGAAAGGAGATCCAGGTTCCAAGGGTGAAAAGGTGTGTGAAAATTTGTCTTTCATATGTAACCCAAACAAAAAGTACTTAATGCATCCATTAACTCTCATAATGTAGTGATTTATTTGTTTTAAATTTGATGTAGCCCATTCATTTTTTAAAAGTTGTGTTTTTTTAATAAAAAAAATTAACTGCAATCTTTAATTTGGATATTTTCCAGGGGCATCCTGGTTTGATTGGTCTGATCGGACCTCCGGGAGAACAGGGAGAAAAGGGTGACAGGGGTCTGCCGGGCCCCCAGGGATCCACTGGAGCAAAAGGAGATGGAGTTAGTAAAACACACACATACCCTTTCTTATTGGTTTCATTCCTGTTAACCGACCAGCCTCTCTAGCATATTCTTGCATAGTTCTGGGTACATAGAACAAATCTGTTCAGCACTGGGGCGGGGGGTGGATTAGATTTATGAGGGCAGATGAATAGCAGAACCACAATCTGCTCTGAAAATGGAAACTCTTTAAATAAGGAAAGCCGGGAAATGTGAGCTCCTATATTTTACTACTGAGCTATTCTCCTTTTAAAGATGACAATTAAATACTCTGGGGCAGCTCAGCTCTGTTTCATTTCAGCAGGGCTTGCATGGGAGAATTTCCGTTTTGGGTTGTGTCTACTTTTTTGTGTAGTTACCAACAAAACAAAAAAACCACTTTGGAAAACATAGTTCAAAAATAATTGTAGAAGACCACACCAACACACAGAAAAAGAAAGGCGTGAGCTCAAAACACAGAAGACTAATATACAAGATGTTTGCAAATGTACCTTCTGTTAAATTAAAGCCTTAATAGTAATAGTGATCTCATATCATCACAGTAGATTTAGGGGCATCCCCCCATCCCCATAAGCCACTAATTGGGAGCCTGTGTTAATTATTTATGTCTGATTAAATTCTATTGGCTTATTCATCAGCGTGACATACCATTTTTTCCTAACTCTGTGCCTGTTTTGAAGATTTCTCTTTATTTTCCCACTCATTTGCCACAATGTTGTTAATGGCACCCAACAAATTCCTGCTTGTCGTGCAACCCTTCAAATTGTTTAAGAGATTTGTGGGTTAAATGAAATCTCAGTTCTTACGATCCTTTTGATACTTACAAAAAACAACAACAACCCTGCTTTTAAACACTTCTCAGCCATATTATGCAAAACAAAACAAACAAACAAACAACCCTGCATTCTTGGCTTGATATAACTTCAGCAGCTTCACTTGTAATTTTCAGTACCAATAGAGTCGGGTTCTCAGCTTTAAGAGGGTATCTAGAATAACTTTGTGCATCTTCTTTTTCAAGGGAATTCCTGGTTCTGCTGGCCCACTTGGTCCTCCTGGTCCACCTGGCTTACCTGTAAGTACCCAGCATATCTCCTGCCATGCCCATCAGTTTTGACATTTGCACCTGGGCTAATGATGCCTACCTTTTCCCTTTTATCTTTTAGGGACCCCAAGGACCCAAAGGCTCTAAAGGTTCAACGGTAAGTCACTTTGTTCTCAAATTCATCTTTCTTTTTCCATTGCTGACTGTTCTTTGTTCCAGTCGGTTACAAAATGACAACTAATATGGTGTCCCTTGTACTCCTTCACAGGGTCCTGGTGGTCAGAAGGGTGATGGCGGTTTACCTGGGCCCCCTGGGCCCCCTGTAAGTAAAATGGATACTTACCTAATGAATTTTGCAAGTGTTATGCTAGTTATTGGGTGCAAACCATATCCTTTTGACGAGAATTCACTCTCTGTGCATCGATAGCTCCTTCTGCTTTCTACAACTAGCAAAACAGTAAAATTGCGGGGGAAAACTTATGGGAAAAATAGTGAAATGGTGTAAATTTCCCTGATTGGTACAGGTCACCAAAATTTATTATTTTTAGGGTTGCCTGGGTGGAAAACTTCACTTGCTTAATCAAGGACCACTAGATACACATCAAATAGCAGGGATTGGCGAGAGTTTCATGCAGAGCTTGCAGTCTCGTAAGATCTCTCCCTCTCCCTCTTTGCAATTATTGACATTTTAAACCCACCATTTAAATTGGCTTTTATAAGTTACACTAATAGGTAATCTGTCAATGTCCACATTTCTGTGTGTGAATATTTGATCAGGCCTACTTGAAGCACATACTTCATAGTCAAATGCTGCAGCAGTAATATCAGGCTAAGTTATCAAATTGGTGTGAAATAAAGGACGCACTGGTTTTCTGATAGGCAGCGTTGACTTCTGGCCTGATTTTTAAGTGCAACTTGTTTGTAAATACAAAACAGCAATTACCCTCATCAGCTCTTTGTCTGTGGGCCTAATGTGTGGCATAGACCCAATGCAACTCAGCTGTCAGTTATAATAATTTTAATAATCATAAGCATTAGCTATGGAAGCCAAACAGTGGCTCAGTAAAACTCCTGTCTGTCCGTCCGTCTGTCTGTCTCTGCAAATACAAGGGAGTTGCCAGACCATAATATGTTGATAAAACAACCCCTGTGTTGCAAATTAAAGTCAAAATGCTGAGAAAAGGAGGCAACGCGTCAACCAGTTCTTGGGCAAAAAATAACTGTTTTAATCTGTAGTTAACCATAAATCAGACAGTGATCCAGGGTAATCATCTGTTTCAGTTAATGCTTCTTCAGTTTTATAACTAAAATAAATCAAATAAATATAAGTCAATGATCATGTCATACATAGGTACTATAAATCATACATTATAATCAGGTCAATAGCCGGCATGGACACGAATCTATACAGTCCATATTATTTTTCCAATGCAAAAATACAGGAAGATACAGCAATAAGACAATAAAACAAACATACAACATACCTAGTACTTGCGTGTACTCTGCGGAACAGGGGTCATACTCAAGAACTGGTCGACGTGTTGCCTCCTTTTCTCAGCATTCAGGCCATAATATGTAGCTGTTGGGCTTTCCTTCTCCTCTTCTTCTTCTTCTTCTTCCTCCTCCTCCTCTATTTATTTTTTACCCCACCTTTTCCCCTGATAGGCCTGAAGGCAGCTCAGTGGGCCACAGGTATAAATGAGTCAGCCATTGTAGCTCAGAAATAAGCCAAAGCGTTTTAAATTTTTTTGTAGCATGAAAAATACTAAACCACCAGAAAGTAGCTTGGTCCTGTTCTGAGTGAGTCCACATTCAAAGCAGCACCCTCCAGCTGTGCAAAGCTGTTGACCAACAGAGAAAGTGGAGGTTATGAGGCCTCCCCTCCCCCTTCCCTTGGCTGTCACAGGCTTAACATGGCCAGGAATGAGACAAATGTGCTTCTTTTGCCACCTGAATATGGAAGTTTGAAGGGAGGGCCAAAAATCAGAAGGGGGGAGCCTTTCCCCTTCAGAGAACCCCCGGGGATCCTCTGTCACCTTGATGGCACAGTCTTGCTTTTAAGAGGATTTTGTTTTCACGCCCTGAATCCAAGTGAATAGCTTAATATCCTCTAGGCTTTTTTACCCAAACTTGTGTGACTTTCTAAAAAAAAAGTGGCAGAGAAAGGTCATTGCTTTTGCTTTCCCCAGGGCCCTCCAGGTGAGGTGATTCAACCTTTGCCGATCCAGTCACCCAAAAAGACCAGAAGATCTTCAGATCCCATGATGTCCGATGCAGCCGACAGCATCCTGGATTACACCGACGGCATGGAGGAAATCTTTGGCTCACTTAACTCTCTGAAGCAGGACATTGAGCACATGAAATACCCAATGGGGACTCAGAACAACCCCGCCCGAACATGCAAGGATCTCCAGCTCTGTCACCCAGACTTCCCAGATGGTATGTTAATGTTACATGACAAAAGGCAAATGCGCTGAAGTTGTGATTTGCTAAACTATAATGTCAGGTCATTTATTCTAGTTATATGGCTAATAAAGCCTCTAAAAAGAACGAAATACAATGCCTATTAAATCCATTCATGCAGGGTTTTTTGTTTTTAGCACCACCTGAATAAACTTTGTTTCGGGGGGGGGGGCTGTTAGCTTGTTTATGGGTGGGCGAGGGAGGATGGCATCTCCCCTTATGAAATATTTGCTGAAGAAGTAAAAATAATTCACATTTGCTGTGCAGGAAAAGTACTATGTGGTACTGTGAATATCAATTCATTTTAAATAGCATGATCAAAGACAGACACTCCAAGTGTTCAGGGATTATAACTGTACACAATGGTGATAAAGGAGGAGAATGCAAAACTTGGCAGCATGGATGAAGAGCAATTTCAAAAGAGGAAAGGGGATCGCGTACTTACCAGTGATTGTTGCCATAGGTTGTCCGGACATTATCATGGGGCATCTGCAGAGAGGTCTTCCGAGAGCAGCCAAAGGTGGTATTGATGGGGGGAGATTGGTGGTAGTGGTGGTGATGATGATGATGAGAGAATTACAACATGAATAATAATTATCAGCTTTGTTCCTGCTTCAACTGAGGCAGCGTTTTTGTTGGGCCCAAGAGAAGGGCATTAACAAACTAAATAGGGTGCACAACCCTCTAAACTCAGCCTTGTATTTCCCTGGAACCACTAAAATGGCTGAGTGGGAAGAATGGATAAGTAAGATTACGGACGATGCACAATTGGCAAAGTTAGCAGCCGAAATAAGAAAACTGAATGAGGATAGTTTTGTGGGAGAATGGAAGCCTTTTGGGGGGAGGGCACTTAAAGAAATATTATAGAATGATGATCCCGTAAGCAGGATTTGAACTATGAGCAACGGAAGGAATTAAGAGATTATTGAATTGTTGTTATGGTCCAAGAGATAGAAGATAGGGTGTGGCAAAGGGAAATGGAAAACACCATTGAAAATGGGGTGGGAAGTCAACCAAAGAAAAGGAAAAAATTATTCTGTGTTGGAGTGTATATGTGAAAATGTAATAAAATATAACAGGGGGAAAATGGCTGAGTGGGCCAGGATCGACATGCAGGGGTCAGGCAGTGACCATAAGAAGACGTGGCATATGTCCCAAAGCAGCTTACAGGGAAAAAAACGAAAGCATACTCAATTTAAAATGCAGAGAAGAACCGTAGAGCAACATTCATGATGCGTAGGTTTCCTGAAATAATGCCGTTTTAAACTGAGGTCTGAAACTTAGCAGAGACGGTGTTTGCCTGATTTCTAGTGGGAAGGATGGCATAGATTGGGTCTCCCACACTGAAGGTATTTTATGTCTCCTTGTTGACATGAATCCTACTTCTGGTCTATGAGGGACCAACTCATGGTTCTCCCCCAGATCATCTTTGTGATTGACATAGGACAGTCAGGCAAGGCAGTCTTTAAGGTATCCTAAGCCCAAGTTGTTCAAGGCTTTGTACACTAGCACAGGAACCTTGAACCTGGTCCAAGAAGCAGTTTGGAAGCCAGTGCAGGTCTCTAACAGCAGTAAAACATGCTGGCAGTAGTCTGTTCCTATTATCAGTCCAGCCTCAGATTTCTGCACCAGCTATAGCTGAAGCTTCCAGACCTAACGGCAGCCCCACATTAAACAGCAAATATATATTCGCATTTAAATAGCATTTATATCACTAATATTTACTACGTTCAGCTGCAGTAGGTTGTAGAGCAATAGAAAACCGGCTGTGTTGTTCAAGAGGAATCTGATTTATAATTCTCCATCTTAGCTGGAATTTTCTTTAACCCTCTGGCAAGGCTTAAATGAAGAGACTAGCATTCACAGTCTTTCTGCTTTCATATTCCTTTTACCATGTGATGTTTCCCCCCTTTCATCAAGTATATTTTAGTTACTGTATAGAACATATTAGATTCATTGCAAAGCAAAAATAGATGTGGTCTTGAGAAGGAATTAAGCAGGTCTTATGAGAAGCTGCATGATGTGAACAGAGCCGGCAGTTCATAATAATTACCACACAAAAATTCAAGCAGTTTATAACAGATCTATTTTACTGCTCATTGACCCATTCTTAGGTTTTGATATCCTCAAAGGCAATATTGTTTTTATTGTGTCAAAGCTGCACTCGTACCTGAAGGGTAATATTTCCTTCAGACTCGGCTTTTCGCCTCTTCCACTTTACTCTTTGTATCTTTCTGTTGGAACTGCGCCACTTCTTGTTAAGGATATCATATGGTTGCTTATTTACCCGTGTCAAAAATCCCTTGTCCGTAGAAAGCCAGCACATCAGGGAACATCTAACCTCCTTCCTGACATGCAGATTTTCTACATGCAGGGAGCATTCAAATACTGTACATGGGAACCATTCAACAATGTGATTCCTCCCTTACATTCTAAAGTAGTACAGTCCTAGGAGACCAGCCTTATTTATAAAGGTGTAAAGCAATTCTTGCTCATTACAGTGGTGCTGGTTTATGTGTGTGTCCCTCCCCCTCCCCCTCTCAAGCTGTATGCCTGATAGAGGTTAGATTCTGGACCTGTTGTTCAACCTACTTAGCCGGTTTCTCACTCCACGGGTGCTGTGCCCCTGAGGGAAAAGTCTTCGTTGACCAGTGTATTTGTCTGCTGTGGTTCTAACTCCCATGCAGTGTCGCTGTAAAGTTCTTCAAAAATTGTCGCCTATGTTTTCTGAAGCACAAGATAAAATTGCAAGCCTAGATTGCGAGAACAGAAAATAATAGGGAGGGCATTTTATTCTGTGCAAAGGTACAAAATGTCTAATCTCATCATTGCATTTTTTTTTTTTTTACAACCTCATTTAGATGGCAGTAAAGGCTGAGCATCAGCCTAATGACTTATTGGAAGTAATTCCCCTTCTTCTTTATTTCACAGGAGAGTATTGGATTGATCCTAACCAGGGTTGTTCCGGGGACTCTTTCAAAGTGTACTGTAATTTCACAGCAGGAGGAGAAACTTGTATATATCCAGATAAGAAGTCGGAAGGAGTAAGTACCCATCTCTCTTGCATTTGTTGTTGACGGTTCCTACTGTGTAGCTTCAAGATTGTGACTAAAACAGGGGGGGGGGATATCCTGTCACATTTTTGTTCATGTGCCTTTCCTTGCAAGAGAATTACTCCATTACATTTACATAAATTTGAACAAAGCAGTGGAGTGATAATACAGTGTTAGCAGAGATCGGAGGCCCTCCCCAGTCCCTCATGCAGTGCAGATGTAAACTGACGGCACCTGCTTGCCAGCAACATTTCTTCTCCTTCTCACAACACAGCTGTGTGGCCATTTCTAATGAGGACATGAAGCGCAGGCTCCATCCTGGAAAATAAAGTCATGTTTCTCTTTCAGTTCTTATTTTCCTTAACCCTTTCTATGGAACCATTTCGGGGTGTGCATGCGATGTGAGCCGCTTCTTTGCTCCTCCTCGCGTACAGCGGGCGACAACTCCTCTTGCTTGATCTCCTTGTCTGACTACAGTTCACATGGGGCGTCTCCACAATCAAGCCCGAATCCTGCTGAAGGGATTCACGCACAGAAACAGATCTCTGCATTGCTTTGCTAAGGGTGGAAAGCTAAATTTATTTCTGGTCCAATGTGTTCACTCACTCTGGTTCTGCTCTGTTCTGTTCCTACACTATTCCATAATCACCTTTTATTTGATTTTTTAAAATTTGCATGAAAATTCGCATTTTATTCTGTATTTAAATACAGAATTTTAAGTTTATTTCATAATGCACATTTTATATATTATTATTAATTTTGACAAAGTAATAACCATAAAAAAAGAAAAGAAAAAAGTGGACATTGAATCATACATTATTCATTATTCAAATTGTACATAAACAATCTAAATTAGTAAACTAAATAAATTTAGAGAGAGGGAAAACAGAAAAGGAAAGTAATAACCATAAAAAATGTGCACCACACCAACGAGAACATTCCATTGTAACTATCCAACCTCCCCAAATTTGAACACCTCTTGCAAATGGCTTGACCCCCTTTCCATTTTAACAGTACAAATTCTATTAATGATAAATTAACATGTGTCATTAAGGTAAGATGGGGAATATGCAGGAGAAACGATTTTGAGGAGTTACATATTTCTAAAGTTATCTTTTCTCCAAACATGATGTTCTTCTTGGATTGAGAGCCATGAACACCAATTAAATGTGCGTCCAAAGGACTGTTGGGCAGGATAGACAACTTTGGTCATATCCAACAGGGCTGTTCTTCTCCTACTACAAAATATCAAGTATTGAAATCAGATTCTGTGGCTTCTCAAAAGAAGAAATCAAACATTGTCCAAAGCACACCCTGCCCTGCGAGCACAGGCTATTGGAAGTCTAGTTCTTCATTGGCAAAGCAACCAGTTGCATCAACTCCTAAGGCACAAGGGATGTACGCTCCACTCCTGCTAATTAGCAAGCTAGACTTCTATTTCTTCAGACTTGTGCTCCAACTGGGACAGCTGGAGCAACAGCATGACCACACCCCTTCCAGCTCACTGAAACCCCCTCATCTGCCACAGTTTGTGCAAGCAACCGTCCATTTCTGCTGTGTGGCAGCTCCAGCAGCTCTTGTGCTTTAAGCCCATCCTCTGAGACGGGGGAGAGGAGGATGGAGGAGAGTCTAATGACCCAACTCTCTTGGGGACTGTGCCTTCCATCTCTGTGCCTTCCTGTGCAGCTCTTCCCCCATCTCTGACTGCCTAGATTCTTCCTCTTAGTCCACCTGTAGCCCCACAGGTGGCACAGAACCCCACAAATTGCCAGCCCCTTTCCCTGGATCATCTTCCTGCTCCTCTGCCCACCCCTAGGACTCCTGCCTGTCCCTGATAAATATTGAGAGGATATGGGCAGTACAGTTCACAGAGGAGAAGTTGAAGGAGGAAACTCCAAAGGGAAGCTCTAAGCACCTTCCATGAGGACCCGGGACATCTTCCCTACCAGGCACTGATCAGACTGAGACTGTACAGCTGGAAATCTATGTTAGCTTTTAATGGTCCATCCCTCTACCTTGCAGGAAGACATAACTGTTTCAATTAGGATCACAAGACCATATAACATTTGAAGGGAGCCAAAGACCATCTGGGCAGACCCTCTGCCAAGAGACAAAGTACTTGCTACCGGTTTCCCACAGATCTGTCTGAACAATCCAATTAATGTATTTGGTTATTTAATATGTAATCTGAGAATTGGATATAAATTCTATCTGCAGAACTGCAAATATGATTAGAACTAGGCATAGAGCCCAGGCTTCTTCTTTTTAAAAAATGGAGATTAATTTAGCAGTGTTTATGTATAACTCTGTTAATTCCCACTCATTTATTGCCGACATAATTAACACTTGCCGTATCTGATCTTCTCTTGCAGGTAAGGATTTCATCCTGGCCCAAGGAGAATCCAGGAACCTGGTTTAGTGAATTTAAGAGAGGCAAGCTGGTAAGTCATAATTTCTTTACTCCGGAATTAATAGGCAACCGAGTCCATACATACGCAAGTGCCCAGGTCCAGCAAAATCAATCAGTGGGTGAAAAACATGTAGGTGTGCTTTTTCTGGGTCTGGCACAAAAGGCAATTGGTCATTTGCAACCCACCCAAGAACGAGACACACACAAAATGAATTGAACTCAGGAGACACACAAACCCCAAACATCTCTCTGTGGAGGTGGGACTCTGAAAGCACAGCACAAAATTAATCTCAGTGTGCAAAAAAAAACCATGGTCCCTGCATGTAGGTTTACTTTTCTGGGAATTACACAAGATACAACACGCCAGCAATGTATCTGACATTTTGACTGCATCCCTTTTGATCCCCACCATGGGCAATCTGCGTGCAAGTTTTGTTCTGAGCGACTTTCGTCATCACATTCAGTCATTTGCCCGTAGTTTCCTTTCAGGGGTCAGGACCAAAGTGTTCGCAAGGAGCTCTCTGCTGCCTGCAAGGCCTCTTCTTTCCCTTGCTCGTTTTAGGACTGTAGTTGCAGCAGCTGGTTTATATTACAGTCCACTCCATCTCCAGGACTTGGGGCACATGACAGGTCATCAGGCTCAAGCCTTGCTGAAGAAACAAATTCTGCAGTTGAGGGAGAGCTCCTGGGAGAATCTCTCTGTGCATCCTTGACATATCAGATGGCAACATCCAGAGCATGTCCAACCTAGAGGGCAATGAAAAAGAGCGGTGGGGGAGAGTTCTTGATAAGTTGGGCTGAGAAGCAGCTTATCCAAAAATGCTGGCTTCCTGTCAGTGTTGTTGTGACAACTTACTGGAAGGGAGAGGAGTGAGGCAATGTGCAGTGCAAGCATAGCAGTGGGAGCACTGGATTGGAAGTGCAGGCATGCCCACGCCACACTAACTTCCCTGCCATGTTGGCCCTCTTCCTTCCACTACGCAGCAGCAACACTGCTGCAGAGACTCTAGCATTGGAGTGTCGCCCTACTTCTGCTTCAGTTTGCACTAAAGACACCCCTATACATTTTTGCATGCACTGGCTCATATATTCAGCGTGCCCCTCGCGTTTGTTTCCAGGAGAATGCGCTCACAAAGCTTGCAGACTCTGGTATCAAGTGGAGGAACCCTTTTTAGTGAGAGTCAGCACCTCTTTGTGTTATCTGTGGACGCCTCCGTCTGCAAATCTGGTGGCGACGGCATGCATGCCCAAAGCTGACTGAAAAAGGTTCCAGCTGGACCAGTGCCGGATTTACATATAAGCTAATCAAGCTATAGCTTCGGGCCCCACTCTCCTGGGGGCCCAAACAAAAGTTAAAGGGGAAAAAACTGGATGTATATTTCCAAAATATAATATAAAAACAAATAACATAAAACCTACATACAGCAACAGTGTTTTGTGTTGTGTAGGCTCCTATAGTGTAAGTAATGGGCCCTGCCTGCTAACCTGCTCCCTAAAATATCACTGGTTTGCTCATTTCTATATATAGGGTGTCTACATTCTGCATGTGCAAATGGATTTAGATACCTATTAGGTCTATAAATTACCATATAGCATATATTCAACACAAAAAAACCAGAGAGAATTTGTTGTTGACAAAGGACAGCTGGACATATAAAGGACCCCATTACCTTCAGTGGCTTAGGGCCTCATCGAACCTAAAACCGACCCTGAGCTGGACCTGTTCTTTAGTATTATGTCATGTAGTAGTAGGTTGAATTATTGATAATGTTTTATTGTTATGTCTCATGTCCTAAACAATTAATAGAAAAATGGACATATTTTATTAATTTCAGTAGCTACAAAGATGCACTCATAGTTAGTTTCCAACACATGGTACAAATCCTGAATTTAACAATCAACTCTGAATGCAAATCTCAATTGCTTAAATGGAATGAGGAAGCATATTTTAAAATGAAGGCAAATGGTTCTTTGTTTGGGAGGGGGAGAGAGACCAAAATATTTTATATTGCATAAAACAATTTTCATCTTATTCCCAACAGAAAGCAACTGTTTTGTTTTCATGAGTCCCCCCCCCCCCACACTTATTCTCTCAGCGCAAGAAGCAATATTATTAAATTTCAAATAGGTATTCTGGTGAGGACTTTATTTTCACCATGTCCTTGCTGGAGAATGTATTGCTGACTATCAAAACACATTCCCACTATGAAAGTTATTCAAAACGAAGCACAGGTAAAAGAAATGCAGTACTAGTAAAATCTTTTTCTTCTTCTTCAGATGCTAAGTTCGGCTAAAGTGATGCACAAAAAACCTGTAACCGATCTGAAGTGCTAATGAATTTTTTGGGGGAAAACAAAACTATTTTATGATAAGCAGGAGTTTTGTGTTTGTGTGACACATACAGAAAAATATGTTGCTGAAGCTGAAAGTGATGTTCAGATTTAAACTTCTTTTCAGCAGTTACTCTACCTTCAGGTTGCAAACTTCAGTTAGCATGTTCAATTATATAATAATAATAATATTGTTATTTATACCCCAGCCACTCTGGAGGGCTTCCAGCACATATAAAAACCGTAATAAAACACCAGACATTAAAAGCTTCCAGATACAGTACAGGGAATGCAGAATGGCACTAGTAGGCACAAGTTAAGGACTAAGTAAATTTACCTCAGAATCTCCTTGCATGAAGAGAGCTAAAATGTCAAGGAGAAAGCAGGACCAGTCAAAGGGGAAGGGAGGAAGTCCATTTCACCCAGGCCCTTAAGCTAAGAGGAGATTTTGACACTTGTTGATTTTTTAGCATTTGATAAGTTTCACAGCTTGTTTTTTCTGCACGTTGGACCAAAATGTGACACATTCTCACAGTTCTAGAAGGCTAGAAAAGTATTATTACAAAATTCATTGTTGGAGCCCACAATGGCATGACTGGTGTGGAAGGAAGCACACAGCTGCACCTTGGGCTTGGGGAAGCATCTAAACCAGGCCACAGAGTTGCAGCAAACTGAAGTTCTGACTGTAGAATGATGTTCATTTGTTTGTTGCAAGGTTACAGGTCACCACTTGCGATGGTTTTCGGCTTCTGGTAATAGTTTGCAGCCCAAATGCGTAATCATGTAGTGCTGTCCAAAGAGGCTCTCTTTACTGATTCACAGCTTGACTGCATTCTTAATGGGACAGCAAACAGGATTGTGTCAGTTGATTTATAGGGAAGCCAGTTAATGTGCTTTTGTGTCAAGTGTAATCTTGTTTTGCAACTTTAAAAGGAGAACCGACCACATGTTTATGTGCCTGTTTCATGGGTCTGTATGTTCTTTTTTTTTTTTTTACTCCTCAGCTCTCCTATGTGGATGCTGAAGGCAATTCCCTTAATATGGTCCAAATGACATTCCTTAAACTACTGAGTGCCTCTGCCCGGCAGAACTTCACTTACAACTGCCACCAGTCAGTAGCATGGCATGACGTGTCTTCCGACAGCTATGACAAAGCACTGAGGTTCTTAGGCTCAAACGATGAAGAGATGTCTTATGACAACAATCCTTACATCAAAGTTCTTCACGATGGCTGTGCGGTAAGTATAAGCCCACGATACGCTTTTCTGCTTTACTAAGCTAACCTGCCATCTTAATCAAATGACTTTGGCTTAATGCTATCATGCATGTCTCCAAAGACCTTTTTTAAGAAGCAAAAAAAAACAACACCATATTTCGTTTCGTTTTTTTTTACCTACGCGCTGTTGTCTCTTTTTAAAATAGCAATAATTATAACACTTTTAAACTTTAGAAGAAGGGGAAATAATGTTAGCCCATAACTTAAGGAAAGACCAATAGAATAGAATAAAACCAGACAGGGAGCTGTTCTAAATGCACTGACAAGCCAAGTCACTGGAGAAAGAGGATTGAGATGTAAGATAGTAATGGGAAAGCATTTGTACTCTACAGTGTGCTGCAGAAAAAGATTAATAAGAATAATGCTGCAAATGGAAGGCCCCCTTCTACTATTTTAATATAATTTCTCTCTAAAGCAGAAAATGCCAACTGAAAGCAATACCAAAGCTTTCTTTCTTTCTCTTCATCTCCTCCTCCTCTTATCCGATGAGCTGCCGTTTGAAGTGGCACTGAAATCTGATACGGATAGAATGGTATTAAGGAAAGTGTGTCTGAGAAGTTTCACAAGTATTGAGACATTACTGATGTAACCTCAAGAAGCCTGTGGGTTACATAGCACTGCCTTGATTGCCATCCTTGTGATTCACTTCTCCTTGGCTCCTGGTTCTATTTATTCAAAGCAATTCCCATTTTAAATGTGTCCCTCCCTTCTTTACCATCTCTGATGATTCCGCAACCCACCCACTTCACCAATCCCCCCCCTCACCCCATGGAAGAATGCCATTGCTGTAGTTATTGCCCTAATGTTTGGCTTCTGGGCTTCACCCTAGGCATCTGGTTGGTCACTATGAGAAGAGAATGCTGGACTAGATGGGCTCTTCTGTCACCCACACTGTCTCCCACAGTCCTTCCTCTGCCCATCCTGTTTCCCCAGCTCCCATAATGTGCATTGATAGCTGCAGCAGTGCCTGCATTTGCTGGGAACCCCAGACATGGCAGCATAGTTCCTGGAGGAAGCAAGACTTCACCCTTCCTTTTCTGTCCCTCCACATTAGACCATGGTTGGTTGAGAAGGCAATTCATCTCCAGCACATTGGCTTCCCCGCAAAATGAGCCTGGCACATTGTCTAACCCACCACATTGCTCAGAGAAAGACAATCAAAATGCAGGCTGTCACCTGAGCGTTGGTTAAGATGTGCAAAAAAGTAGCTTTTTATGCATCAGCTTATGAAATGCACTTCTCAGGCACATGAAAGTCCTACCTGCTTTTGCATCACCAAGTTGCTGCTGTGCCTCTTTGCCACATGGTCAACGCCTACATTCTTGGTGTTGGTACTCAACAAGGATAATCTCCAGGGTTGCTTTCTGGTCTCTTTCACTGTAATCCATAGCCTACTTGATTCTAGACCATGGAAATTGCCAGCTCATAGTGCCTTCAGATCCAGCCCTGGTAGCATTTAGGCTTGGGAGTGGGGAAGCTCCTATTGGCAGTAATGGAAGCTTTTCTGTAAAACGAATTACCATATGGGGAGCAATCTGAGGAGATCCTAGTGCATGGGGAGGGGAGGGTTAATCCTGCCTTCCCCTGCTGTGAGCCCCCCCCTTTTAAAAAGACCCACATGTACACAGCAGTTTGGTGCCATGTGAGCTTTTTTCTAAGCCTAATCACCATTAATGCTTTGATTTTCATCAAGAAGGGGGGGGGAGATGGTCCTGTTTCTTCTGGTTCTAGCCCAAACCACCAGGCCCACCCATCAAGGCCGTCTTAGGCGCCCTGGTGCGGCGGATCCCTCTGCTGCCCCCCGCCGCCCCGTTTTCCAGCGCGATGGGCGGGCAGACTCAGCGTGCAGCATGGCCACCAAGGGCACTGGTGCGCGGCGGGTGGGCAGGCTTAGCGCGCAACGCTTAGTGCTGTGCGACGAAGCGGGCCGCAGGCGGGAGCAGCTGCGTGGCACCCCCTAGTGGGCCGGTGCCGTGGCGCCCTGCGCCACCCAGCCTAGCCGTAGAGCCGGCCCTGCCACCCATTCCATGTACAGTGGTACCTCGTTTTTTTGAACAACTTGGAATTTGAACGTCGCAAACCTGGAAGTAGGTGTTCCGGTTTGCAAACTTTTTTTGAATTCGAACTGTTCCGTTTTGAATGCCCCCACTCCTGCTTGCACGGGAGTAGGAGCGGGATCGGAGCAGCTCAGCTAGGGAATGAGAAGCCTCCACCTCCCAGCCCCGCTCCTGGTTGCATGTGAGTAGGAGCTGGATTGGGGCTGCTCACCTTTAGAATACGTCACACTTTTCCATTGAGGGGTGCATGGCTGTGTTCACTTCAACAGAGAAGTTTAAAGGGCATTGGGTGGCAATGTGGAAACAGCTGCCTCATCGGCAGTTTAGGGGCTCTCAGATGCAGCTGCCAGGCTGCCTCCACCTTCGCCACCCCAGCAACTATTCTTCCTGGCTGCCTTCAGGTAGTGCAGGGGCTCTGATGCTGAGGCCCAGCCGTGAACCCCTCAATGGAACGTGTGACGGAGCCTGCACCTCCCCAGCTGAGCTGCCCCATCCAGCTCCTACTCATGTGGAAGCAGGAGCGGGGGCGGGGATCTCTCAGCTGGAGAGTGGAGGCTCCCCAGCTTAGCATTTAAAATTAAAACTGAAATATCCAGGAAACCAAAAATCCAACAAACTTGCAACTCATGAAAAAGCAGCAGCACAACAAATTGAAAAAGCAAACCAACCGCAAATGAATCAAAATCACAAGAAAACATCGCTGAGCCAAACCCTAATTCTAATCCTTACCCTAACACTAACCCAATCCTAAAATTAACCCTAACCCTGAAATGGTCTTGTTGCATAGTAAAATTCATGTTAAATTGCTGTTTTAGAGGTTGTTTTTAAAAGTCTGGAATGGATTAATCCATTTTGCATTACTTTCTATGGGAAGGTGCGCCTTGGTTTTGGAATGGTTTTAGAACGGATTAGGTTTGAGAAGCAAGGTACCACCCTTGACATAAGGAAGGTTCCCCAGCCCTATTATAGACAATCTAGGATAAATTTACAGGTCTTTACTGCATTAACTGACAACTTACTTTCATTTTGGTTTGTGTTTGTGTGTGTTTTTTTACAGACACGAAAAGGCTATGCAAAAACTGTTCTTCAAATTGATACTCCCAAAATTGACCAAGTGCCTATTTTTGATGTGATGATCAATGACTTTGGTGATCAGAATCAGAAGTTTGGATTTGAAATTGGCCCCGTCTGTTTCCTTGGTTAAGCTTAGAAACAAAGAGAAGATCGTCAACAAAGAAAAAAAATGCACCTTGGTGCTACCCACCAACCCCACTTGATGCCACATGCAAGTTTTGAATAAGAATGGAATAGAAAAACATGTCTCACCATGTGTTGTCTTCTCTAGAGAACACCTGTTGCCTCAGTAGGTCCAGAATCACATGACTTAAACTTGTTTGGCCCATTATGAAGGATCCTGGGGCAGAGACAGACAACGTGGGGTAAATTATCTGAAAATCCTCCGCCATTGCATTTCCGCCCCAACCCACCTGCCCCTCCCTTGATATTTTGGTGCTGTAAAATTGAATGTCGTGGTGCTCCTTCCATTACAACATAAGAGGTGCTAAGAAGGTATGTTTAATAAACTGTAATTATTCTATGTACAGTACAACGCTGTCCGTTCTGTGTCCATTTCCAAAACTTGCATGTGTCCCTGAATCGCAACTGGCTCTCCTGTTATAATGATTTCAAAATTATGTTGTCAATACTGCGTATGTATTATGAAAAAATAAAGTTGTAATTTCCAGTGAATCCAATCCCATTTTTTTCCTGATTAATAATAATAATACTATTAATAATAATAATAAAAACCCTTTGTATATATTGCTGTTCAAGAGCTCTGTTATTTGTAGTCACCAGGAAAACCTCAGGTGGCAGAACTGGAAACATTTGAGTAACACACGTCTCTGCTGTTACTGCTTTGTGATAAGGAACTCCAAGAAGGAAAGTACCAATTGAGGTGCTGTTCCGTGGTGCTATACCTCAGACTTTTTCCCTTTTCCTTTTCTGATGCCAGGAAATTTCAAGAAGATATATATATTGATCTATGCCTAAAATGAGCAAGTTTTATGTTTGGGAATGGGAAACATGCATGGTTAAAACGAACGTGTAGCAGATGTGATGCAGGGCCTCTTCTGATGCTACTTTTAGGGTGTGGCAGCTTTTGGTGCATGAGATCCTCCTGTTCCTCTTTGGTAATACTGGGAGGCTGAAGCCATGTAGAAGGAGTCTATTCCGTGGCCCCTTGCTACATCAGTGTTGCTGCTCATCCCCAAAACTGGAGCAACATGGGTATGTGGAGGAGCTGCCCCATGATCTCCTCTCACGCGGAGAGATGTTACCAGAGCTAGGTGGAGAAGCATGCATGCTCTGCTTGCCGTGGCCTACAGGAAGCATCAAAAGGAGGCCCTCAAATAACCTGTCATGGGAGTCTTCTTCAGACATTCAGAAAGACTACATGAAGCTTAAACTGGGTAGGGGCAGGATGTGGGCATCAGGTGTACGTGGATCCACCTCCAAGCTTTTTGAAAGGGGCCTTCTAAGTGTGTACATGC